>NW_016107380.1:4073041-4117253 GCF_001604975.1 Cebus imitator
AAAAAAAAAAAAAAAAAAAAAAAAAAAAGAATATATGTATGTGAATTATAGACTTCTATGATAAACAGCCATGCCTAAATTAGACAGTGCCCGTGCATGCTTTCATACATTCACCAAGTATTTAACCAAGCCTTTATGCTAGGTTTTGCCACTACAACCATGTATCAGACATAAATACTGCTCTTAATTTGCATGCAATCTAATAAGAACTTTTAAAAATACTGTTTCTTGGCCAGGTGTGGTGGCTCATGCCTGTAATCCCAGCACTTTGGCCAAGGTAGGTAGATCACTTGAGGTCAGGAGTTCGAGACCACTCTGGCCAACATGGCAAAACCCCATCTCTACTAAAAATACAAAAATTAGCTTGGTGTGGTGGTACGCACCTGTAGTCCCAGCTACTTGGGAGGCTGGGGTGGGGCAGGAGAATCGCTTGAACCCAGGAGGTGGAGGTTGCAATAAGCCAAGATCACACCACTACACTCCAGCCTGGGCAACAGAGTGAGACTCTGTCTCAGGAAAAAAACAAAGAATACTGCTTCTTGCCACTAGATCCTAGGCCTTTGCATCAGTTGGCTGTTACCACAATGCTGCATAACAATAACAAAAGCTTGACATTTTAGTGCCTTACAAAAGTAAGCATTTATCTCTTGCTCAATATCTGTGGATTGGGTTCAGCTGATGATGTAGGCTTAAGTCAGCTGTACTTGGCTCCAAACTTTGAATTGAGTCCAGGTGTGCTAATTCCTCCATGAACCAGTGGCTACCCAAGGCAAGTTCTTTACAAAGCAAAAGCAAAGAGCACAAAAGGGAAAATTCCGCTGCACAATTCAAACATCTGCTCCTGTCACATCTGCTAACATCTCACTGGCCAAAACAAATCACATGGCCAAGACCAGCACCAATGGGACAGGGAGGTATACTCCATAGGAAATGAAGACAATAATAAAGACAGAAGAGAGTGACTACTTGCTGGAAAAATTCCAATCTCCCCAAAACCCTCTTATCTTTTCACATCATTCTTTTTCTAAAAGATCTCATCCAATCCAGAGACTTCCTTCCTATCTATGTATGAATAATTCACCAATTTATATCTCCAGCTGAGAACACTGGATTTTCTGTTTCCTTTTGGTTTTTGTTTGTTTTTTTGAGATGGAGTTTCACATTTTTTTTTTTTTTTTTTTTTTTTTTTTTGAGACAGAGTCTCACTCTGTCACCAGGCTGGAGTGCGGTGGTACAATCTCGGCTCACTGCAACCTCTGCCTCCTGGGTTCAAGTGATTCTCCTGCTTCAGCCTCCCGAGTAGCTGAGACTACAGGCATGTGCCAGCACGCCCAGCTAATTTTTGTATTTTTAGTAGAGACAAGGTTTCACCATGTTGGCCAGGATGGTCTCAATCTCTTGACCTTGTGATCCACCTGCCTCGGCCTCCCAAGTACTGGGATCACAGGTGTGTGCCACCACGCCCAGCCTGGAGTTTTGCTCTTGTCACCCAGCTGGAGTGCAATGCAATAGTGCCATCACAGCTCACCACAATCTCCACCTCCCAGGTTCAAGTGATTCTCCTGCCTCAGCCTCGAGTAGCTAGGATTACAGATGCCTGCCACCACGCCCGGCTAATTTTTGTATTTGTAGTAGAGGCGGGGTTTCACCATGTAGGCCAGTCTGGTCTCAAACTGCTGACCTCAGGTGATCCACCCACCTTGGCCTCCCAAAGTGCTGGGATTACAGATGAGAGCCACCACGCCCGGCCAAGAACTTTCTTCTTAATTCCAGTTTTACAACCAAAAAACTCCTTGATAATTGTACTGGGATATCTCAAAGATACTCCAAACTTAATGTCTTAAATAAAACTCATCTATCTATCACAGACCAAAGTGGTATTCTCCTGGTATTCTCCATGTCATTGAGTGCTTCATTGTCTATACAAACCAGAAATCTAGGAATCTATACTATTCCCCCTCCTTCAACTTTCAAATCCAATTGCTGTCTAAGACCTATTTTACCTTCTGAGCTTGAACTCTTCTCTTCATCTTCATCAACATCCTACTCTACGCTACCAGCATCTCACACCTGATATCACTTAATATCTATTAACCAGTGTACCTACTTTCATACTGGTCTTATTTAATTTGTTTTCCATTTAGAGTATCATTTTTGAAAAGCAAATCCAATCATGTCACCATTCCTACTTACCTCTCTTTAATGGTTTTGTGGTTTTAAAATATGCCCTAAATTATTTGATACTGCTTCTTTTAAAAAGTGAAGCCTAATTCTCCTCTCTTTGAATGCGGAAAAGAATTACTATTTTTTTTTTTTTTTTTTTTTGAGATGAAGTCTAACCCTCATCACCCAGGCTGGAGTGCAATGGTGCAATCTCAACTCACTGCAACCTCCGCCTCCAGGCTTCAAGCAATTCTCATACCTCAGCCTCCGGAATAGCTGGGACTACAAGCACCTGCCACCACGCCTAGCTAATTTTTGTATTTTTAGTCGAGATGAGGTTTCCCCACGTTGGCCAGGCTGGTCTCGAACTCCTGTGATGCACCCGCCTCGGTCTCCCAAAGTGCTGGGATTACAGGTGTGAGCCACCTCACCCGGCCCTAGTTACTTATTTTTAACAAATAGATGTGATGGAAGTACAATGTGACTTCCGAGGCTAAGTTTTTAAAAGGATAACTTTGCCCCCTCTCTCTCTTTCTCTCCGTCTTTTCTCACTCTCTCACATTACTTACTCTCACAGAAGACAGCTACCATGCATAGAAACTCAAGCAGTCCTATGGAGAAGGGGCTCAAGCTTCTCCCCAACAGTGAAAACTAATTTTCCAAAGATGTGAGTCACCTTATAAGCAGATCCTTCACCCTAGTCAAGACTTCAGATGACTTTAGCCCTGCAAGATATCTTTTTTTTTTTTTTTTTTTTTTTGAGTCGGAGTTTCGCTCTTGTTACCCAGGCTGGAGTGCAATGGCGCGATCTCGGCTCACCGCAACCTCCGCCTCCTGGGTTCAGGCAATTCTCCTGCCTCAGCCTCCTGAGTAGCTGGGATTACAGGCACGTGCCACCATGCCCAGCTAATTTTTTTGTATTTTTAGTAGAGACGGGGTTTCACCATTTTGACCAGGATGGTCTCGATCTCTTGACCTCGTGATCCACCCGCCTCGGCCTCCCAAAGTGCTGGGATTACAGGCATGAGCCACCGCGCCTGGCCCCCTGCAAGATATCTTGTCAGCAACTTCATGAGAGACCTGGAGCCAGAGCTGCCTGGCTAAGCTGCTCCTGGATTCCTGACCACAGAAACTGAGATACTAAATGTTTATCATTGTTTTAAGCCACCAAGTGTGAGGATAAATTGTTATGCAATATAGATAACTTCCCATTCCTCTCAGGAGAAAGAGCAGAATGCTTAACTCCCTTCTCCAGCCACACACCCCATAACATTTCCTACCACTCTCTGCCTCCCGGACATGCAGACCTTCTTTAGGTCCTTTGCACACACCATGTTCCTTTCTACCACAGAACTTTTGCTCATTATCTTCTGATTTCACAATAAAGTATTTCTTTCTGTCTTCACCACACTAGAGTCTATATTTCCACTAACTCTCCAAAACCTTGTCACTTTTCCAGGGATATTTTTCCAGATATTAGTGAACTGTATGAACTCAACTATTATAACCTTTCTCTGCCTCATGTAACTCCTCCACTCCATTTACATTAATCATGTGATCATTTGGTTTCTATGTCTTCCTCTGTGGACGTCATGAGAGGTCCATTTGCCCACCACTGAATCCCTAGTACCTGTAATAATGACTGGCAGGGAGGTGGCAGCCAACAAAAATTTGTCAAATGGATGAATAAAATTAATAAACGTAAGATGTACACAGGAACCACAATAACATAAGGCAAAAATCCCCATGTTTGGAGTGAACAGAGCTGGAAGGCCATACAAATAAGTATTAAGACACATTGTCAAGTTTACCGTTTATGTGCCACAATTCCTGGTGCCTCTTGCCCTTTCACCTCTTGCCCTTTCACCTCTCCTTCAAAAGTAGCCTTCCTCTTTCTCCCTGCTTCCGTTAAAAGTTTCCAAATCCCTTATCTCTCTTTTCCTGGCTTCTCAATATTCACTGGCAAAGGATGGGTCAAATAAAGTAACTCACACTGAGGTGCTTATTGTCGGCAGAAAGTCCCACTCTGTAGGGATGTCCTGGAGGGAAATGGAGGTAGAGGAAATGAGCCGGTTAAGCAGACAAAAACCCAGGACAGAAGAGAGGCTGGTGAGAGCTGCCTATGCCAGAGTCAAACGGTAATGAGGGGGTGGGGGGCAAAGGATAAGGGAGAGGGCAGTGGGGCCAGTTCAGACCCTGCCCGGCAGCCCTCCTAATCCAAAGAAATGAGAAACAGACACCACTTCCAAGCCATAGGGTGGAATCAGAAGTGTCTGTTGCAAAGCTAGACTGTGAGAATGCCTGTCTGAGGTGAACGAGATAAGGAATAGCAGGCATGGTCTGGCATTGAAAAAAAGAAGCCTGCAGGAATAGGGCAAGATAAAAAGCCTCCAAATAGTAAGTTTCAGTGAAGAGTAGGCCCGCCTCTGGATGTCAGAAAATTAGAGGAAATAGAGAAACTCCAGATGAAGGAAGAGGGGCCTTTTTATCTAGGGCTCAATAGATTCACCCTCTTCATGGGCTTCCTCCCACTCTAAGAGCATGGAAGCCTGTTCTCAGCAGTGCATGGCCAGGGGAAGCTCTGGTGGTCTTGTCCAGATGCCCTTACTATGGTTCCATTGGGACAGCTATAGATGGTCAAGTATTTATATCATCAGTCAGCAGGCTAAGGCCTGGGACTGGCTCAGAGGTATATAACCTGAAATGACTGAGAAACTTCAGTTTATTGGTTGTTGTGTGGTGGTTCATGCCTGTAATCCCAGCACTTTGGGAGGCCAAGGCAGGTTTATCACCAGGTAAGGAGTTCGACCAGCCTGGCCAAGATGGTGAAACCCTGTCTCTACTAAAAATACAAAAATTAGCCAGGTGCGGTGGCAGATGCCTGTAATCCCAGCTACCCGGGAGGCTGAGACAGGAGAATCACTGGAACCCGGGGTTGGCAGGGAGCGGAGGTTGCAGTGAGCCGAGATCACACCATTGCACGCCAGCCTGAGCAACAGAATGAGACTCGGTCTCACAAAAAGAAAGTTCAATGAATAAATACTGATTATGGACTTCTGAACAAAGTAGCCAAGAAGAGCATTGCAGCATGCATTAGGAACACACGTGGGTTCCTAAACACTTGCTGGCACTCCCAAGGAAGCTGTTCCCTTTCTTCAGCAGCTCCAAGTGTGGGTCTGCACCAAGTCGCTGAGCGCTCCTTCACAACCTGAGTCAGCTGAAAGGGCCCACATCAAACAATATTCAGTGCAAAGTTTAAGACAGATGACAAATAAATTCAGAGAATCAAATTTTTGAGATATGCACAATGAATTCATTCCCCGCCTTTTATGTACTAAGCTATAAAGCCTCTCAGTGGCTTTAGTATACTTTATTTGTTTAGCAGAAATATCAGTGGCATCTCAATCACTAAAAGAAGCAGACTAAATGGATCTAGTCTTAGTGACTGAAAAAGATCAGCAAACTGTGTCCCCAAACAATTGTTACTGAATGGATTGTGCAAAGATAAAAATGAAAAATTCTGAATTATTAGTTGGTTTTATAACAGCATAGTCTATGGTGTGACCAGACACAGTCCTTTCAACTTACAGAGCAAAGGGAATATTGCCTAGTCTAGCACATCCTCTGATCTTATCACCCAGGCCTACAGACCCCAGAATAAGCAATACTCCACCCCTGCCGCCACCACCTCTTAATTACTCGGCTACATCCTCTTCACACGTTCTATTGGAACTCAAAAGCCTTCAGAAGAATTGCTGTAAGGCCATCAGGCTTCCCTTCTAAATTCACCTCTGGGGCTCTATTAAAGTGTTGTGTGACAGAGAGGGTACTTCCCCAGCCATAAATAAATGTTGAGTCCAACCATGCTTTCTCGTTCTTAATGTTGGAAAAGCAGGAGGGCAGTTGTAGGCGTTAGCCTGCATGTGGCTGGTGACACCTAGAGTCACTAAGAATAATATTATAAAATTAAATTCATTGCCAGGCGTGGTGGCTCATGCCTGTAATCCCAGCACTTTGGGAGGCCGAGGCAGGCGGATCACAAGGTCAAGAGATGGAGACCATCTTGGCCAACATGGTGAAGCCCCGTCTCTACTAAAAATACAAAAATTAGCTGGGCTTGGTGGCGCGCACCTGTAGTCCCAGCTACTCGGGAGGCTGAGGCAGGAGAATCACTTGAACCCAGGAGGCGGAGGTTACAGTGAGCCGAGATCACAACACTGCACTCCAGCCTGGCATCTAGCGACCAAGCAAGACTTTGTCTCAAAAAAAAAAATTAAATTCATTTTCTATAATTTTTTTTTGAAGTGATATGTCAAAATGCCAACAATGTTACCTTGGGAGAATGTAAACACCCTAAGGATGCCTTTGCAACCTTTTTCAGCAAGTCATGGTCAACTGCAGTGAATCAACACAACCATCAATATCCTACAAAATCTGTCACTTATCAGGTATAACTCAGCATAAAAGTTTCGAAATATCTGTTTTTTAAGTAAATTATGTCAAATTTGGATTATTCCATACAATGTTACGCTCACTTACTTGCATTCTTAGATGTTTCCTCAAGAGAGAAGAAGGATACATCATTACAGCTAATGGGAGGGCAACCTACCAATCAACAGCTGCCAAAAATCTTCCACTCTTCCTTCACCCTCTCCAGGAAATCTTCCTCCTCTGAGAAATGTGTGTTCGAACACCTTACTTGGATATCTCCATGATGGTATATACCTTGTGACAGTGTCATCAATCAAGTGCGTCTCAAAAGAAAAAAATAAAGTGATCTCAGACATTAAATCGTCCGTTAATTTTAGAGTACCTGAAAAGAACGGTCTGTCTTCAACTGAGCTCCTAGAGAATGCTGAACTAATGCAGTATTACAGCGATCATTTCCCTCATGCTGTCATGGCCTGTCCCCTGCAGTGGTCATTTTACTTGATTATAACAATTTATCACATTTATCTCTTCGTTAGGATACCAGCTTTGAGTCTATAGCTGTGTCTTTTTATCTTTGTATTCAGGATCCAGCACATTGCCTGGCACATAGGAAAAATGTGGCACCACGTGTTGAAACTAAATGAAATGATTAGATGAATGGATGGACAGACAGACAGACAGATGACTCAATGGATGTTATGTAGAATAAATATAGAGGATTAATGTCACCTAAACCACAAATGCTGGCCCCTGTTGTTGAACTGTAGAAGTTCTGACAATGTTTTGAGAACCAAGGTTATGTTTTGACAAAACTAATTTACTGTTTTGCAAAGCATAATTTTAGAGCCCAAATGACCACATTTGATGGAATTTCGTTAAGCAGGGCTGTATTTTGTTTAGGCCAGGGCCTCATGACTGACAAATTCTATATTTTTTGTTTGTTTGAAGGTCTTTGCAGAAATGTATGACTGCACCAGCTCTGGGTTCTTTCTGGTTTCTCCTGCTCTGTAACCTCCAACAGAAAGATCCTGCTTCCAGAAGGTGCAGTGTCTTAGTGGGTTTCCCAGAATCTTTTAAATGTCATAGGAAGGCAATAGATTTTTTCTTTTTCTTTTTTTTTTTTTAGATAGAGTCTCGCTCTGTCGCCAGGCTGGAGTGCAGTGGCCTGATCTTGGCTCGCTGTAACCTCTGCCTCCCAGATATAAGTGATTCTCCTGCCTCAGCCTCCTGAGTAGCTGGGACTACAGGCGTGCCACCACGCCCAGCTAATTTTTTGTATTTTTAGTAGAGACAGGGTTTCTCCACACTGGCCGGGATGGTCTCAATCTCTTGACCTCATGATTCACCCACCTTGGCCTCCCAAAGTGCTGGGATTACAGGCATGAGCCACCACGCCCGGCCAAACGGGCAATAGATTTCTAAGCGACACCTGAATTCTGTGAAAATGGCTTTGAACAATGAGTTTCTTAAAATTTGTTTCTTTAAGGGATCAGGCTGGAAGCAATGTCATGGAGATACCGATTTGCTTCACTGAGAGGGAAGTAGATGTGCTTCTTTGAGGAAGGGGCTTAACTCATAAGGTATTTCACTAAACTCAATGCAGATCCTCAAACCATATGACTTTGTAAATTTGTCTAAGAATCAAATGATTTGTTCCAATTTAGTGTTTCTGACTTTCTGAGAATAGTATTTCCAAGAACATCCAGGAGAATGCAAAGTAGGAATAATCCCATCTCTGTCTCTCCTTTAAAAAAAAAAATTAGATAACAAAAGACAAATTAAAACATTTATATTTTATGATTTAACTTAAGTTTACAGATTGATTCATTTGTGGCAAATTATGACTTGAAACATTTAAAAAGAAATCAACCCCAACTTTAAAGAAGATGATGCCAGTAAATGGAAGGCAGAATTTAGCTTACTCTCTGGCTTTAGTCTTTTTCCTGTGCTATCTTTATAAAGGCTGTAAGTAGCGGCTTAGAAATGCTGGAGAGAGTTTTTCATTTTTTCGTTCTTTTTCTAACAGAAGGATTTGGCCAGAAACTTAGTTATTTGCATATAGTAGGATCTTGACATATCCTGTGCTTTATCTTGTTCACATTGTAAAATACTGCATATGAACTCTAGGATTTAAGACACATCAGCAGTTGCTGAACACTGCATTGAAAATGTATTCATTCCAAACTGAATTATCATTGTTGGTGACGTTCTCTTTTCTAAACCTTAAAAAGCTGAAAAATGGTAATACAAACCACATGCTTGCTTCATTCCACCACCATTCTTGGCAGGGCGAGAGCTGCCTGGCAACCTTGCCGTCAGCTGGGCCTGCGGTAATCAGGGCAGTGTTGCCCTGTAGTTAAATCTAATGCTTTCTTTCTGAGAACCCATCAGTGGATGTTTTTTCTTCTTATCAGACTTCTTAGTAATGTTTGAAAAGGGCTTCTGTGGATGAGGAGAATATGTCCTCATAGAGGAAGCTGCTGAAATAGTAAAAAAAAAAAAAAAAAAAAAAAAAAAAAAAAAAAAAAAAAAAAAAAAAAAAAAAAACAATAAAGTATTCTAATGACTCTGCAGAGAAAATGCCTGCAAGAACCGCCTGCCTGTTGCTTTGGACTTCGGCCCTACAGAGGCGTGGGACCCAGCCTGACTCAGCTGGCTGGGCTCCATTTCTTTCAGAGGGCTTGGGGAGCCTCATTCCCTATGGAAACTCCAACAGCAAGGATCCAGTGTATGGAGTTCAGGGAGCAAGGTCTAAAGGCTTAAAACACCAGCATGGCCTTATGTGTTCAGCCCTTGAATATTGACAATATTTTAATTCCAACATACTTAGGGGGAAAACATGTATTTGGAGCAACACCAATGATGAAAACATCCCTTTAAGTAAGCCTAATTATAACTGAGATGACACAAATTTGTTATGAAAATTGAGCCTGTGAAAACTGAAACTTCCAGGAAAGAAAGATCACTGGAGCAGCCATAGCCACAGGGACAGTCTCTAATGTGACACAAAAGTCAACAGGAAATTGGAATTTACCAGGCAGAATTTTACTTTACAACCAAACTGCATAAACAAGGACATTATTCAACTCTTCCTATTCCTTGTTAATTAAACAAAATGATAACATATAACGTGCCTAGTAGAGTTGCTGCACATGACTGGCACTTAATACATATATGAGTTTGTTCCTTCCTGGTCAAGCAGATTTGCTTTGAGCTCCCTCTTCCAGAGGCCCTCTTAGCCAGCCCTTAAATACATATCACATTCACCACAGCTCTGCAGGGCCTCTTTCTTCCTTCAAGCACCTTCCATTGCTTCACCCTCTTTCCTGAGACCCATAGTCACTAAGAAAAAGAATCTCAGCCGGAGGCGATGGTTCACGCCTGTAATCCCAACACTTTGGGAGGCCAACACAGGCGGATCATGAAGTCAAGAGATGGAGACCATACTGGCCAACATGGTAAAACTCCGTCCCTACTAAAAATACAAAAAAATAAAAAAATTAGGTGGGCGTGGTGGTGCGCCCTTGCAGTCCCAGCTACTCAGGAGGCTGAGGAGGAAGAATCATTTGAACCAGAGGCGGAGGCTGCAGTGAGCTGAGATTGCACCACTGCACTCCAGCCTGGTGACAGAGCCAGACTTCGTCTCAAAAAAGAAAAGAAAAGAAAAGAAAAGAAAGGAAAAGAAAATTTAAAAAAGAATCTCAAAAGGAGTTGATGAATCCAGCCAGTGGCTCCAGTAAGCCCTAAGAAAATAAGATCTTTCTATGATCTTTAACCTCAGGATCCTAGACCCCAAGACCTTAGATGAATTTTATTCTAAAACTGAGAATATGATGCCCCAGAAGGAGTAAGTGAATTATTCAAAGTCATGTAACCAAAGTGTCATTCTAATCTTATGATTTAAACAGCAGTGGCCCTCTATGCTTTTAGTTAGTTAGTTAGTTATACTTTCCACAGTAGTTAGAGGTGCTTTGTGAACGGACAAGAAATTATATATGTGTCTGGAATTAACTAGATGCACACATTGGAAGTTGTACCATAATGAAAACATACACGTATTTTTAATTTCCATTATAACGGGCAGAAAAGAATTTGGACTTCACTGGATGCTCTCATTCCAGCCCGTCCTCTCACAAACACTGAAATACTTAGAAGTCCAGGTACTGAGCAAACTGGCAGGATGGGCACATGATCTGTCTTCCCCCTTTACCTCCCTCCAGCTAACCAGTAGGAAGAGTAAGCCTTGTCTCAATACCAGTTGTAATAATCCCCTGTGTTTCAGTTTATAGATTTAACTTTTAGGAACATCATTTGCCACTCAAATAAGAAATAAAATTGCTTGTATTTGCATATGTTCAAAAGTTTTATACCTGTTTTCTTGCTTGTCACTTCTGTGAAAGGTACTGAGATAAATATAG
Organism: Cebus imitator; assembly: GCF_001604975.1. NCBI lineage: Eukaryota > Metazoa > Chordata > Mammalia > Primates > Cebidae > Cebus > Cebus imitator. The sequence continues at coordinate 4,084,054 of NW_016107380.1, forward strand.
CTATTATTGACTTTATTCTAATGATAAGGGGACCGTGACAGAAGTGTAAAATGTCTCAGGGAAACACATTTCAAGTAGACTGTCATCAAGTGATGGAAGGCAGCTGGATGACATACTCCTTTTTAACTGAGATTCCTACATGGCTATAAATGGGCCAAGGTTAATGCAATTTAAAATCTATATCTCATTATTTCAGTTACAGTGAATTTTGAACCATCTTTAAAGAGCACAAATTTGAATTTATCTTTTGAATTTACCTTTCTCAGAAATCTGTATTTATTTATCACTATTTAATTTAACCTTGGTCTTCCGTCTAAAGATTTAGGCTGTTTTTTTGTTTATTGGTTTGTTTTTGTTTGTTTTTCAGATGGAGTTTCACTATGGCGTAATCTCGGCTCACTGCAACCTCCGTGTCCCAGGTTCAAGTGATTCTTCTGCCTCAGCCTCCTAAGTAGCTGGGATTAGAAGCGACCCCCACCAGGCCCGGCTAACTTTTTTGTATTTTTAGTAGAAATGTTATCTAGGCTGGTCTCGAACTCCTGACCTCAGGTGATCCACCCACCTCAGCCTCCCAAAGTGCTGGGATTACAGGCATGAGCCACTGTGCCTGGCCCCTATACTGCTTTTTTAATCCACACTGTATCCACTGCCTTGAAGCTAAATTCCTCCTAGGCTTATCTCTAGCTGCACCTCTCTTTCTTTATCTGTATGTGGTCTGTTTATTACTAGCTTTCTATTAGCTTTATAGAAACAATCAAATACACAGCTTTAATTTCCTTTGTAGCCCTTGTGCATTAGCTGCAAGGGCTCTGTTCTCTCCTGAACTGTGTCTCCCAGGAAGGATGGAGCACAGGTTGATCTCTGCCATTTAAAGCATCCCTCTATTCTGAGAGCCCCGCCCCATTACCAACTCTTCCCAACCAAGAATGTTTCCTTGGCATTGCTCTTTTTGGAATATGAGGGAAAGTTTTTCCTCCTTTTCTTAATTCCTTCTTTGATTAGCAGCTGCAAGTTAGGTATGATGACTTTTAACCACAAAACATCTTGGAAGTCTGTTGCTAATAGTAACACAACATACAACTTTTAAACAACTCTGTCTAAGACAAGCTGTTCCAGCCAAAGAGCTCCTCTGAACTGATTTCTAAAATAGGTGATATTCTTCCAGAACAAAACATTTCATGCAGGATTGTTTTTCAATGGTGATTTAAATCATCGCATGACCCATTTATCTTTAAAAGCTCAACTTCTTTCCTGTGGTGCAGTCAATTAAATAATGATTTCTAGCACGACCATACTGTAAAGGTTTCTTGTTACTTCCAAAAGCTGAACGTACTTGTGTATTTGATACTGGAAGTCATCACAGGATCCTTTATAAGGGAAAAGGTATAGATAGATGTATCTGTATAATTTTGGAGAGAAGCCAGTAGAGAGTTAAACATTCTTTTTCACAGATTTTAACTTTGTTAAGACTTTTAAATTTATCTTTCTAGAAGATTGTGTGTTTACCCTACATTTTCCCTGTGTTAAAATTGCATTTGTTTGAGATTCAGTGACTTCTTCCTTTAGTTGCAAAACATGTTAGTTAATTATTTTCCCAAGCTCCACCTATTTACCTTCTTTATATCTCACTAGGCCCATCTCTTCTGGCCTCCTAGAGCTGTACTATGCAATTATGTGACCACATGTAGTTATTTAAATTTAAGTTTGCCGGGTGCGGTGGCTCACGCCTGTGATCCCAACATTTTGGAGGCCGAGAGCAGTGGATCGCTTGAGCTCAGGAGTTCAAGACCAGCCTGGATGACATGGCAAAATCTCATATCTACAAGAAAATACAAAAATTAGCCCAGCACAGTAGCACAGGCCTGTTGTCCCAGATCTTTGGGAGGCTGAGGTGGGAGCACAGGAGGCTAAGGTGGGAGGATCACTTAAACCCAGGTGATGGAGGCTGCAGTAAGCTGAGATGGTGCATGGCACTCTGGCCTGGGCAACAGAGTGCAACCTTGACCCAAAACCAAATTTCTTTTGGCCAGGCACGGAGGCTCATGCCTATAATCCCAACACTTTGGGAGGCTGAGGTGGGTGGATCGCCAGGCCAGGAGTTCGAGACCAGTGTGACCAATATGATGAAACCCCATCTCTACTAAAAATACAAAAAAAGAGATCCAAGATGGCCGAATAGGAACAGCTCTGGAGTGCAGTTCCCAGTGAGAATGCAGAGAGTGAGTGATCACCGTGTTACCAGATGAGTTTTTACTGCCCACAGACTAGTAGCTTCCCAGGCAGAAAAGTGCCATGAGTCTCCAGTAATGCTGTTTCAGCTGGCGCAGTGGGTGTCCACACAAAAACTCACACAGAGCTGGGTGGCCATTTCAACTGGCACCTGGAACTCCTGGGAGACAGAGTCATCCATTCAACTGGAAAAAAGGGGTCTGAAACAGGGAGCCAGATAATCTGGCTCAGCAGATCCCACCCCCACAAAGACCAGCAATCTGAAACGCTTTGGATTGAGAGTTTCACAGAAAACACAGCTGGACCCAGGATGGTCAAGCTCTGTGGGGGAATGGGCATCTTCAATTACCGAGGCAGTCCACCACTACCGAGGCAGTCCACCATTACTGATGCAGTCCACCATTACCGAGGCAGTCCGCCAATACCGAAGCAATCCGCCATTACCAAGGCAGTCCGCCATTACAGAGACAGTCCGCCACTACTGAGGCAGACTGCCATTACCAAGGCAGTTCTAACTATACCTCTATAAACAAAATCACAAGGAAGTTCACACAGCAGCTGGGCAGAGCCCACGGCAGCTCAGCAACGCCTTTGCTGGCAGACTGTGATTAGGCTACCTCCTCGCTGGGTAGGTCATCTCTGAAAAAAAGGCATCAGCATGTCAGGAATTTATAAATAAAACCCTACCTTCCCAGGACAGAGCACTGGGGAAAAAGAAGGTGATTATGAGTTCTGCTGCAGCAGACTTAAACATACCTGCCCAGCAGCTCTGAACGGAACAACAGAGCTCACAGCTCAGCACTTGAGCTCCTATAAGGGACAGACTGTCTCCTCAAGCATCTCCCTGACCCCTGTATATCAAAAGAGACACCACATAAAGGAGAGCTCATGCCGACATCTGGTGGGTATCCTTCTGGGACAAAGGTGACAGAAGAAGAAACTGGCAGCAACCCTTAATGTTCTGCAGCCGCCAAAGCTGATCCCCAGGCAAGCAGGGTCTGGAGTGGACCTCCAGCAGTCCTACAGTAGAGGGGCCTGACTGTTAGAAGAAAAACTAAAAAACAGAAATAAATAACTTCATCATCAACAAAAAAGATGTCCAGTCAGAGACTCCACCCAAAAGTCACCAACTACAAAGACCACAGGTGGACAAATCCACAAAGATGGGAAGAAACCAGCACAAAAAGGATGAAAACACCCAAAACCAGAACACCTCTCTTCCTCCAAGGGATCACAACTCCCCACCAGCAAGGGAACAAGGCTGGATGGAGAATGAGTCTGATAAATTGGCAGAAACAGGCTTCAGAAAGTGGGTAATAATAGACTACTCTGAGCTAAAAGAACATGTTCTAACCCAATGCAAAGTAACTAAGAACACTGAAAAAAGGTTCAGCAAAGTGCTAATGAGAATAAACAGCTTAGAGAAGAATATCAATAAACTGATGGAACTGAAAAGCACAACATGAGAACTTCGCGAAGAAGCATACACAAGTTTCAATAGCCAAATCGATCAAGCAGAAGAAAGGATATCAGAGATTGAAGATCAACTCAATGAAATAAAACAAGAAGGCAAGATTAGAGAAAAAAGAGTGAAAAGAAATGAAGAAATATGGGATTATGTGAAAAGACCTAATCTATGTTTGATAGGTGTACCTGAATGTGATGGAGAGAATGAATCCAAGCTGGAAAACACTCTTCAGGTTATTATCCAGGAGAACTTCCCCAACCTAGCAAGGCAGGCCAATATTCAAGTCCAGGAAATACAGAGAACACCACAAAGGTATTCCTCAAGAAGAGCAACCCCAAGGCACATAATCATCAGATTCACCAGGGTTGAAATGAAGGAAAAAATGCTAAGGGCAGCCAGAGAAAAAGGTCGGTTACCCCCAAAGGGAAGCCCATCAGACTCACAGTGGTTCTCTTGGTAGAAACCCTACAAGTCAGAAGAGAGTGGGGGCCAATATCCAACATCCTTAAATAAAAGAACTTTCAACCTAGAATTTCATATCCAGCCGAACTATGCTTCATAAACAAAGGAGAAATAGAAGCCTTTGTGAACAAGCAATTGCTCAGAGATTTCATCACCACCAGACCTGCCTTACAAGAGCTCCTGAAAGAGGCACTAAACATAGGAAGAAACAACCAGTACCAGCCACTCCAAAAATGTACCAAATGGTAAAGAGCATCAAAACGATGAAGAAACGGCATCAACTAATGGGCAAGACAACCAGCTAGCATCAAAATGGCAGGATCAAATTCACACATAACAATATTAACCTTAAATGTAAATGGGCTAAATGCCCCAATCAAAAGACATAGACTGGCAAATTGGATAAAAAGTCAAAACCCATTGGTGTCCTGTATTCAGGAAACCCATCTCACATGCAAGGATACACATAGGCTCAAAATAAAGGGATGGAGGAAGACTTACCAAGCAAATGGAGAGCAAAAAAAAAAAAAACAAGGAGTTGCAATCCTAGTGTCTGATAAAAGAGATTTTAAACCAACAAATATCAAAAGAGACAAAGAAGGGCATTACATAATGGTAAAAGGATCAACACAACAAGAAGAGCAAACGATCCTAAATATGTATGCACCCAATACAGGAGCACCCAGATACATAAAGCAAGTTCTTAAGAACTTACAAAGAGACCTAGATTCCCACACAATAATAGTAGAAGACTTTAACACTCCACTGTCAATGTTAGACAGATCAACGAGACAGAAAATTAACAAGCATATCCAGGACTTGAACTCAGATCTGGATCAAGCAAACCTAATAGACATTTACAGAACTCTCCATCCCAAATCCACAGAATATACATTCTTCTCAGCACCACATCACATCTACTCTAAAACTGACCACATAATTGGAAGTAAATCACTCCTTGGCAAATGCAAAAGAATGCAAATCATAACAGTCTCTCAGGCCATAGTGCAATCAAATTAGAACTCAGGATTCGGAAAGTAACTCAGAACCGCACAACTTCATGGAAACTGAACAACTGGATCTTGAATGTTGAGTGCATAAACAATGAAATGAAGGCAGAAATAAAGATGTTCTTTGAAGCCCATGAGAACCCAGACAAAATGTACCAGAATCTATGGGACACATTTCAAGCAGTCTCTAGAGGAAAAGTTATAGCAATAAATGCCCACATGAGAAACAAGGAAAGATCTAAAATCAACATCCTATCATCAAAATTGAAAGAGCTAGAGGAGGAAGATCAAGAAAACTCAAAAGCTAGGAGAAGACAAGAAGTAACTAAGATCAGAGCAGAACTGAAGGAGATAGAGACACAAAAACCCTTCAAAAAATTAATAAATCCAGGAGCTGGTTTTTTGAAAAGATCAACAAATTAGACAGACCACTAGCCAGATTAATAAAAAAGAAAAGAGAGAAGAATCAAATAGATGCAATAAAAAAATGATAAAGGGGATATCAGCACAGTTTCCACAGAAATACAAATTACCATCAGCGATTACTACAAACAACTCTATGCACATAAAACAGTAAACCTGGAAGAAATGGAGAAATTCCTGGGCGCTTGCACTATCCCAAGCCTAAACTAGGAAGAAGTTGAAACCCTGAATAGACCAATAACAAGGGCTGAAGTTGCGGCAGTAATTAATAGCCTACCAACCAAAAAAAAAAGCCCAAGTCCAGATGGGTTCACATCTGAATTCTACCAAACATACAAAGAGGAGCTGGTATCACTCCTTCTGAAATTATTCCAAATAATCCAAAAAGAGGGAATCCTTCCCAAATCATTTTATGAGACCAACATCATCGTGATACCAAAAGCCATCAGAGACTCAACAAGAAAAGAAAACTTCAGGCTAATATCCGTGATGAATGTAGATGCAAAAATCTTCAATAAAATACTGGCAAACTGATTGCAACAGCACATCAAAAAGCTTATCCACCACGATCAAGTAGGCTTCATCCCGGCGATGCAAGGCTGGTTCAACATACACAAGTCTGTAAACATAAGACACCACATAAACAGAACCAACAACAAAAACCACATGATTATTTCAATAGATGCAGAGAAGGCCTTCAACAAAATTCAACAGCCCTTTATGCTAAAAACTCTCAATAAACTAAGTATTGACGGAACGTATCTCAAAATAATAAAAGTTATTTACAACAAACCCACAGCCAATATCATACTGAATGGGCAAAAACTGGAAGCATTCCCTTTAAAATCTGGCACTAGACAAGGATTCCCTCTCTCACCACTCGTATTCAATATAGTATTGGAAGTTCTAGCCAGAGCAATCAGGCAAGAAAAAGAAATAAAAGATATTCAATCAGGAAAGGAAGAAATCAAATTGTCTCTACTTGCAGATGACATGATGGTATATTTAGAAGACCCCATCATCTCAGCCCAAAATCTCCTGAAACTGATAAGCAACTTCAGCAAAGTTTCAGGATACAAAATCAATGCACAGGAATCACAAGCATTCCTATACACCAATAGGAGACTTAAAGAGAGCCAAATCAAGAATGAACTGCCATTCACAATTGCTACAAAGAGAATAAACTACCTAGGAATACAGCTAACAAAGGATGTAAAGGACCTCTTCAAGGAGAACTACAAACCACTGCTCAAGGAAATAAAAGAAGACACAAACAGATGGAGAAACATTCCATGCTCATGGTTAGGAAGAATCAATATTGTGAAAATGGCCATACGGCCCAAAGTTAATTATAGATTCGATGCTATCCCCATCAAGCTACCATTGACCCTCTTAACAGAGCTGGAAAAAACACGTTAAACTTCATATGAAACCAAAAGAGAGCCTGCAAAGCCAAGTCAATTCTAAGCAAAAAGCTGGAGGCATCACACTACCTGACTTCAAACTATACTACAAGGCTACAGTAATCAAAACAGCATGGTACTGGTACCAAAAAAGAAATATAGACCAATGGAACAGAACAGAGGCCTCGGAGGCAATGCCACACATCTACAACCAGCTGATCTTTGACAAACCTGACAAAAACAAGCAATGGGGAAAGGAGTCCCTGTTTAATAAATGGTGTTGGGAAAACTGGCTAGCCATGTGCAGAAAGCAGAATCTGGACCCCTTCTGACAACTTATACTAAAATTAACTCCAGATAGATTAAAGACTTAAACATAAGACTTAACACCATAAAAACCCTAGAATGCAACCTAGGCAAAACCATTCAGGACACAGACATAGGCAAGGACTTCATGACTAAAACACCAAAAGCAATTGGCAACAAAAGCCAAAATAGACAAATGAGATCTAAGTAAACTCCAGAGCTTCTGCACAGCAAAATAAACAATCAGAGTGAACCGGCCACCAAAAGAATGGGAAAAAATTTTTGCAATCTACCATCTGACAAAGGGCTAATATCCGGAATCTACAAAGAACTAAAACAGATTTACAAGAAACAAACAAACAAACACATTCAAAAGTGGGCAAAGGGTATGAACAGACACTTTACAAAGGAAGACATATATGAGGCCAACAAACATGAAAAAATGCTCATCGTCACGGTCATTAAAGAAATGTAAATCAAAACCACATTGAGATACCATCTCACTCCAGTTAGAATGGTGATCATTAAAAAATCTGGAGACAACAGATGCTGGAGAGGATGTGGAGAAATAGGAACACTCTTACACCGTTGGTGGGAATGTAAATTGGTTCCAGCATTGTGGAAGACAGTGTGGCGATTCCTCAAGGGCCTAGAAATAGAAATTCCATTTGACCCAGCAATCCCATTACTGGGTATATACCCAAAGAACTANATGGTGATCATTAAAAAATCTGGAGACAACAGATGCTGGAGAGGATGTGGAGAAATAGGAACACTTTTACACTGTTGGTGGGAGTGTATATTAGTCTAACCATTGTAGAAGGCAGTGTGGCAATTTCTTAAGGACCTAGAAATAGAAATTCCACTGGACCCAGCAATCCCATTACTGGGTATATACTGAAAGGATTATAAATCATTCTATTATAAAGACACATGAACACGTGTGTTCATTGTGGCACTGTTTACAATAGTAAAGACCTGGAACCAATCCAAATGCCCATTGATGATAGATTGGACAAGGAAAATGTGGCACATATACACCATGGAATACTATGCAGCCATAAAAAAGGATGAGTTCGTGTCCTTTGTAGGGACATGGATGAATCTGGAAACCATCATTCTTAGCAAACTGACACAAGAACAGAAAATCAAACACCTCATGTTCTCACTCATAGGCAGCTGTTGAAAAATGAGAACACATGGACACAGGGAGTGGAGCATCACACACCGGGTTCTGTTGGGGGGGACTAGTACACTGGACAGTGCAGACATGCAACATAACCATCACTGTACTACTGTTGACTGTATGACGCATAAGTTTCCCAAATGCGTCTTTCCTGTGGTATCACAGGGCCTTGAGTGTTGGGTATATAGTAAGCACGCTACAATATTTGTTGAATAAATAATCTATCCAGGAAGATGTCTCACTGTGCACAACATGGGAAGACAGAGAATGGGACTTTAAAAAGAATCCCTCATTGGAAGCAAAGAACAAAAATGTCAAAGTCTGAAGTAAAATGTGGGCAAGAATAATAGACATAACATAAACATAACCTTGTGCCTGTTCAGTAACTACAAAGAGATTCATGGTTCACAATGAGTTAGATTTCCATTTGGCATTGAAGTTTACAAAATTTTTACATGTGTCTATTTTACCAAAACTAGCAATTCGAATCACTGTTCTAACCATCACCGTGCCAGAGGTGAAACAAAAAAACATATCACTGGGGCTAAAGAAATTAGTTCTGTCATGGCTGGGCGCGGTGGCTCACACCTGTAATCCCAGCACTTTGGGAGAACGAGGTGAATGGATCATGAGGTCAGGAGTTCAAGACCAGCTTGGCCAAGATGGTGAAACCCCATCTCTACGAAAAATACAAAAATTAGCCAGGCATGGTGGTGGGTGCCTATAATCTCAGCTACTTGGAGGCTGAGGCAGAGAATTGCTTCAACCCAGGAGGCAGAAGTTGCAGTGAGCTGAGATCGCACCACTGCACTCCAGCCTGGGCGACGATCTCAAAAGACTGTCTCAAAAAAAAAAAAAATTCTCCAGTCATTTCTTTATTAATTCAACATTTACTTGAGTTCAGTATGCAAAAGATGAAAGAAAAGAAAATGAGAAAGATATTATTAAGTCACCCACCACACAAAAACGTATTTATAAAAAGGCAGTTCCTAATAAGAAAATCCATTTGGCTTAGAAGTTTGTTAAAATAATGATTCCCATAGAAACAAAACGCATCCTATGATGTGAGGCTCAAGGACAACCTTCTAAAGCCAATGTCAACCACCCCATAGATGAGTTAGAATCTTAAGGCTGTGTGTACCCCTGATTCGATGGGCAAATAAATTCAAAATTCTAATTCATGGTGCCTGGATCCTTTCACAAGAATGCCCAACCTATCTATCCCTGCCTGCCTTAACTCTGAATTAGTGATGGGGGTTTTGTGGCCTTGGGCCAAGAGAGCAAGAAGCCCAAGGAAGTAGAGACTGAGATAAGAGGAAGCAGGGAGCCAAGGTGAAAAGGTGGCAGGAGTTCTGGATGAGCAAAGAGTGACGAGCAGAAATAGGGCATCTAGGAGATGCAGACGTTTAGAGGCAGTGGTGGGGAAATGGGGAGTAATGGGAGAATTCCACTCGAATTCTGCCTGTCCAAATGCTGCCCAGCACCGTGATAAAAGCCTTAGGTACTTCTCAGCCTCCCAAGGTAAAGACAAGAGTCCTACTATACCTCAAGGCTCATGTGTCTGGCCCTCTCCTCCTTCAGCTGTCACCAACCTGCCCTTGCCTCTTTTCCTCCGCTCCCCTGGCTCTCTTTCAGTCCTTCCCATGCCTTATCCCACCTCAGGTCTCCAAATCTGCTACTTAACCTGGAAGTTTCTTCATTTCCTTCCTGAGTGATTTTGCTTCCCTTCAACCTTCACATTTCAGCATTTATCACTTCCTCGGGAAAATTCACCTTGAACCCTGGATTAAGTTCAATCTCTCCTATTATCTGTACTCATAGCATCATGTACTTTTACCTCATTGCACTTATCAGAGCTGTGATTTTACATCTATGCATATAATTGTTTGATTAAAGGCTGTTTCTCCCTAAGTCTAGTCTGTAAACTCCAGGAGGCCTGTTCCAGGTTAATTTCTGCTCACAACTGGATTCTTAATGCCCTGTCTAGCGAATGGCACATAATAGATATTCACTAAATAGATGTGAGTGAATGAATAAATGAATGAAATATGATGGGAAGTGGGTCTCTCTGGCTCCAGATAAGGTATTTTAGGGGTTAATCCTCCCTGAGTATGGGAGCGGTGATGTTTATTTGTACATCCGGCCGTTCACAAATAACAAATGACCACAAGTGAAGAATTCCCTGTATTCATTCGAAAACTAAAAGGTTTATGCAATTCAGTGTGTTTTTCCATCCTTTCTCCCCAGCTATCCTCCTTTCCTTTCATATGAGATTTATTCTAAGAGCCTTGGACTGAATTTTTGAGTGTAATTGAGAAGACAGGAGGTTCTGTCCTTCAATAGAACACATACTTCCTCTTCTTAAAACAGAAAAATACTTTAGAAAGCTAAACTGTTCACAGAACACTAGATTTAGAATTGTCAGGAAGAAAAAAAGAATCAAATCAGAAAGTAGCCTCTTTGCCTTACTTTCATGGTTACAATTAAATAACAGTAGATCAGGAAAATAAATACACCTAATTATAAAGTTTGTAGGACCTTGAGGGGTTTCATGACAGGGAGCACTTGTCTTCTTAAATGGGATTTACTCTAATAGGGTTAGCCTCCTAAGAATATACTTGTATTTGTGCTTTGTGCTTCTTACCCTAAGGGGTTAACACAGAAGGTAGCAAGCTTGTTCAGTACTTACTTCCTTGTGCCCTGCTAAAGTAAAAAAGAATTGCTTGTAAGGGCAGAAAATGTCATCATTTTTGCACTTGCCCTGACCCAAGCATCTAAAAATACAAAATGCTGGAGTTTCTATAGCAGGTGACTTTTTTAAAAAACGTAAAGACAGCTAATTGTTTAAGGTCTAAATGTAGTCTGTAGAAGAGAACAGAAATAGAGAGGTGTCTCTCTAAATGACCTAGCTCGTATAAAACCAGGCATACAATTCATTTAAAGGATTTTTTGTCTCGGCATTTTTCCTCCAGATTTAAAGAGAAGCATTTCTTTTTCAGCACAATGGATAATAGTGTCATCTTGGCTACCTTCTGTCTACAAGTGGGGTTAATTTTAGCCTGATCCTCCTGTTGAGCACATGGAAGAATTTATATTATTCATCAACCTTTGCTAGAAGCCTAAGATAGTCTTTAAGTGTCAGAGAAAGTAGCTCCTGTTTGAAGAGAGTCTCCTGTGACATGCTGAAGTCAGAGAGTGTAGCTGTGAACTTGGAAAAGCCTGCACCTGTTATTGTATATACCATTGCTGCTAACTTTGGGCTTTCCTTTTTTCAGTTTATTTTTTTCCCTTTGATGTATACTCTATTTCTTAGTTTAAATACACATTTCAAAACACTTCCTTTGGGTAATTAAGTGAAATTGATCATTCTTCAATTGTAAGTTTTTAATTGACTTCCTCCTTCCTGACTAGGAAATTAACTTTCGTTCCTCCTTTATTTGATCTCTTAAACAGGGTTTGTAACACCTTCCAGACAGGAAGCTTTAATGAGATCCTAAATGCCAAAGACTTTACCTTATAGAGGCTCAACATTCCCACCCAACTTTTAAAGATACAACAATCAGACTCACAATTGAATTCTAGCTGCAAAACATATTGATTGACATCATTGTCCATAATATATTGAAACAGTCAGCCTTTGTCTTGCTCCTCTCTGCCAGTTGCAAGGCACTCTTTAAAAATCAATTGCCTTCTCCCTGTGCAGATTTGCCAGAAGTGGATATCTGATGCCTGAACTGTAAGCATATTTATTCACTTTCAGTCTCATTTCTGTTGTTTTCAATGATTTCAATGAAAATTGAAATCTAATGTTTGAACTGAAAAAGATCAACAACACCTGAGAACAACTATGCCCAAATATGTCACAGCCCATTCCTTACAAGAGGTTGTTGTTTTTCATGCTGGTTGTTTGCCAAACTGCCACCTGGACAACCAGGTTGGTGACCAAACAGGTGATAATGCTCCCACAGTTTCACAGAAAATGCACCCAGAACTAACAGTGCCACACTGCAGTTCCTTGACTTTAAAGTGCTTTATGGATTTTCCTGTTGCTCATGTGGTTATAGTCCAACATTGTGAAAAACAAGCTCTAGAATCCCAGGTCTCAGTCTACAAAAGTAGATTTTACTTCTCAGAAGGAAACAGAGCTCCAAATCCCAGAATGTAGTACAGTTGTGACCTTCAGGGAATTCTACTACCTACAACAGCTTATTTTCCTAGGAAAGAAACTTCTAGATTTTCTTTGGAGATATTCCTCACCATGGGGAAAATTTTCTGCCTCTGCCCCCTGAATGCCTCCATAAAGTTGTCTCAATCAATGACATAAATATATTTGGTGACACTGTACACACACACACCGAGTATGCACATACACTCTGACCACCATCAAAGGTAGAATTTTTCATGGAAATAAGATTTTTCTTAGTGATTGATTTTCCTGGAATGAATTAAATTAATTAGCATTCTCTTCTTCCAATGTTTGTTTCATTTGCTTTTCTTTCTCTTGCCAGCATTCTGTCCTATTNCACAAAGATTTGTACCCCTGACTTTTTTCTACCTATTTTGTCATAATTTCACTATTGCTTTCATTTTCCATATCATGTATCTTGGAAATAAAGGGTCAGCTGGGCAATAGAAGCAGGAGGAAATAGAGCCTTGTCATGTTTGTAAAAAGAAAAGATGGAGCCAAATGAAAATTGCAAGATCTGTTACTTTATTACATCCGTAATTTTCCCCTGACCGAGGGCAATACTTCAAACTTTTTTCCTCCCTTGTTCTCATAGAACTGACACATTGCAGGTGCCACAGTTTAGATTTAACAATGAAAAAAAAAGTCCATTTCTTTTCTAGTTCAGCAGGAAAGACATCACAAAAGATAGAGTTATCATGAGCTAATTACAGTCCTTGAAAATTACCTTTGTGCTTAGCAAATATGCATTTTTTTCTTTGCTGGTGATGAAGAAGTTGGCAGTTTAAATAAAAAACACTATTTAAAGTAACAGAGTACAGTTATATAACCTTTTCACATAAATCACACAATAACTCTTTGTGCTTTGGAAAAAAAAAAAAAGAACCACAGTGCTTGTTAAGAAGATTTATTTATATAATAATCTATGCAAAAGATTTTTTTTCATCCTTTTATAAAAGTGGGATGTTCTTTTTTTTAACCTCTGGAAGTTGCAGAATAGAGGGCAGGAATACCTCTAGTCACTGCTTTTAGTAGCATATACTCCAGCTACTAAAGACTTCAATTCAAGTAGTGTTTTGGCATTACCACACACGGTTATTTCTAAACACACAGATAGAAAATTTAATAAAGAAATCATCTCTGCTTATAAGTAAACAAAACTATAGGATCAAATTCCAATTCAGTATAAAGATTCTTTTACATCCAGCCAGACCCGGTGGCTCACGCCTATAATCCCAGCACTTTGGGAGGCCAAGGAAGGCAGATCACGAGGTCAAGAGATCAACACCATCCTGGCCAACACGGTGAAACCCTGTCTCTACTAAAAATACAAAAATTAGCTGGGAGTAGTGGTACGCGTCTGTAGTCCCAGGTACTCAGGAGACTCAGGCAAGAGAATCACTTGAACCTGGGAGGTGGAAGTCGCAGTGAGCCAAGATCGCACCACTGCACTCCAGCCTGGCAACAGAGGAGTGAGACTACGTCTCAAAAAAGAAAAAGATTCCTCTGCATCCACAAATTACATTGTGGCGTGAGATCATTTTTCTCTGTTTTGTAGGAACACTACTCCTTCAAGTATGTTTGATCAGTCATAGGGGTGGAGAAATTCATGGGACCATTGAAGCCCTGTAGTTTCTCTACTGATTCTCTGGAATTCTTTTATCAAGTCTTTTTTCCCCTCACTCACCTTCCTACCCATCCCTCTTCTGTTCCTCTTCACCTTATTCCCTGATTTAAATCTAGAAGCAGTAGTCTATCATTATTTACAACATTGTACCCACCTTTTAAAAACATCCCCCATATAAAATGTCCTGACACCAAATTGATCTTATCACTGAGCAGTCCACCCTGAAGGGTTTCAGAATTGAAGAGCCAAGGAAATATGTAAGTTGCTAAATGCTAAGCTTGGCTCCAACTTACGCACTTAATCCTCAGTACACAAGATCACTCCAGGAAAAGCGATCTTTTCACGGAGATAAACCTAGTGGAAGCATTTTATTGGTAACATATATCTATTCCGATCCTTGCTGAACAGTGGGCGTTCTCAAGACAGAGCAACCCACAAGGGCTTTCTTGTGTGTCCTTATCTTTCACTGAGATGCTGACCTAACTTTTAAAAGCTATCTCCATGGAAAATTCTGGGCTCCACTCCAAAACCAATCAGTAGGAGGTGGCTCTCCTAATCAGTGGCTGTGTTCCGTCTTTATATAAACAGGTTAAGCCAGCTGCCAGGGCCTCTGTGACCAATTCCAGCTCATATTACCTTTGGCTGGAAAGATGGGCCTGTACCAAAGTTACATTATGAAAGCAGAGAACTTTACCTGTCCCACTTCATAGCAAAAGACCTGGCTGTTGTATGTGGTGATTAGAGTCAATACTAATCTTACTGTTTTTTCTGAAAAAAAGTAAATAAAATGTGGCACACCCTCATTGCCAGAATGGGTAAGATTTTACTAACCTGCCAATTAGAAGGTAACAACTCAAAAAGGAAAGAAGATATTTTTCAATTCTGATTGATACATAATGTTGAGCTACTCAATTTCCTAACACAGTGGAAAAATGATAGAAGTAGAGATAACTTCTTGGATAGAGGTGGAATAGAGTGATTGTGGTGAGATTTGAATAACTGGAGAGACATCCTCCGACCAGCTAATCCACAAAGGGCTATCATTGCCCAGGATGGAGCTCAGAGTATCAGTGTGAAGAATCAACAGGCATGACTAATACTGAAAGACACTGCTGACAAAAATCTGTTACATTTCTCAAATATCCATTCCTCTCCTTTGACCCTAAGAATGTTCCTCAGAATGATTTAGCCCAAAGTAGCAGCAAAACACACGGAATACAACCTAAATAAATGGAACAATAAAACTAGGCTTCTGGGGCCGGGCGCGGTGGCTCACGCCTGTAATCCCAGCACTTTGGGAGGCCGAGGCGGGTGGATCACGAGGTCAAGAGATCGAGACCATCCTGGTCAACATGGTGAAACCCCGTCTCTACTAAAAATACAAAAAATCAGCTGGGCATGGTGGCATGTGCCTATAATCCCAGCTACTCAGGAGGCTGAGGCAGGAGAATTGCCTGAACCCAGGAGGCGGAGGTTGCAGTGAGCCAAGATCGTGCCATTGCACTCCAGCCTGGGTAACGAGCAAAACTCCGTCTCAAAAAAAAAAAAAAAAAAGCTAGGCTTCTGAGCTACATTTATGGATGCTGACCAAAAATAATCCAGGCAGAAGAGGTGACAGGTGACACCATCATGACCCCTGAAATTTTGATACTTGCTTGTGGTTGAACCAATAAAGTAGGATCATTAAAAGAAACAAAGCAAACAAATGAAAACCTCCCCATACAATGTGTTTTTGTTAGGTGTTAGTGAAGAATATTCTGTTCTACATTAATCATTATAATAATTAGGAATTCCAGACCTCACTTCCAAAAGAAATGCTTTCCCAGAGAAAATATTTTAACATGATATCACATTGATTTAAAATCACTGAATTAAGGTCACTGGTTTATAGGTCAAGCCATATTTGAATGGCTTGAATAACTTTTTTCTTTTTTGCTACCAGAATTGAATGCAAAGTGGGGAGGACTCTTACGCTGATCTTATTTTTAAGCGCATGCAATAGCTACGGCAATTCCAGTAGGATTCTACTGATTTTTTATTTTTGACAGCATAACCCTACGCCCATGGGAGCTGAGCTTTTCAGGTGTTAAAGAGGATTTGTCGTAAGAAAATGATTATGATAGGATTTAATGTAATTGAAAGTCAAGATACAGTAGCCATACGGTGTATTAGAGAGAGTGTCAAAACTTGCAGCAAGGGTGGAGTGTCTTTTGCTAAGTTAACAACAAAAGTGGAGAGAGAAAAAGATATTCTATGCATAACAGGATCTACAAGCTTGGCCAACCTGATAAGCCTGTCCCACCACAGTGGGTATCAAACCCGTAAGTGCTAGAGTACTTCCCTGGCAAGAGGGGCCAGAAATAACTGCAACCTTCCTACCACACAAGAATGTTTTGAAAAAGAGTTATATAATAACCTGAATTCTTGTCTAGAACTTGCTAAGCAACAACCATAGGCCCTCTCGGGCTCCAGGGGAGAAAGGCTCATCCCTCAGCCATCGATGACCTAGAGTCACTCAGTCCTTTCACATCTTTGCTATGTTTGTCAATATGATGGCCATGAACAAATATGCATTGCACACACACATGCATAGACACACGCCAAGCAAGAAATGTGTGGTTCCCCAAGTTTTTCACCCCTGTTCTTGAAAATGCCATTATCTCTCTAGAAATTATAGGTCTATCAACCATGTGAATATTTTTTCTATTAAGATATGGCTGTGAGGAATGCAAGCAACATGACTTACTTCAGGCTCATAAAACAATTATAAGCCCCCAAGATTAGAACTTGGTGATGGCAAGCAAAAGGGAGAGAATAACCAAAGGCCTTTTTCTCTAGAATTATAGTGCTTTCTTTTACTTCTCCTTTCTTCCCTATCATCCCAGGATGTTACCAGTCCATTTTGATCAGAATTAATGTTACTAACTATATTTTGGTTGGCTTTTCACTATTATGGTCCATGAGACAGGCAGAAGCAGAACCTGAAGTCTAAGGCCATATTTATCTTAGACAAACAGTCAGAGAACATTTTTTCCAATCATTAATTCCAGTTCTTTAGTGTTGTGGAATCCCAGACGGCCTTTACAGCAGAGACACATGAGTGCAGGCATGACCAGGAATTTACTGTTGTTGCTGTCTGCATCAATATTATGTATGTACATAATGCATTCCTCAAGCATGAAAGTGATTCACGAAGTGACACTGAGTGTCGAGGAACATGCATGGACTTGAGAGTAAGGTCTTTTGAGGTGCCCTTTCTGCACACAATTGATTTTTTCAATAAAAGTTACACACATACATATTTGACCTTGAGCCACATGGATTTGAACTGTGTGGGTCCACTTACATGAGGATTTTTTTCAATAAAAGTTACATTGAGGGCCAGACACAGTGGCTCACACCTGTAATCCCAGGACTTTGGGAGGCCAAGGAGGGCGGATCACAAGGTCAAGAGATCAAGACCATGCTGGCCAACATGGTAAAATCCCGTCTCTACTAAAAAATAAAAAATTAGCTGAGTGTGGTGGCACACACCTATAGTCCCGGCTATTCAGGAAGCTGAGGCAGGAGAATCGCTTGAACTCAGGAGGTAGAGGTTCAAAAAAAAAAGTTAGATTCATTTTTACCTGCATTACCAATATCTGTTACAGATTTAAGCATCACTATATGATTTTTTTTAATATCAGGTGTTTTTTTTTTTTTTTTTTTTTTTTTTTTTTTTTCTTTTATCTTGCTGGCCCAAAATCATGAACAGTTATTTCAGAAGATTTATATCACGCATAAGGAATTTTTCTCCTTTCTCCTTTATTTGTGTGATAGCCAATTTTCTCTCTAGATATACAATATAAAGGACAACAGGGAAGAAATATTTTATTTTATTATTTTATTTTTTGAGACAAAGTGTTGTTCTGTCGCCCAGGCGGGAGTGCAGTGGCACGATCTGGGCTCACTGCAACCTCTCCCTC
The DNA here is from genome assembly GCF_001604975.1 of Cebus imitator. Classification (NCBI taxonomy): domain Eukaryota; kingdom Metazoa; phylum Chordata; class Mammalia; order Primates; family Cebidae; genus Cebus; species Cebus imitator. The sequence goes on from NW_016107380.1 coordinate 4,102,319, forward strand.
CTGGATTCAAGGGATTTCTTCTGCGTCAGCCTCCCAAGTAGCTGTGACTACAGGCACCCGCCACCATGCCTGGCTAATTTTTGTAATTTTAGTAGAGACGGGTTGTCACCATATTGGCCTGGCTGGTCTCGAATTCATGACATCAAGTGATTCACCCACCTCGACCTCCCAAAGTCCTGGGATTATAGGCGTGAGCCACCGTGCCCAGCCGAAAAAATATTTTAAAGTGGAGATAAATTCAAACATCACTAGTCAGCCATCACTGAACAGTTAATATATACACATGCATATTTGACCCATGAATAATATGGATTTGAACTGTGTGGGTCCACTTACATGAGGATTTTTTCAATAAAAGTTACATTGAGGACCAGACACAGTGGCTCACACCTGTAATCCCAGCACTTTGGCAGGCCAAGGTGGGCGGATCACAAGGTCAAGAGATCAAGACCATCCTGGCCAACATGGTGAAATCCCGTCTCTACTAAAAAATAAAAAATTAGCTGGGTGTGGTGGCATACACCTATAGTCCCAGCTACTCAGGAAGCTGAGGCAGGAGAATCGCTTGAACCCGGGACGTGGAGGTTCAAAAAAAAAAGTTAGATTCAGTGTCCTGCCTCCCATTCTACCTCTTCCGCCTCTGCCCCCGCTGAGACAACAGAACCAACCTCACTACTTCCTCCTCCTCAGCCTACTCAATGTGAAGATGATTAGGATGAAGGCCTTTATGATGAGCCACTTCCACTTAGTAAACATATTGTCTCTTCCTTGTGCTTTTTTTTTTTTTTCTTTTTTAAGACAAAGTCTTCCTCTGTCGCCAGGCTGGAGTGCAGTGGCCCGATCTTGGCTCACTGCAACCTCTGCCTCCCAGGTTCAAGCGATTCCCCTGCCTCAGCCTCCCGAGCAGCTGGGACTACAGCGCACACACCATGCCCAGCTGATTGTTTGTATTATAGTAGAGACAGGGTTCCACCATGTTGGCCAGGATGGTCTCCATCTCCTGACAAGGATGGTCTCCATCTCTAGACCTCATGATCTGCCCACCTCGACCTCCAAAAGTGCTGAGATTATAGGCATGAGCCACCGCACCAGGCCTGGTCCTTATGATTTTCTTAATAACATTTTCTTTTCCCTAGCTTTTGTTATTTTAATAATACAGTATATGATGCAAATAACATACAAAATGTATGTTAATGGACTATTTATGTGGTCAGTATGGCTTCCGGTCAACAGGAGGCTATTAGTAGTTCACATGTGGGGCAGTCAGAAATTAAACATGGATTTTTTGCTGTAGGAGAGATCACCATCCCTAGTCCCCACCACATTCAAGAGTCATCTGTATATATATTTTGAAATTATAGTTGACATTTTGAATATTGTTTATGCTTATATCTGAATATATGGTTTGATTATTAGAATTTAATAATGTTTTACCCTAAATCATGATGTCATTCAAAGAGCCAATAAAGCCACTCTATTTGGGACTCCTCACCTTCCAGACTGATGACAGAATACCACATTAAAGCAAAGTTGTTGTTACCTCTATGAATCAGGTAATCAACTAATTACATGTTTTGATTAAACTGTCTCTTGTAGAATTTTCATGTGTTCTGCTGGGTTAAATTGAACTGCACAGTGACAATCTCAGTAAGTACTAAATGCTAAGGTTTGCCATTAGCAAAACCAATTTGTATGACCCAACATAAAAATTCAAATGTTCATTATAGTTTCTTTATAGCCTTTCTTGTTGTTTGTCCCATCTCTTCATATCTGAATGCATTTCTTTCATTCCATACCTGTTGACTCATATAGGATCCTCTGTATTAAAAACAAATATAACTGAGTTCAGAGTTCTTAGTAAAGTTCAGTCATAAGCCACTTGTTCCTTTCATCACAGCTCTGCCTGCATTCTTGCACGCTCCCTGAACTTTAACCCCAGTTACTTTTGCTTCATTCCTTTTGTGCATTCTCACTGCTAAGAATTCCTACCTGCCGGTTTTTCTATCATGAGCAACTCACCAATTAGCACTGCCAAATAGCCTTCTCTTCCTTCACCATCTCCAGGAAAGCTCCCTCTTCTGAGAAACGTGTATAGTCAAATCCAAAATCGACCTGAGTGTGTTCACCGTTTTGCATTTTAGAATGATGATTTTAGTCCCTACATTTAAAAATGAGCATGCTAATAATAGTATGTTTGTGAAGACCTAGTGTCACAAATATGCAAGATATTCTCATTTTTGTCTCAAGTAGAATTGCTATTCTCCACCCCACCCCAACCCCTGTGAGCTTAGTCATAATCACATAACCTGCATTAGTCAATGAAATGTGATTCTGAGACAGTGTGAAGTTTGCAGTATCCTCTTTTCCCTCCACTAGGGATATTGAAACCATGAGTCTAGATGGAGTTCCCAGCAGCCTGGTCCTTGGGTGACTGTTATGAGCAGAGCCCCTGCCCACCTGCAATCACCTGTGCTGTGAATCTTTGGGGTTGTTTGTTGCCATAGTATACCTGTATTCCTGACTAATTAACCTAATTAATTTTCCCTTTCACTTAGTGTCACTGCAGGGCTCATCTTTGTGATAAAACGTCTGCTGTATTCCAAAGCTTTTCAGACTTACGTTCTCATGTATTTTCAGCTTTGGTTTTATTGTTGTTGTTGTTAACATTTCCTGTATCTCAGATAAAAAGCCGAAGATGCAAAGAAGAATGATTTCATCAGTTTTTCTTAGCAATCACTTCTAAAGGAAAAATCAGAACAGGTCTAATGTCTACCCAGTGCTTTGTCTTCTGAACAAGAAATTACAAAGAAATCCAGGTTACAATTCCAATCAGAGGAAAAATCACAGAGGCATAGACTACTTAAGCTGGAAGAGTGTCAGAGCTCATCTGGTCCAGGCACCTTATTTTAGAGCAAGACTCTGAGGCCCAGTGGGTTTAAATGGGTGTACTGGCTAAGACCACACACCAATTTAGGGGTTAAGGAAGACAAAAATTCAGCTCCTTTCTGCCATGTTTTTCAACTTTGATAATATATGGATCCTGAATGAAAGGAAGTCTCTTGAAGAGGCTAAGAATATGTAGGCATATTCCTACACATTAGGTTAAGAAATGTAATCTTTAATCGTTGAAGGTATCTTTCGGATATGAGTTATTGCTCCACAAAATTTTTTCTTTATAACTAGTAAAAAGGCCATTAAAAATATTATTGGACCAGGCGCAGTGGCTCACGCCTGTAATCCCAGCACTTTGGGAAGCTGAGGCAGGTGGATCATCTGAGGTCAGGAGTTTGAGACTAGGCTGACCAACAGGGCAAAACCCTGTCTCTACTGAAAATACAAAAATTAGCTGGACGTGGTGGTGTATGCCTCTAATCCCAGCTACTCAGGAGGCTGAGACAAGAGAATCACTTGAACCCGGTAGGCAGATGTTGCGGTGAGCCAAGATCATGCCATTGCACTCCAGCCTGGGCGACAGAGTAAAGATGAAATATATATATATACACATATATATACATATATATATATGCACACACACACATACATATGTATATATTATTGAAACAAAAGCCAAAAACAAATTAGACTTCTTCTGGAACTTGCTATCCCTGAGAATTTTTGGAATTCTCCATTGAGAAATACTGTACAAGGCTCACTCTGCAGTGTGATCTTGGATTTCTCAACTTTGTCTCTATTGCATGCAGCCCAGTGGCTGGAACAGAGTAGGTGAGAATGTAAATTTGTGGAATTGATGCTTCTCCTCGTGGCACCCAGTTCAGTTCTCTTTCCAGGATAACATGCTGACATTACTAAGAAATTGATGAGACTCTGTCGGCAAGTCAGCTGGATGACAGAGGTGATGAGCTGGTGCTGCACCAGCTTAATTGATTTCTTTACACACTCTTATGAGACAGTTTTTAAAAGGAGAGAAGAAAAGCTCTAGAATATTTCTAACAAGTTAGAGTAAAAGTTCACTATCTTCAATGACTATGAACACAATTCCCCAAAATATACAATCTCCACCTCCAAAACCTGTTGTCTCCACTATCTCTTGACATTAAGCCATTATCCAAAAATCGTATTCTCATCCTCCAGTGCACTTAATCACTACACAAGATGACTCTGCCTGTCCCAAGGTGAGGGAAAGGGTGCTAGGTGCCAGACACTGTATACGAACAGGCTCAGGCAAAAGCTCTATGTCTCTACTTACAGAGAAAGAAACAGAGCGCACAAAGCTAGATGTAATTTTCCCAGGCCCCATAGCTAGACTATGATAAAGAAAAGCTCTGTATTCAAATCTAAGAGCAGAAACAGAGTGACAGAATCACCCTTCACAGCTCATTTTTTTTTTTTTTTGAGATGGAATCTCACTCTGTCACCCACGCTGAAGTGCAGTGATGTGATCTCGGCTCACTGCACCCTCTGCAGCCTCCCGAGTAGCTGGGATTACAGGTACCCACCACCAGGCATGGCTAATTTTTTGTATTTTCAGTAGAGCTGGGGTTTCACCATGTTGGCCAGGCTGGTCTTGAATTCCCGACCTCGTGATCCACCCACCTCAGCCTCCCAAAGTGCTGGGATTACAGGCGTTAGCCTCCGTGCCTGGCCAAAGCAGCCTCGTTTTATGCCCCCTCAGTTTGCAGCTTTTTGAGGAAACTGTCACATGACCACTATCCATACTTCGAGAAAAACTTGGTCACTAACATCATCACTAGCACTTCCCTTTTATTCCTACCAGGGCAGTGGGGAAAGGAGAACATAGAAGGGAGTGACTGTCTCTACTGATAAAGTGTCAGGAAGCCAGAAACTCATTCTCCTGGCTCTAATCATGGAACTCTTGTGTGGGTGAAGTTACAGTCAGTAGTGGGCCTAATGAGAATGCAGAATTTGCTGTTCTGGGACTATTTAAAGGTTGCTTTCTGGTTTCTGTGGTAAAGTACCTTGAAGTCCTACTTTCAAGTATAAGTGGGTGGGAGTTGAATTGGCACAAAAAAAAAAAAAGAGATCTTATCAGTCTTCCTATCTACCTTCGCCTGGTAGAAGAGAAGCTCAGAGGCTTACACTAAACTGTCTTTGGAGACTCAGTTTCCAAAACTTCATATAATTCATCTTGCACGGTCACCATGAAAACTTCCAAAACTACAAAAACTGGATAACTTGAACCAGAAGGAGGGTGGTGGGAGCAGCTTCCTCTCTGCTCAGCATTCTAACATTTCTGCTCCTCCTCCTGCATCTATCTTTATGTTTCTCAACACAGATCCGAAGGAAGTTGGGTGCATGGAGGGAGGCTAGTAAGAAGTTGCAAGGTTTAAACACTACATCAACAAGGGAAACTTTAATGTTAAAAATAGGCCGGGCGCAGTGGCTCACGCCTGTAATCCCAACACTTTGGGAGGCTGACGTGGGCAGACCATTTGAGGCCGGGAGTTTGAGACCGGCCTGGCCAACATGGTGAAACCCTGTCTCTACTAAAAATACAAAAGTTAGCCGAGCGTGGTGGCTACTCCTGAACATGGTGGCTTACACCAGTAATCCCAGCTACTCTGGAGGCTGAGGCAGGAGAATCGCTTGAACATGAGAGCCAGAGGTTGCAGTGAGCCAAGATCATGCCACTGTACTCCAGTCTGGGTGACAGAGTCAAGACCCTGTCTCAAAAATAATAATAATAATAACAAGTATTCCAAACAACTGAAAGCCTAGATTTTTTTTTAATAAAGAATATAGGAAAAGCAAGCCATTTTTCTCCTGCTGCAGAGGGAAAGTGAAATAATAATATGGGCTCAAAAGCATTCTTGCAGACCTGGTATTTCCACTTGTTCTACACTTCGATCTCCACCACATTAAGGAAGCACTTCAGAGGCCTACCTTTCTCTCAAGTAATCTTATTTTCCTGGCACTTCCTTCTAATGGATTTCTGCACAATGAATTTATCAGGACATTTTATCATAGGCTGCCTTTTATGTGGTGAGGTGGAGAGACCCTTAAGGAAAGGAGAATGTCCAGGAAGTAAATAAATTTAGGCTGGAAGCAAGCAAAAGGCAAAGAACCAGGAAGAAATTCTGGAGACCTGGGTCTGGAGCAGCCCACCAACAGCCAACCATGAAGGTCCTGAGGCCAGTAGGGAAAAGTAGCATCAAGAAAAACAACGTGATGGTGTCCGTCCCGTGTGCCAGGCTTCATGTTAACCTAACTTCTTTAAACCCATTATCACATTTAATCTGCATGATAACCTATGAGTCAGTGCTATTATTATACCTATTTCAAATATCAGGAAACTGAGGCTTAATAATATTACATGCAGGCCAAGCAGTGGCTCACACCTATAATCCCAGCACTTCGGGAGGCCAAGGTGGGTGGATCACGAGGTCAGGAGTTCAAGACCAGCCTGGCCAAGATAGTGAAACCCCGTCTCTACTAAAAATACAAAAAAAATTAGCTGGGCATGGTGGCAGGTGCCTGTAATCTCAGCTACTTGGGAGGCTGAGGCAGAAGAATTGCTTGAACCCGGGAACCCGGGGAAGGGGGCAGAGGTTGCAGTAAGCCACGATTGTGTCACTGCACTCCAGCCTGAGTGACAGAGTGAGACTCCATCTCACCAAAGGAAAAAAAAAAAAATTACAAGCTTGCTTGTGCTTAAACACAAGTAGGTGAAAACGGGGAGGAATTTAAACCTTAGTCTGTCTGAACATTACTTACATGCTCAATCAAGAACCTATACTACTAGTATAACAGAAAATTCATCAGACGCTCAGTTTCATGTACTAACTTAAGGAGTACCTAAATCCTTTGAAACTCTATAGAAAATATTATGTATAGTTTTGCCTTTCAGGAGAAATGATCTATCCCTTATTGTCTTCTCCAGTGGGTTTGGGGGTCCAAAATACAGCCTGGGCTGTTCATAAGTTGACTCTGTGATTCTGCACTGCAGTTAGTAGCTCTGAATTGTCATTACATGCTTCCAAGTTCTCTTCCGTCTTTAAAATGCAACGGTTCTGTTATCCTAAATGTCATAAAGAACACGAAAAAGTATGAACAGCTTTCCCATTACCCTTCATGACCCCTCCCCACCCCACCCTGGACCTCCCAGCTTTGCATTCCCACCACCTACTCCATCACCAGTTGCCATGTGCATTCTTCAGAGCCTTTCCAAAGCCTGGTTATATGATGCATGGAGTATGAGTCAGGCTCGGGGGAAAGGGGCCTCTTTTTAAAGTTTATATGTAACCGTGAGAGCATTCAAGCATGTGTTGGCATGCCAGCCCTATGTTTTAAAAAATCTAAAAGCTGTTAGCAATCATGTTTTCCTGTTAAATAGCAGTTCAGGGACATCAGAGCCCTTCAAAGTGGGAAAGGGTGTGTGTACTCAGAGGGCAGTGGAGGGCATTGTCACCCCCAACCATTCCTCCACCTTCCATTTCTGCTACAGAAAGGTTCTCCAGCCTCACTCCCCGCTGAAGTTGAAAGCTCCAGTTTGAATTCCTTACTTGGAAGGTCACTCATTCTCTCATAGCCAAAAATCCTGTTTGCTTTCGTCTTCCCACTTGCTCTCAAATGAAAATATCAGACCACAGACCATCTTGCTTCCCTGATTCAAAACTTAATTACATCATGTCCAGAAGTGAAGGTTGTTGAAAGTTATTAATGTATTTGCTGGGAACACTGCATTCCGATAGCTTTTACATTAATGCACAGATGCGTGTTCCCAGCCTGACCCGATCAGCAGTTCCGTATGGTGTAGGCTAAAACCCATGGTCACATATTGTCCACTTCAGTCCCTCACTGTGCTCATTCAAAAGCACACTGTCAAGTACATTTTTATTAACGGAAAGTGTATCTATTTATTTCCCATTGTTTGTTGACATCTCCCCGAAGCTTTTAGAATAGGACTCCTTAATCTGCCAATTCTGACCATTTCTGTCTCTTGACCATTATTTCTACTGCCTTGTGATTCTAATAGACCTTGAAATTAGCACTGTGTTTCTGTTTGTGGTGCACAGCATACTCACCGGTGGTAGCAAGCCAAGTACATCAGCTGCACGACAGTCATATGTGGCCTGGGTACCTATCCTTGCCACTCCTGGGCGGAGGTCCAGCCCCAGGCCTGGCAATCACATGAGTCAGCAAGCTGCTGCTCTGGAAAGAAGAAATATAGGCTCAATTGTTTGGGGCAGGGCTCTGCAGACGTGAGGCTGGGCAATAGCGAAAGCGTGTAGGTGAGTTTTTAGACATAGAGATCAGAGACATTATTTTTCACCAGAGTCATCAGTCCAGATGCGTAATTCCTCTCTAGTTAATCGGTATGAATTGGTGGTTACCCAGAAAGCTCTGTGCTTCCACCAAGAGCACTCCCAGGCTTAGGGAGCAGGCTGGGCAACAAGGATTTGGGGAGAGGGTGACCCAGCAGAAAATGAGGGTAGCAGTATAGGAACTCAGCATGACAAATTGAAAATTCTAAAACTTTGTCCTTCACCACAACTTGAGCACTTTAGGAAGGTGTGTTTCCCAAGGACACGAAGGACACCAGCATGAGATATTATATATTATATATCACTAGGAGTCATCAATTCAGAGGAACTGAACTGTGGTGACAACAGGGCATGGTTTGACCTTGGGGACAGATGAACTTGGTTTGAGCTGAGTCTCTGTCCTTTGAAGTTAGCCTCTAGCACACGGTTTAACTCCCACACACAGTCAGACACCTCTCCCCTCACAGATAGCTCTTGTGCCTATTTTGCATAGTGGTCCAGGCACAACTCCCTTCTTCAGATTTTTCCAAAACTCCGTGGGTCCGCGTTATTATCACTGCCTGACACACTCCCCCATGTCTGTTTCCCTCATGGCATGTTTCTGTATACACACGCAATCACTTTGCTTCACTGGATTCCAGGCTCGGTGAAAGAAGGAACTGTGTCCATTTTTGTGCATCACTGCATACTCAGCACCTAGCATCTTGTCTGACATCAGTCAGTATGTAAGAAATAGTGTTAAATAAACAGATGCACTCTAAAGCTGTTTTCTCTGTAAAATAGAAATAATAGGCCAGGCACGGTGGCTCACACCTGTATTCCAGCACTTTGGGAGGCCAAGGCAGGTGGATCATTTGAGGCCAGGAGTTCGAGAGTAGCCTGGCCAATATGGTGAAACTCGTCTCTACTAAAGATACAAAATTAGCAGGGCGTGGTGTGACACGCCTGTAATCCCAGCTACTCAGGAGGCTGAGGCAGGAGAATCCCTTGAACCCAGGAGGAGCAGGTTGCAGTGAACCGAGATCGTGCTATAGCACTCCAGCCTGGACAACAAGAGTAAAACTCCGTCTCAGAAAAAAAAAAAAAAAAAAAGATGATAATAGTACCTACTTCAAGTGGCGTTGTAGGAATTACATGATGGAGCACATGTAAAGTTTTCAGAATAATGCCTGGAACATAGCAAACACTTAACAAACAAGCACAGCTGACATTAGTATTTAGAACATTCATTCATAGCCTAGGGTCTTGCCCTTACATTGAGGTGTTATATGAATCACCTGAACTTGTATACAAATTGTGTGTGTGTACCTTTTTCTGAGAAGAGGATCCATGAGAGTTTTCAGACTCAAGTGGGGACAACTACTCCACTGTCTAAAGGAAATTAGAATCATTGTTGTAAAGATTGATACCCCTGGACTTAAGAGAGTAAGACAGGAGCTTATTTTCCGTAAGAGTCTAGGGACCACAGATTTTAATTCTTATGCAGCCTTCGTTTGCTTTAACGTTCAACTGAATCACAGAGCACTGCATCAGGAACCAGGGGACATGGTCTCTTGTCTGAGTCCTTTTCCTTTGCTAGTTCTATAGTCTTGGTTTATTCACCCACTCTCTTACTCTATAAACTTTTTTGCCCTGGTTTGGGCAGAGATCATGCAAAGAAAATCCTAAGGACGTAAAAACAGAACTGGATGAAAAATATAGGGTCTGCAAGTTAGGAGATGTCTTGCTCAGAGCATCCTGTTCCCTAATCTGAGAAATAACTGAGTTTAATTATATGACATTTAAGATTTCTTCTAACTGCTCACTATAATCCGAAGATTTGAAAATAAATTGCCTCTATTCCAAGGATTTGTTTTCTACATGAGTCTTCACTGTACTAATTTACACTCTTACCCACACCAAGGACACTATTTTTACTGACCCATTTGCAAAACTGTAGTAGGGGTGGCATCTTAGTCCGTCCGGGCTGCTATAACAAAACACTTTAGACTTGGTAATTTATAAACAACAGAAATTTATATCTTGGTGCTCTGGATGCTGGGAAGTTCAAGATCAAGGCACCAGCGGATTCAATGTCTAGCGAAGGCTCTCTGCTTTGTAGATGGAACTTGGTTGCTGTGCCCTCCCATGGTAAAAGTGGGGCAAGGGAGCTCACTAGAGCCTCTTTTACAAGAGCAGTAATCCAGTTAATGAAGCTACACCTCTTAATACTACCACATTGGATATCAGATTTCAACACACAAATTGGGGAGGTAAAGGAGGATAAACCAACATTCAGATCATGGAAGATGGGAAAGTAAGAGACATTCTCTGCTCTTTGCTGATTTTGATTCAGTATATTTAGCACTTTCATGGACTTCTTGGACTTGAGCTATATTGGATAGTAAGAGGAAGTTGAGACTTAGTGAAGCCAATTATTAAAAAGTCAAAAAAAGGCCGGGCGTGGTGGCTCATGTCTATAATCCCAGCACTTTGGGAGGCCAAGGCGGGTGGATCACGAGGTCAAGAGATGGAGACCATCCTGGTCAACATGGTGAAACCCCGTCTCTACTAAAAATACAAAAATTAGCTGGGCATGGTGGTGCACGCCTGTAGTCCCAGCTACTCAGGAGGCTGAGGCAGGAGAATTGCTTGAACCCAGGAGGCAGAGGTTGCGGTGAGCTGAGATCACACCATTGCACACCAGCCTGGGTAACAAGAGCAAAACTCCATCTCAAAAAAATAAAAAATAAAAAAATAACAGATACTGGCAAGGTTGCAGAGAAAAAGGAATGCTTATATGCTGTTCATGTGAGTGCAAAGTAGCCCAACCACTGTGGAAACCAGTGTGGTGACTCCTCAAAGACCTAAAAACAGAATTACCAGAATTACCATTCAGCCCAGCAATCCCATTACTGGGTATATACTCAAAGGAATATCAATCGTTCCGTTACAAAGACTCATACATGCTATATTCATTGCATCACTATTCACAATAGTAAAAACATGGAATCAACCTAAATGCCCATCAACAGTAGACTGGATAAAGACATCGTGGTACCTATACACCATGGAATATTATGCAGCTATAAAAAAGAACAAGATCATGTCCTTCACAGTAACATGGGTGGAGCTACAGGCCATTATCCATAGCAAACTAATGTAGGAATAGAAAACCAAATATTGCCTGTTCTTACTTATAAGCGGGACCTAAATGATGAGAACTCATAGACTCATAGAGGGGAACAACAGACACTGGGGCCTAACAAAGGGTGGAGAATGGAAGGAGAGAGAGGATCAGGAAAATTAACTAATGGATACTAGGCTTAGTACCTTGGTGATAGAATAATCTGTATAACGAGACCCCATGACATGAGTTTACTTATCTAACAAACCTGCACATGTACCTGAACTTAAAATAAAAGCTAAAAAGGAAAAAACAGGTACCTAGTGAAGGCTAAAGCACCAGACTTCCAGCTCACAATGCCTTACCCATAGGACCCAGCATTAGGTTTAGGTTACCCATAAACCTAACTCCGCTGAATGGGTAAATTCTGTGCCCTTCTTGCCCATCCCCAGTGAATCTTTGAGTTTTACACACTGAGGTACTATTTGTTTGACTGGAGTGAAGATCCACCTCGGTAACTGTGAATTTAGGAAGAGGAGAAGAGCCAAGTGAAGGATGTTAACTTTCAGCAACAGGATATGTGGGAAGTGTCACGCAGGAGACATCAAAGGCTTTAAATGACTGAGAACATGAATCTGCTGGTTCATAGGAAGGTAAGGGACCTAGCCAGGGAAATGGACAGAGCTTCATAAGGTGGCCTAGATTTCTTTATAAGGTGGCCTAGTTCTCTGTGGACATCAGTCCCAGAGAACTCAACTAAGCCAGTCTTAAAGGACTGAAAACTTAAGCTCACTTTGGCTGACTGGGGTTTTCCACATAGAATCCAGACTAATGAATCTAGTTACATTCAGATAACTAAGTCTCTGCAATGCTGTTCAGTGTCTCTTACTCCAGGTCCTTTGTCAAAGGTCATTATCTGGGGACCCATGGATAAACCTAATATCATCTCAGGTAATGGTGCACCCAAATTTCCCAGCCATGAAGTCAACTTCCAGCATTCCATTTAGATTTGACTCCTATATTGTCTCTTGGTCATTCTGTTTCCTCATTGAGGAAGATTCAGCTCTGATACATAAGTTGAGCCGGAGTGCAGTGAAACCTTACTGCCTAGAACTCACACAGTCTCACCGACCTGATTTCCATAAATAGATAAGCTCATCAAGGAGAAACACAGGATCAAAATCTAAAAGCCATCTCAGGAAATTACTCATTTCAGATATTTGCCTCAGACCAAATTAAAATTCCAGCCTCCCTAAAACCCATGTCTGTCTGTATTTTTTTTAAACACGGATTCAGATTAAATAAGCTTCCGTGATAACTTCTAATATATGATTAATTTTTCTGTCATTGAGTCCTTTTTTATGAATGTAGCCGAATAGATGAGAACTAGATAAATGTAGATGGTAGTGAATGTCATTTTACAAATGACAACACTGGGGACTACAAAAAAAATACGGCTTTCCTGATGTGACATATATTCATATATTCTTCCATGTTCATTCATTCAACATTCCCTCAAAAAATCTATTTATTGAATGCCTACTCTATTTAGTCACAGCTGTAGATAGAGGGATAAGCAAAATATTTGTTTACTAGGGCTGCTGTAATGAAATACCACAAACCGCTTGACTTGAACAACAGAAACTGGTTTTCTCCTAGTTCTGGAAGCTGAAAAGCTGAGCTCAAGGTTTCGTAGTGTTGGTTCCTTCCGAGGGCTGAGAGCAAGAATCTCTTCTATACCTCTTTCCTAGACTCTGGTGGTTTGCTGGCAATCTTTCACATGCCTCGGCTTATAGGAAAGTGTGGCCCCCATCAGGTGCAGTGGCTTATGCCTGAGATCCCAGAACTTTGAGAGGCCGAAGCAAGTAGATCACAAAATCAGGAGCTCAAGACCAGCCTGACCAATATGGTGAAGTCCAGTCTCTACTAAAAACACAAAAAGAAAAAATGAGCTGGGCATGGTGGCGTGCACCTGTAGTCCCAGCTACTCGGGAGGCTGAGGCAGGAGAATCGCTTAAACCTGGGAAGTGGAGGTTGCAGTGGGCCGAGATCACACCACTGCACTCCAGCCTGGGCAACAGAGCAAGACTCAGTCTCAAATTAAAAAAAAAAAAAAAAAAAAAAGATGATAATAGTACCTACTTCAAGTGGCGTTGTAGGAATTACATGATGGAGCACATGTAAAGTTTTCAGAATAATGCCTGGAACATAGCAAACACTTAACAAACAAGCACAGCTGACATTAGTATTTAGAACATTCATTCATAGCCTAGGGTCTTGCCCTTACATTGAGGTGTTATATGAATCACCTGAACTTGTATACAAATTGTGTGTGTGTACCTTTTTCTGAGAAGAGGATCCATGAGAGTTTTCAGACTCAAGTGGGGACAACTACTCCACTGTCTAAAGGAAATTAGAATCATTGTTGTAAAGATTGATACCCCTGGACTTAAGAGAGTAAGACAGGAGCTTATTTTCCGTAAGAGTCTAGGGACCACAGATTTTAATTCTTATGCAGCCTTCGTTTGCTTTAACGTTCAACTGAATCACAGAGCACTGCATCAGGAACCAGGGGACATGGTCTCTTGTCTGAGTCCTTTTCCTTTGCTAGTTCTATAGTCTTGGTTTATTCACCCACTCTCTTACTCTATAAACTTTTTTGCCCTGGTTTGGGCAGAGATCATGCAAAGAAAATCCTAAGGACGTAAAAACAGAACTGGATGAAAAATATAGGGTCTGCAAGTTAGGAGATGTCTTGCTCAGAGCATCCTGTTCCCTAATCTGAGAAATAACTGAGTTTAATTATATGACATTTAAGATTTCTTCTAACTGCTCACTATAATCCGAAGATTTGAAAATAAATTGCCTCTATTCCAAGGATTTGTTTTCTACATGAGTCTTCACTGTACTAATTTACACTCTTACCCACACCAAGGACACTATTTTTACTGACCCATTTGCAAAACTGTAGTAGGGGTGGCATCTTAGTCCGTCCGGGCTGCTATAACAAAACACTTTAGACTTGGTAATTTATAAACAACAGAAATTTATATCTTGGTGCTCTGGATGCTGGGAAGTTCAAGATCAAGGCACCAGCGGATTCAATGTCTAGCGAAGGCTCTCTGCTTTGTAGATGGAACTTGGTTGCTGTGCCCTCCCATGGTAAAAGTGGGGCAAGGGAGCTCACTAGAGCCTCTTTTACAAGAGCAGTAATCCAGTTAATGAAGCTACACCTCTTAATACTACCACATTGGATATCAGATTTCAACACACAAATTGGGGAGGTAAAGGAGGATAAACCAACATTCAGATCATGGAAGATGGGAAAGTAAGAGACATTCTCTGCTCTTTGCTGATTTTGATTCAGTATATTTAGCACTTTCATGGACTTCTTGGACTTGAGCTATATTGGATAGTAAGAGGAAGTTGAGACTTAGTGAAGCCAATTATTAAAAAGTCAAAAAAAGGCCGGGCGTGGTGGCTCATGTCTATAATCCCAGCACTTTGGGAGGCCAAGGCGGGTGGATCACGAGGTCAAGAGATGGAGACCATCCTGGTCAACATGGTGAAACCCCGTCTCTACTAA
>NW_016107380.1:4117269-4128858 GCF_001604975.1 Cebus imitator
TTAGGGATCAAGCAGTTGGATGTTCAAAAGCAACAAATTAAAAAAAAAAAAAAAAAAAAAATGAAAGTATGGCCCCAATCTCTGCCTTCTTCACATGGAATTTCCCCTGTGTGTATGTCTTTGTGTCCGAATTTCCCCTTTTATAAGAACATCAGTTCTACTGGACTAGGGACTGAACCCTATTGCAGTATGATCACATCATAGCCAATTACATCAGCAGTCACCGTATTTCCAAATAAGGTCATGTTCTAAGGCAGCAGTCCCCAACCTTTTTGGCACCAGGGACCTGTTTCAGGGAAGACAATTTTCCCACAGACTTGGGGTGGGAGGGTGGGGTTTCAAGATAATTCAAGGGCATCACATTTACTGTGCACTTTATTTCTGTTATTGCTACGTTGTAATATATAATGAAATAATTATACAACTCACCATAATGTAGAATCGGTGAGAACCCTGAGCTTGTTTTCTTGCAGGAAAACTAGACGGCCCCTTCTGGGGGTGATGGGAGACAGTGAAAGATCATCAGGCATTAAATTCTCATAAGGAACATACAACCTAGATCCCTCTCATTCAGAGTAGGGTTCGTGCTCCTATCTGACAGGAGGCAGAGCTCGGGCTGTAATGTGAGCGATGGGCAGTGGCCGTAAATACAGATGAAGCTTCCCTCACTCCCTTGCCCACTGCTCATCTCCTGCTGTGCATCCTGGTTCCTAACAGGCCACAGACTGGTACTGGTCTGTGGCCTGGGAGTTGGGGACCCCTGTTCTAAGGTATTGAGGATTAGACTTTAATATATGAATTTCAGCGCAACGCAATTCAAATCATAACATGCAGGAACAAAAGAAATTCCCTGCTGCCAAAAAACTTACATTCAAATGTCAGGAGACATTGTACATATGCGTGTATTTGTGTATATTTCGGAGGCAGTGCAAAATGCCCACAAGTACTACAGCAGTGACAGAGTTTAAGGGGTTGCTACTTAAGATCCTCTCTGATGAAGTGCCTTTTGAGCAGACCTGAATAAAGCCAGAAACTGGACCCTGTGAAAATCCAAGTGGAAGAGTGGTCCAAGTGAAGGGCATAGTGAGTGCAGATACTCTACACTAGAACCTCTCATTGCTGCCTCTCACTGCAAAATGATCTAGGAAGTGTTAATTGTGTCAGGAATGATATGTCCCAGGAAACACTTCAGTGCCAGCCCTTGGTACTTTTCTCTCCCTTTTGAAGACTTATTTCAGTATTTTTTGAGCACCAGCTATATTCCAGCCTGCTTAGAGCTAAGTGAAAATCAAAATGGAAGTGATTCTTGTCTTCTTGGAGTAAGGTTTTAAACTACCTGCATAATATTAGATTGGACAAACCATGGTAACTCATCATAATTTTACTTTTCACCTCACTTCTAAGAGAAAGACCAAATAGGCTCTGAGGGAAATTTTCCCATGATGGGGTGTTAAAACTTCACAAGACTCATTCCATTGGCAGCTGCTCAATTGTTGGAATTGTCTTTTATCTCAAAGTAAAATCTGACTTTCTGATACTTAAACCTACTGGACGTAGATCAACAGAGAACAAACATTTTTTCTCTTCTGTGGGGTAATTCTTAAAATTTTGAAGAAAAACTAGCATTTTTATTTATTTCCTCATTGTCTTTCACTCTGTATGTAGCCCACAGTCCCTGAAATAGTTATTTGCCTCTGGGTACAAGTTTTCACTGACTACTGGGCCCAGAGAATATGGGTTACATGGAGGTTTCGAACATTTCTGTATTCAGTGGGAGTGTTGTTTATTGTGATGTAGATGTTATGCTTCCATTAATCCAGCCCAAGATTAAGTCAGCATTATTTGTAATCATAATGAAATGCTGACTTACATTAAACATTCAAATAAACATATTTTTACTTCAGTGTTAGATTTTACATTCATCACCTTTGTATTTCACCCTACGGGTTTGGATCTTGCATATGCATGCCTTGATACTTTTTCTAATCATGACTCCATATCTATTGAATGTGACAGAAAACAGAAGTCCTCAGATTATTCACTGTATGACTTTGACTGAGTCACTTGATTTTCCTGAACCTCAGTTCTGCTCACTGTAAAAATAAAAGAGGGTTGGGATCTAGCAATGAGTCTCTTTTGTAGAGCTGTGGGAATCAAATATGACAAGCTAGGCAAAAGTATTCTTTAACATGAGAAACACTATGCAAATATTTGTTCATAGTAGTGATAGAATTGGCTTTTCTTCTTGATTTTGTCAACTGCAGAAGTGGCAACTATGTCTTTAGCCAACTCATTAATTCAAATGGCAGGCAAATTAAGACAAAATATTAATCAATGTGCTTTAGGTTTGTTTACAACTTGTTGTGAATCTATCTAAAGGTATTGTGACCCTATTTGTCTATTCATAGTTTACCTTAACCTCAAAGATCTCATCAGCCTGGCTGGGTGTCAACACAATATGGTGTTACCATCAGCTGCTTTGAGTGAGACAAATTTAGCCTCAATTCCAGCTCAGCCACTCACTGGCAAGTGATTTGTGTAAATTACTTGATCTTACTGATTCTCTATTTCTTATCTTTAAAAGGGGAGATGAACAAGTACTTACCTACTAGAACTATTGTGAAGGATAAATAAAATAAAGCAAGCAGAGCCTAGCATAGAGTAAATGTTCAACAATGCTTGTGATTTTTATGATATTATGAAAATTAAGTCATCCTAATCAATCTTCTGATCTTATGAAGTAGCTCAAGTTCAAAAGCAATAAAATAAATTAAGCCAGCATAACATGACATTCCTGGTGAACCTATGTTCACTACCAGTAACCCCCACATTCCTTTGTTAACAGTCACAAACCATTAGCTAAAAAATCCATTCTTGACTTTTTCTAGGTTCACCATCTGAGAATAGCTGATCTGTTTGTGAATTATGGAATCGATTTCCCTTTTTTAAAAAATTAATCGACATTTTCCTTATTTATTCACCTCTTGGTCTCAGAAAGATCTAATCCCCTGTTCATATTCATTTATTCAAAATGAATATTCTGAGCAACTACTATTTGCCCAACATTCCAGTTTTCTTAGCAGCCTGGCATAACTTGCACGTGTTCTGGCAACAAGAACTCATTTAAAGGGGCCGGGCTTTGTCTTACTGTCCACTTATCTATGTAGAATTGCAGTAAACTCCCTCTTTACATTGTTTGTGAGTATGGACAAGTCATTTAACGCTGAGTCACAATTTCCTCCCCAGTAAAGCAGGATAATAATAGTTACTGTGACTAACTAACTCACAGAGCAAAAATAAATGAGACAAAGTGGAAAAAAAAAAGTCCCCCAAACACAAAGCACCCCTGAAAATTAATTCAAGGGATTATTTGCTTTTTTCCTTCCAGCCGACAGACCACGTTCCTTGCTACTGAATGTAAAAGCCGAATATGAATTTACTAGTTCTGCTATCTGTTATTATTACACCATCTCCCCCAAGCAGTTTGGAGACCACTCCTTGTTCTTCTAGTTTCAAACAGATGAAATGACTTTTTCAAACACAGATGAAATGACATTTTCATTAAACCCAAATTTTGTTATTTATTTATATGTTATTTATTTACTTTTCCTCTCCTTCCCCCAAGCAGAAGGATTCTCTCCCCATAGCCACCACAGCTGGAAATGGTTCTGGCCCAGCGTGTGTTTAGAAATGTCATCCAGGGCCGGGCGTGGTGGCTCACACCTGTAATCCCAGCACTTTGGGAGGCCGAGGTGGGTAGATCACGAGGTCAAGAGATCGAGACCATCCTGGTCAACATGGTGAAACCCCATTTTGTAAAAATACAAAAATTCAGCTGGGCATGGTGGCGTGTGCCTGTAATCCCAGCTACTCAGGAGGCTGAGGCAGGAGAATTGCCTGAACCCAGGAGGCGGAGGTTGCGGTGAGCCGAGATCGCGCCATTGCACTCCAGCCTGGGTAACAAGAGCGAAACTCCGTCTCAAGGAAAAAAAAAAAAAAAAAAAGAAATGTCATCCAGGAGCTAGTGCCTAGAATGAGGGTGTCAGGACCCTGTGTAGTGTCCTATGATATTCTGTATTAAAATACAAGCACGGTCAGTATTCTGTATTAAAATACAAGAGAGAGAGCCTTGATCTGATGGGATTATCAACCTGCCTGGGAGCAAGATGGCAGAACAGAAGCCTCTGGTGCTCACTGCCCCTCTTCCTTACAGGAACATCAAACTGTATGGCTATCGAAACAAAAAAGCTTCCCAAAGTGCTGGGTTTACAGACATGAGCCACCACGCCCAGCCCACAGTAAAACATCATATTAAGGAAAGGTGCACTGAAGGGAGTAGGAAAGACAGTCTAGAACTGTTGGCACCGCCTTTCCTCCATGCCGTGGCAGTGGCTGCATGGCACAGAGACAGAATCTGTGTGCTTGGGGAAGGAAGAGCACAGGGATTGTGGGCCTTTGCACTGGAACTCAGTGCTGGCTTGTCGCAGTGGAAAGCAACACGGGGCCGCACTCAGCCTGCAACCTTGGAGGGAGTGTTTAGACCAGCCCTTGCCACACGCAAATCATTCGTCCTAGCAGTTGGAATCTGAGTTCCAGCAAGCCCCACCACTGCAGGCTAGAGTGCTCTGGGAAATCTAAATAAACTTGAAAGGTAGTCTGCGCCACAAAGACAGCAATTCCTGGGCAAGTCCTGGTGCTCTGCTGGGCTCAGATCCAGTGGACTTCGGCGGCATGTGACCTAGCGAGACACCAGTGGGGGGTGGGAAGGGAGTGCTTGCACCGCCTCTCCTCCAGCCACAGGCAGTGCAGCCTGCAGCTCTGAAAGAGACTCCTTCCCTCCACTTGAAATAAAAGAGTAAAGGAGACTTTGTCTTGCAGCTTGGGTACCAACTCAGCCACAGTACAATAGGACACTACACAGGGACCTGAGACCCTCATTCCAGGCACTAGCTCCTGGATGACATTTCTAAACACAAGCTGGGCCAGAACCATTTCCAGCTGTGGCGGCTATGGGGAGAGAATCCTTCTGCTTGAGGGAAGGAAAGGAAGAGTACACGGGACTTCATCTTGCAGCTTGGGTACTAGCTTGGCCACAGTAGGATAGTGCACCAAGTGGACTCCTGGAGTCCTCAGTTCCAGGCCTTGATTCCTGGAGGGCATTTCTGGACCTTCCCTGGGCCAGAAGGGAGCCCACTACACTCTAGGGAGAGACTCAGGACTAGCAGCATTCACAAGTTGACTGAAGAGCCCTTGAGCCTTGAGTGAACATTGGTGGTAGCCAGGTTAGGGATACTGGTGGCCATGCAGACAGACTCCTCTACTTAAAAAGGAAGGGAGCCAGGCGCAGTGGCTCACACCTGTAATTGCAACACTTCAGGAGGCAGAGGTGGGTGGATCACCAGGTCAAGACATTGTGACCATCCTGGCCAACGTGGTGGATGTTGTATCTACTAAAAATACAAAAATTAGCTGGGCAAGGTGGCGGGCACCTGTCATCCCAACTACTCAGGCAGCTGAGGCAGGGGAATTGCTTGAACCCAGGAGGCAGAAGTTGCAGTGAGCTGAGATTGCATCACTGCACTACAATCTGAGCAACAAAGCGAGACTCTGTCTCAAAAAAAAAAAAAAAACAACAAAAATTAGCTGGGCATGGTGGCGCTTGCCTGTAATCCCAGCTACTCAAGAGGCCGAGTCACAAGAATCGCTTGAACCCAGGAGGCAGAGGTTGCAGTGAGCCAAGAAAGTGCCACTGCACTGCAGCCCAGCGACAGAGCAAGACTCCGTCTCAGAAAAAGCGGGTGGGGAGAGAAAAGAGTGGAAAAGACTTTGCCTTGCAGCTTGGGTTCCAACTCAGCTGCTATAGAACAGAACACCAGGTAAATTCCTAAGACTCCCAACTGCAGGCCCTGGCTCCTAGATAGCATCCCTGGTGATGCGGTTTGGGTTTATGTTCCCACTAAAATTTCATGTCAAACAGTAATCGCCGGTGTTGGAGATGGGGCCTGATGGGAGGTGATTGAATCATGAGGGCAAATTTCCCCTTTGGTGCTGTTCTCATGATAGTGAGTGAGTTATCACAAGGTCTTGTTGTCTAGAAGTGTGTAGCGTCTCCCCATCCCACTTCTTCCTGCTCTGGCAATGTAAGAGATGCCTGCTTCCCCTTCACCGTCTGCCATGATTGTAAGTTTCCTGAGGCCTCCCTAGCCATGCTTCCTGTACAGCCTGAGGAACCGTGAGCCAATTAAACCTCTTTCTTTATAAATTATCCAGTCTTAGATATTTTTTCATAGCAGTGCAAGAACAAACCAATACTCTTGGACCCACCCAGGGCTGGGGTGAACACACTGGCCTGAGGGAAGGACACAAGCCTGGAGGGATTTGCCACCTGCTGACTGTAGGGCCTTGAGTGAACATAGGCGGTCCCAGCCATTGGTCATCATGGGCCTTGGGTGAGACTCAGTGCTGTACTAGCTTCAGGTCTGACCCGATAGTCTCAGTGGTGATGGCCACAGGGATGCCTGTTTTATCTCTCCCGCAGGGATGGATCTTGCCTCCCGCAGGCAACTCAACCACACAGAGAGAGATTCTGTTTGTTTGGAGGAAAATGAGGGAAGAAAACAAGACTCTGCCTAAGGAATCCTTCCAGATCTTACCCAAGACCACCAATGTGGTACCTCTACAAGCTGGAAAAAGCCACAGCATCACTGAGCTTGGAGTGTCCCCTAAAGCAGATATGGCTGCAGCAACCAAAGACATAGATCACAACACCTAAATCCCTTCAAATACCTGAAAGCCTTTCCCAGCAGGATGGTTAAAAACAAGCCCAGACTGCAAAGTCTACAATAAATACCTAACTCTTCAATGCCCAGACACTGACGAACATCCACAAGCATCAAAACCATCCAGGAAAATATGACCTCACCAAATGAACTAAATAAGCTGCCAGAGACCAATCCCAGAGAGACACGTATGTGACCTTTCAACAGAGAATTCAAAAGAGCTGCTTTGAGTAATTCAACAAAATCCAAATTCAGAATCCTATCAGATAAATGTAACAAAGGGATTGAAATAACTTTAAAAAATCAAATAGAAATTCTGGAGCTGAAAAATGCAACTGATATGAATGCATTAGAGTCTATTAACAGCAAAATTGATCAAGCAGAAGAATGAATTAGTAAGCTTAAAGATAGTTTATTTGAAAATACAATCAGAGGAGGCAAAAGCAAAAAGGAGAAAAAAGAATGCAGCACACATACGAGATATAGAAAATAGCCTCAAAAAGATAAATCTAAGAGTTATTGGTCTTAAAGAAGAGGTAGAGAGACAAATTGGGAAAGAAGATAAGGGATAATAGAAAAGAATTTCCCAAATCAGAGAATGTTATCAAAATTGCAGTACGAGAAGGTTATAGAACACCAGGCAGATTTAAACCAAATAGGACATCAACATATTTAATAATCGAACTCCAAAAGATCAAGGATAAAGAAAGTATCCCAAAAGCAGTGAAAGAGAAGAAACAAATAATATACAAAGGAGCTCTAACACATCTAGCAGCAGACTTCTCAGTGGAAACCTTACAGGCCAGGAAAGAGTGTCATCATATATTTGATGTGCTGAAGGAGAAAAACCTTTACCCTAGAATAGTATATCCTGTGAGAATATCCTTCAAACATAAAGGGGAAATAAATAATCTCCAGACAAATAAAAGCTGAGGGATTTCATCAACATGGGATCTGTCCTAGAAGAAATGCTAAAGGGAGATCCTCAGTTTGAAATAAAAGGATGTTAATGAGCAATAACAAATCATCTAAAGGTACAAAACTCATTGGCAATAGTAAGTACCCAGGAAAAAACAGAATATTATTATAACACTGTAATTGTGGAATGTGAACTACTATATCTTGAGTAGAAACACTAAATGATGACCCTACTGAAAATGATATACAATATATAAAGATATAAAAATATATACAGTACAAAAAGATATAAATAGAAATAACAGGAAATTAAAAAGTGGGGAGATGAAGTTAAATTATAGAATTTTTATCACTTTTCTCATTGCTTGTTAGTTTACACAATCAAGTGTTAAGCTGTCATCAGTTTAAAATAATGGATATTATTTGCAAGCCTCATCAAAATATCACACAAAATATATCATACAATATCATAGCCTCCAATCAAAAAACATAATGGATACACAGAAAATAAAATGCAAAAAATTAAAATAGACCACCAGAGAAAATCACCTACCCTTAAAGAAATATACTAAGGAGGGAAAGAAGAAAGGGGAGACCAAAAACCATCCAGAAAACAAATAGCAAAATGGCAGAAGACAAGTTCTTAGTTATCAATAATAACATTGAATGTAAATGGGCTAAACTTTCCAATCAAAAGGCACAGAGTAGCTGAATAGATTAGAAAAAAAAAAAAAAAAAAAAAAAAAAAAAAAAAAAAAAAAAAAAAAAAAAAAAAAAAAAAAAAAAAAAAGACCTAATGACCTGTTGCCTATCAGAAACACGTTTCACCTAAAAAGATACATATAGACTGAAAATAAAAGGTTGGAAATGATACTGTATGCAAACAGACACCAGAAAAGAGCAGGAGTTGCTACGCTTACACCAGACAAAATAGATTCCAAAGCAAAAACTATAAAAAGAGACAAAAGAGATATTATATAATGATAAAGGGGCTGATTCAGCAAGAGGATATAACAATTGTAAATACATATGCACCCAATCCTGGAGCATGCAGATATATAAAGCAAATATTATTAGAGCTAAAGAGAGAGATAGACCCCAGTATAATAATAGCTGGAGACTTCAACATACCACTTTCAGCACTGGACAGATCATCCACACAGAAAATCAATAAAGAAACATTGCACTTAATCTGCACTATAGACCAAATCAATGTAATAGATATTCACATTTCATCCAATGGTTGTAGAATACACCTTCTTCTCCTCAGCACATGGGTTATCCTAAAGGATAAACTATATATATGTTAGGTGAAAAAAACAGTCTTTAAAAATTCAAAAAAAAAAATTGATATAATATCAAGTATCTTCTGTGATCACAATGGAATAAAACTGGAAATCAGTAGCAACAGGAATTTTGGAACCATAAAACACATGGAAATTGAACAATATGCTCCAGAATGACCAGTAGGTCAATGACAAAATTAAAAAGAAAATCTTAAAATTTCATCAAACAAATGAAAATGGAAACCCAACATATCAAAACCTATAGGATACTATAAGAGCACTAATAAGAGAAAACTTTATAGCAATAAGGACCTATATCAAAAAGTAGAAAAACTTTAAGTAAACAACCTAATCATGCATCTTAAAGAACTAGAAAAGAAGAGCAAACAAAACCCAAAATTAGTAGAAGAAAAAAATAATAAAGATTAGAGGAGAAATAAATGAAACTGAAATTTAAAAAATACAAAATATCAATGAAATTAAAAGTGGGAATTTTTGAAAAGATAAACAAAATCAACAAACCTTTAGCCTAACTAATTAAAAAACAAATAGAAAAGACCCAAACAAATTAAATCAGAGATGAAAAGGGAGACATTACAACTAATGTCTCCTTTACAACTAATGCTGCAGAAATTCAAAGGATGGTTAGAAGCTACTATGAGCAACTATATGCCAATAAATTGGAAAACCCAGAAATGAAAAATTCCTAGACACATACAACTTATCAAGATTGAACCAAGAAGAAATCCAAATCCTGAACAGACCAATAACAAGTAATGAAATTGAAACCATAATAAAATGTCTCTCAGGAAAGAAGAACCCCATGACCTGATAGCTTCACTGTTGAATTTTTCCAGACATTTAAAGAAGAACTAATACCAATTCTACTGAAACTATTCCAAAAAAATAAAAGTGGAAAAACTTTTATCTAACCCATTCTATGAGGCTGGTATTACTCTGATACCAAAACCAGACAGACACATCAAATATCCCTGATGAACATTGATAACAAAAATCAGTGAAACACTTGATACAAAAGTCCTCAACAAAACACTAGGAAACTGAACTCAACAACACATTAAAAAGATTGTTCATTATGACCAGGTGGGATGTAGCCCTGGGATTGTTCATTATGACCAGGTGGGATGTAGCCCTGGGATGCAAGGAATGGATCAACATATCAAAATCAATCAATGTGATACATCATATCAACAGAATGAAAGGCAAAAACCATACGATCATTTCAATTGATGCTGGAAAAAGCATTTGATAAAATTCACCATCCATTTCTGATTAAAAAAACCCACAGAAACACTTGATACCAACATCCTCAACAAAAAACTAGCAAACTGAACTCAACAACACATTTAAAAGATTGTTCATTATGACCAGGTGGGATGTAGCCCTGTAATCAGAAAACTGAGTACAGAAGAAACAAACCTCAACACAATAAAAGCCACATATGACAGACCCAAAGCTAGTATCACATTGAATGAGGAAAAACTGAAGCCTTTCCTCTAAGATGGAGAACATGACAAGGATGCCGATTTTTACCACTGTTATTCAAAATAGTACTGGACACCCTGGCTAGTGCAATCAGACAAGAGAAATAAAAGGCATCCAAGAGAAATAAAAGGCATCCAGATTGGAAAGAAAGAATTCAAATTACATTTGTTTGCAAGTGACATGATCAAGAAGACACAAAAAAATGGAAAGATGTTCCATGTTCATTAATTGGAAGAATCAATATTGTTTAAATGTCCTTACTATCCAAAGCAATCCACAGATATAATGCAATCCCTATCAGAATACCAATGACATTTTTCACAGAAATAGAAAACAATCCAAAAATTTATATGGAATTACAAAAGACCCACAAAACCCAAACCTATCCTAAGAAAAATGAACGAAACTGGAGGAATCAAACTACCTGACTTCAAATGATACTACAGAGTTACAGTAACTAAATGAGGATGGTACTGGCATATAAGGTCCCCAACAATATTTTCTTTAGGAAGTAATTTTTGTCTGCCCAGAGCACTGGCTATGGGAGGTCAGAGTCTCAAATGTCTTAACACTAGGCATAGCCATACTCATTTTAGCATGGATTTTAAAAAAATCAGCAAAGGATCAATGAAATTATTTTTATCTCTGTAACATGAGGGATAAATGCTTGTGGTAAGGAATACCCCATATATCCTGATTTGATTATTATGCATTGTATGCCTGTATCAAAATATCTCATTGCCCATAAATATATACACACCTACCATGTACCTGCGAAAACTAAAAATAAAATTAAAATTTTTTTAAATTCTTGACCGGGTGCGGTGGCTCATGCCTGTAATCCCAGGACTTTGGGAGGCTGAGGCAGGTGAATCGCAAGGTCAGGAGTTTGAAACCAGCCTGGCCAACATAGTGAAACCCCGTCTCTATTAAAAATACAAAAAATTAGCTGGGCATGGTAACACGCGCCTGTAGTCCTAGCTACTTGGGAGGCTGAGGCAGGAAAATCCCTTGAACCCGGGAGGCAGAGGTTGCACTGAGCCGAAATCTCACCATTGCACTCCAGCCCGGTGACAGAGTAAGACTCCATCTCAAAAAAA
>NW_016107380.1:4128903-4132203 GCF_001604975.1 Cebus imitator
AGCAACATGGCAAAACCTCTCTACTTTTTATTTTTTTATTTTTTAAAAAAGCCTGGGCACAGTGGCTCATGCCTATAATCCCAGCATTTTGGGAGGCCAAGGCAAGGGAATCACAAAGTCAGGAGTTTGAGACCAGCCTGACCAACATGATGAAACCTGTCTCTACTAAAAATACAAAAAATAGCCAGGCGTGATGGTGTGCGCGTGTAATCCCAGCTACTGGGGAGGCTGAGGCAGAGGCTGCTGTGAGCTGAGATGTGCCACCGCACTCCAGCCTGGGTGACAGAGCGAGACTCCATCACCCAGAAAAAAAAATTCTGCCTGGGAACCAGAGGTCAGCCAGTGCATGGTATAGAAATGAGTACTGACCATTACTTCTGCTTGGGGCTTCTAAACCTAGGCTGAATACAAGCTGTGCAATTGAACATATACTTAGTTTCACTTTTTGGAAACAGAGCTTAAAAATATACACAAGGGGTAGCATAGGAGGAGTTACATTGCACTCCCTGGTTAACAACAGGAAGCACAAGAGATACACTTCCATTGTCCACTAAAATCTAAGGGTCACACAGAGCCTTACTTCCTAAATGACATAAAACAATCCAATGAAAAGTGTGTTCAACCATAGTTTTTCAAAAGAGGAAAAAAGTGTTCACCAAATGGTCTCCTTTTTTTTTTGAGACGGAGTCTCACTGTTGCCAGGCTGGAGTGCTGTGGCAAGATTTTGGCTCTCCCAGGTTCCAGTGATTCTCCTGCCTCCGCCTACTGAGTAGCTGGGATTATTTTGTATGTTTAGTAGAGACAGGATTTCACCATGTTGGCCAGGATGCTCTCCATCTCCTGATCTCATCATCCACCACCTCGGCCTCCCAAACGTGCTGGGATTACAGGCATGATTACAGGTGTGAGCTACAGTGCCTGGCCCAAATGGTCACTCATATACAATCCTTAATAAAAGATGGGTCAGGTACAGTGGCTCACATCTGTAATCCCAGCACTTTGGGAGGCTGAGGCAAGAGGATGGCTTGAGCCCAAGAGCTCGAGACCAGCCTGGCCAACATGGGGAAACCCTGTCTCTAATAAAACTACAAAAATTAGCCGGGCATGGTGGCATGCACCTGTAGTCCTAGCTACTCTGGAGGCTGAGCCTTAACCCAGGAGGTGGAAGTTGTAGTGAGCCAAGATCACCATTGCACTCCAGCCTGGGTGACAGAGTAAGACTCCGTCTCAAAAATAAATAAAATAAAATAAAAGATGACGGGGTGGTGTCAAACTGCAATTCTGGGAGGACACTTCTAGAGGAGGGAAGGTAACATGATACATGTATACGTATTCTTAGTCATGTGGCTTGATACAAGTCTGAACATTTAAAAATCTAGAGTAATGAATTTTCATGCACATTGTTATATTTCTTATCTCTCCGCTTCAGCCAGACCTTTACAAATAGCTATAGTGCTCATTTATAGTGGTTGAGGTCATATGGGGAGTCAAGAATGTAGTTCTTCTGTGTTGTTGATAAAATGGAGAGCTTCATGTTAGATAACTGGTATGCAGGTGGCAATGATCTGTTTCAAAAATCAAAGCTTCTTGCCTTGGCCCAGAAAACCTGAAATATTTACTTCCTGGCCCTTTATGGAAAAAGTTTGCCAACCCCTGCTAGGAAGCAGAGAGGTATCCAATTCTGAAGAGGTTTGAGGTTTTACTTGCCATCATCAATTTTCACTATCATGTCGTTTAATATAGCCTTTGTTTTAAGTGTTGCAACATTGTTATGGGCTCCCACTGTGAATTAGATGTGAAATTCACACCCCAAAAAGCTAAGCGAATCGTCTTCAGGTACTGATTTTAGTGGAATAAAAACAGAGACTGTGCTTCATCCAATCACTAGTTTCCTTCTAATTTGCATCAATAATTTAATGATGCTTTTCTATAAATTCTACTCATTTCTTTCTGTTCCAGAGAATAGAAAAACAGACATTCTCTTATAAGGAGACACCAAGTTAATTGCCATGAACAGAAAGTGGCTGCAGGTCAAGCTTGCCCTGACCAGTGCCAAAAAAAGACAACAAATGGATAGTTCTAGAACCAAAGGCAACCGTTTTGGTAGGCATCTCCTTTTACTTACCTGATTTATGGTTAATCATCCTGTGTAGCTAGTTAGTCATCAGTTGTGTAAATACAAATTTGGAGGCCAGTATACTAGTCAGTATATCAGGATACTATATTTCTAAAAAAATAAAAATTTCATTGATCCTTTTTTAAAAAAAAATCCAGGCTAAAATGAGTATGGTCATGCTCAATGTTAAGATCTTTGAGGTCTTTATCTCCTGTAGCCCATGCTCCGGGCAGACAGAAATTACTTCCCAAAGAGGACATCGTGGTTGGGCACAGTGGCTCACACCTGTAATCCCACCACTTTGGGAGGCCGAGCTGGGCAGATCACTTGAGGCCAGGAGTTCGAGACCAGCCTGGACAACGTGACAAGGCCCCCATCACTGCTAAAAATACAAACATGAGCTGGGCATTGTGGCACATGCCTGTAATCCCAGCTACTCAGGAGGCTGAGGCAGGAGAATGGCTTGAACCCAGGAAGCGGACATTGCAGTGAGCCAATATCATGTCACTGCACTCCAGCTTGGGTGACAGAGTGAGACCCTGCCTCAAAAATAAAAATAAAAAGAGGACATTGTTCGGGACCTTGACTTAGAGCCTTTTCTGTATTAACAGCAAGAAAGCTTAGGGACACTGTCCTGAGCCTCAGTGGGCACACAAGCCCTCACAAAACACAATGAATCTAACTCACTCCTGGTTCCACTTATTTTTCTGAGTCTCATTTTCCTGGTGTCCTACTTTCCTCACCCACTTATTTTTCACTTTATTTTATCTTGCCTGGTATTAATAGGTAATCCATCTTAAATCCTTTCTGGAACAAGGCAGGGTATAAGTAAACAAGTAGAAATGAACTGGCCTGTTGAATAGAGTTATTTAGTATTGTCCATCTGAACACTGAAAAAAAACATCTGCCAAAACCAACTATTTTGTTTTGGCTTGGTAGCTGCTGAGGTTTCCTTTCAAGCAAAATTGCTCGACGGGTTCAGGGGCTTCTTGTTGCTCCTGCAGGCACGTGATATTGGGACTGTACAGCGAGAGAGAGGAAGATGTTCACCTCTGCTGTGGCAGGGAAGTGGGCGACCCACTGCCACTGCAGCTGCAACAGATGAGATACAGAGAAAAAAGATTGCTGCATACATCATCTCTTCAATCTCTCTTTTCTTTAATTTTTTTTTTTTTTTTTTTTTT
>NW_016107380.1:4132404-4133946 GCF_001604975.1 Cebus imitator
GGTTTCACCATGTTGGCCAGGATGGTCTCAATCTCTTGACCTCATGATCTGCCCCACCTTGGCCTCCCAAAGTGCTGGGATTACAGGCGTAAGCCACCGCCTGGCCCTATCTCTTCAATCTCTCTTGGGGAGCAGAGGGTGGGGAGGGGGGAGGGGTCTTAGGAATTAGCATTTGAATAGTGTCTACAGTTTGCAAAGCAGTTTATATACATGGCTTCTTAATCCTTATAATACCCTGTTAATTTGATTTACGACACTTATAATAGTTTACATTTGAGGGAACTGAGACAAGGAAAGTGAGCAGAGGAACCAGGATTGAAAACTAGTCTACAAGGCCGCAGCATATATGCTTTCTCAGTGCTTTCCCCAGCCCTTCAACCTGTTTCTAATCATTTGATCCAGCTATGATAAAGTCTGGAAGCCTGTGATGTGATGGGTCATCATAAAAGGCTTTGGAGTGACACTCAAGGTTAAACATCAGATTTTTCATTTTCTAGAAGTTACTTTAGGTCACTGCATTAGTTTCCTAAGGCTGCTGTAACAAATTCCCACAACCTGACGGGCTCAGAACAACAGAAATTTATTCTCTCACAGTTCTGGAGGCCAGTCAAGTCTGAAATCAAAGTGTCGGCAGGGACACACGCCCTCCAAAGGCTTTGGGGGAAAATCCCTTCCTTGCCTCTTCCAGCTTCTGGTGGTTCTGGATACTCCCTGCTGTGTGGCTGCATCCCTCCAATCTCCGCTTCTGTAGTCCTATCGCCTCTTCATTTTTGCTATGTGTCTTCTCCTCTGTGTATCTATCTCATAAGAATGTGTGTGATAGGCCGGACGTGGTGGCTCATGCCTGTAATCCCAACACTTTAAGAGGCCAAGGCAGGTGGATCACAAGGTCAGGAGTTCAAGACCAGCCTGGCCAAGATGGTGAAACACCGTCTCTACTAAAAATATAAATATTAGCTGGGCATGGTGGTGCACGCCTGTAATCCCAGCTACGTGGGAAGCTGAGGCAGGAGAATCTCTTGAACCTGAGAGGTGGAGGTTGCAGTGAGCCGAGATTGTGCCAATGCACTCCAGACCAGACACAAGAGTGAGACTCCGTCTCAAAAAAATAAAGAATATACGTGATTGCATTTAGGACCTCTTTGGGATAAGATCTCTAACTTAATCACAACTTTTCCCATATATGATAAGAGTCACAGGTTTGAGGGATTGGAATATGGATATATCTTTTGGGGGCCACCTTCAACCTACTAAAGTCACTGAGCTTCAGTTATGCTCCGTCTTCCTCAAAAATTAGAATTTCTGGCCAGGCGCGGTGGCTCACGCCTGTAATCCCAGCACTTTGGGAGGCCGAGGCGGGTGGATCACGAGGTCAAGAGATCGAGACTATCCTGATCAACATGGTGAAACCCCGTCTCTACTAAAAATACAAAAATTCAGCTGGGCATGGTGGCGTGTGCCTGTAATCCCAGCTACTCAGGAGGCTGAGGCAGGAGAATTGCCTGAACCCAGGAGGCGGAGGTTGCGGTGAGCCGAGATCGC
>NW_016107380.1:4135978-4137210 GCF_001604975.1 Cebus imitator
ACTCCAGCCTGGGTAACAAGAGCGAAACTCCGCCGCAAAAAAAAAAAAAAAAAAAAAATTAGAATTTCATTACTTAAGATAATCTCAATAGGCCAGGTGCAGTGACCCATGCCTGTAATCCAAGGACTTTGGGAGATCGAAGTGGGAGGATCACTTGAGCTCCGGAGTTTGAGACCAGCCTGGCAACACAGAGAGACCCAGTGTCTACAAAAAGTCAAAAAAATTAGCCGGTTGTGGTGGCGTGCACCTGCAGTCCCAGCTACTCTGGAGGTTGAGATGGGAGGGACACTTGAGCCTGGGAAGTCAAAGCTGCAGTGAGCTGAGACTGTACCACTGCATTCCAGCATGGGCGACTGAGAAAGACCTTGTCTCCAAAAAAAAAAAAAACAGATAATCTCAATAAAAGTGCTTAAATATAACAATGCTCAATAAAAAGGTTTTCACCCCTTTTTCTCATCAAGAGAGCTTCTAGTACAATCACACTGCTTTTAAAATGAGTTTCCTCATTTGTTCTATTGGAATAATGCTCAAATATATATTCACATTCTCCCTCTCTTTCCTTTCCTCAAGCTGTATTCATGTTCAGGACAAAAGGCAGTAAAGTTTTCAAATTCTATTTTATTATGAACTAGGAGAGTGTCTCTCAAATATCTGTGGTGAGGGATCTGTTTTAGTTTCCTAAAATAAAATAAAATAAAATGTTGTGGTGATAAAAATCACTGCAAAAGTTTCGAATACTTACTTTCACCTTGTTGCAGACCAATAACAATCTATGGAAACACCCTGTCCAAGAACTTCATTTCAAGAAGCACTGAGGAGGAGCACATATGTGATTTTCATTATAGTCTAGGCTCCAAGGTTCTGGTTACTTCCTCACTATTACCCCTTAGAATCTCCACATTGAGGCCAGGCACGGTGGCTCACGCCTGTAATCCCAGCACTTTGGGAGGCCAAGGCGGGCAGATCATGAGGTCAAGAGATCGAGACCATCCTGGCCAACATGGTGAAAACCCATCTCTACTAAAAATACAAAAATTAGCCAGGTGTTTGGCACGTGCCTGTAGCCCAGCTACTCGGGAGGCTGAGGCAGAAGAATTGCTTGAACCCAGGAGGTGGAGGTTGCAGTGAGCTGAGACTGTGCCACTCCCTCCACTCCAGTCTAGCAACAGAGCAGGACTCCGTCTCAAAAAAAAAAAATCTCCACATTGACATTTCAGTCTCTTATGTGGATA
>NW_016107380.1:4137570-4175521 GCF_001604975.1 Cebus imitator
CTCTGTTGCCCAGGTTGGAGTGCAGTGGCACAATCTCAGCTCACTGCAACCTTCGCCTCCTGAGTTCAAGCGATTCTCCTGCCTCAGCCTCCTGAGTAGCTGGGATTACAGGTGCACGGCAGTATGCCTGGCTAATTTTTGCATTATTTTCATAGAGTCGGGGTTTTCTTTCGCCATGTTGGCCAGGCTGGTCTCAAACTCCTGACCTCAGGTGATTCTCCCACCTCGGCCTTCCAAAGGGCTGAGATTACAGGTGTTAGCCACCATGCCCGGCCTCTGTTAATATTTTTTTAGGCTGAGTTTTATCCCATTCAGTCTTAGTGCTCTCAGTAACATTATATTTGCTTTTTGCTTTAAAACTTTGAGCTCATTTTGTTACCTCCATTCTGTT
The DNA here is from genome assembly GCF_001604975.1 of Cebus imitator. Lineage (NCBI taxonomy): Eukaryota > Metazoa > Chordata > Mammalia > Primates > Cebidae > Cebus > Cebus imitator. The sequence goes on from NW_016107380.1 coordinate 4,137,962, forward strand.
AACATAAGATAGTTTCCTGAGGACATAAAGATTATTCCAAGCGAACTCTGTTATTTGTTGAATGAAGGAAAGAATAATTACCGGGGACCACCTCCACTGCACAGATTCTTTCTCTGTCGTGCTCACTGTCCTTGTTACCTGGCTGGTAGTTGGTCTTGATTTTTCTCCCTCCCCTTCATCCATTCATCCCTGTTAAATATGCTCTCCACTTTGACCTGTCGCCCTTTTCCACCTTCAGAAGTCCATCTTCCTGACATTGCTGTCATGATCCAGACGACAGTCTTTCCTTTAGATGTCTTCTATGTAACCGGCTATTACCCTCCTTTCTCCTTTCTGTTCCAGTCGTGACCACAAACTGGAAGCAAAAAAAACCAAAAAACAAAATCCTACCTGTCCCCCAGCTTTTTCACTCTTCTACCTAGTTCACTGCAAATCCTATGACTGCAGCATTTGTTCCCTTGTGAACCATCAGAGTAGTGGGGATATGGGAGTTGGATAAGTCTTGGCAGGTTCTCTGTGCTATCCTGAGGCACATCCTCACATCTCCAAGAAGACAGCACAGACCGATGACCACACTGGGTTTGTAGACAGGCCCCTTCACCCAGCCAGCAGAAAGCTACAAATCCTTAGGAAGTGTGTTTTTAGTTGATTGAGACAACAGAGTTCCATCATTTAAATGCTGAGGAATCTCTCCGAATCTCTTGGAGACTAGGATAATGCCTTCTCTTGAGTATGTCTGAAATCACCGCTCAAGGGAAGGGCTGCTCCATGCCCCCTAATTTCCTCTTGCTCATCCCCAGCTGTGTCACAAACGACACAGAGTAGCGGGGATAGGGGAGGTAGATAAGTCTTTTCTTCCTCCCTGTACACCCTAGGTGTTTAACTTCTTTTAAAAAAAAAAAAAAAAAAAAAAAAAAACCTGTCCCTCCAACTCTATATCCCATGATTTGTTTCTCTCCAAGGCAGGCTCTCCCCAGGGTAGACTGCAAAGTAGAATATGATTCTCCCACCTCCTCCCTTTCTTGTTCTACCCCAGAATAAGCACACCGGTTCTATTTTTAAGATAGTATGGAAAAATAGATGGAGATAACGACAACAAACATTAAAAAGTTAGCCCCCAAAATATGTAATTGAAGAGTTATCCTAGTTATGTTCTTTGGCAGGTAATTACTGACTCCTTTTTGATCTAATATACTCAGGGTGAAGGCTTATCAATTTTTAGTATCTTCTACAACATATGCTATAATATTTGTCCCTGGTGTGGGGTTTTCCAGCTTGACCAATCTGGCATTCCTATGGGACCCCTATTTGGGGAAAAAGATGATAAATAACTAAAGATTTATTTTCTGCACTTCAGGATATTCTACTCTGAATTTGCAGGTATGTCCTCATTCTTCCTGAGTCTAGCCCAGTCTTCTGGCCCTGGGAGTTCTTTGTGTCTAGTTTATTACCCCAGAGGGAAAAGGGCCTTACTGATTTGCTCCCTGAAGATTCTTCCCTGGTATACCTGTTCTTCCCTGACCTGCGATTCCCCATTCTGTGAAATCAGCCTCATGCAATGCTGGCAGCAAACTCACCAACCAGGTGAGGTGAGTTCTACTTCCAGCCAATGCTTGTTTTTTCACCCATTGTTCTGAGGCTTCATCTGGGTGCAGTTTCACTGATCTTATCACTGGTGGTTCTCATCATTTTACTAGCAGCTAAGACCAGCTACTTAATTTGCAGGCCCAGTGCAGAATGAAAACATGTTAGCCTCTTATTCAAAGAGTGTTAAAAATTTCCAGATAGTGGTCAGGTGAGGTGGCTCACGCCTGTAATCCCAGCACTTTAGGAGGCCGAGGACAGCAAATCGCTCTGAGGTAAGGAGTTCGAGACCAGCCTGGCCAACATGGCGAAACCCCATCTCTACTAAAAATACAAAAATTGGCTGGGCGTGGTAGTGCGCACCTGTAATCCCAGCTACTCAGGAGGCTGAGGCAGGAGAATCGCTTGAACCCAGGAGGCAGAGGTTGCAGTGAGCTGAGATCACACCACTGCGCCCCAGCCGGGGCAACAGAGCAAGGCTCCTTCTCAGAAAAAAAAAAAAAAGAAAGAAAAAATGTTCCAGACAGCAAGATTATAGCATTAAACAAAGTACAGGAGTCTATGTGACTGCACAGGTTTACACTCCCACAAAGTCAGCCCTACTTGAAGCATATCTTTCTGGAATCCTGTTCTTCTAATAGTCTTCAAACTTGTTTGATCTTCTTTGCCTCAGGGTAACCTCTTTGGCTAACTTCGCCATATTCATGTTTCAAATTGGATGGATTTACAGTAGGAAAGGCTGACCTCTCTTTGACTAGTTAGTAATCTAGCCCTATTCAGGTCAAGTTATTGGCTCTGCTACCCCCTAAATTCTCAGAGATGACTCATGTCTCATTCTCAGGAGAATGATCCTTATAGAATTAACAGTCTTTAATATGAAAGTAATTTTAGTCATTCAACAATCAAGGTGTTGACAACTGGAGAAGCATGTATCCCAGAAAAGGAACCTGCATGTTTCACAATTACAGATGGAGTTGGAACCACTCCCATCCAACCATGACCTGTTCTGATTGTGGGGTTGAGATCATCTAACTCTCAAGGCCCTATCGGAAAGACCACAAACTGAAGATCATAGGAAAGCGCAGGCTGATTCAGGATTATGTTACTATTCCTGATACAGCAGTACCAGTATATGCTTCATCCTCCCTCACCTCAGACACTTCACCATTGGCTAAAATTCCGAATGCCCCTCCAAGCTGCCCATTTCTCTTAGACAACACAATAAGGAGGAGGAGGAGAAACTCTGCTCATCCCAGAAATTCCTGAAGAGACACGTTATCCAAAGGCAATGGACTTCCCCACCTCTTGTTGACAAACCATTGGAAAGGATAGTATTCTCTGTGAAATCTGCCGGTCTACACAGGCAGTAATGGCGGATATCAAATTAGCCTTTTCACCCTTTGGAGGCAACAGGTTATTATGGATTTGAAGTAACACAGACCTTCCTAGAGCTGCCAGCTGTTACATTTTTGACATTGGTTAGGTCACCTAACCCCTCCAGGCCTTTATTTCTTCATCTGTGAGATGGAGATACTGATACCCCCCCATACACGGGGGTGAGGACAATGTAGTGGGAGCCCGGCACACAGGTGGCTCGAACCAAATGCAGTTCTCTTCCCATTAATTCCCTACTTGAATGCTGCATATGACATTACAATGTTTTGCACCATTAAAGTTGTTACTCCAACACAGAAAATGAATAATTATTTAAATTCTTATTTAGAACCCAAATATTTTAGTTAAACTCCAGTGTAGCTAGCCCAGTGGGTATGTCCACCAGATAATGCGTTTGGGGCTCTTCTTACTCAACACAAACTTTTTAAACTATTTATTTATTTATTTATTCACTTATTTATTTGAGATGGAGTCTTGCTCTATCACCTAGACTGGAGTTCAATAGCGCAATCTCAGCTCACTGCATCCTCCTCTGCCTCCGAGGTTCAAGCAGTTCTCCTGCTCCGGCCTCAGCCTCCCAAGTAGCAAAGATTACAGGCACGCGCCATCATACCCAGCTAATTTTTGCATTATTAGTAGAGACAGGGTTTTGCTATGTTGGCCAGGCTGGTCGTGAACTCCTGAACTCAAGCAATCCGCCCACCTCAGCCTCCCAAAGTGCTGGGATTACAGACGTGAGCCACCACACATGGACTTTAACAGGAGCTTTTGAAGTAACTTTTGTACACGAAGGAGAATGAAGCTCTCTTCCAAACGATATTAGGGATTTGTTATGATAGATACTTACTTGGGATCTCCAAATCAAGGACTCTATTCATTCCTAGAATTATCAATAAATGAATTTATACTGTTCTTTCAACCACTTACATACTGCATTAAGAACATCAGAGGAAAAAAGACAACATCCTATCAACCTATTGTGTGAACACCCAAATCATACTTAATGTTTTGGGATACACTAGTAAACTGTTCCTGGCAAAGGTCCTTCCCAAAATGGTCTAATTTATCTGTGCAGCTTCAAGAATAAAAGGTTTTGGCTAGCACATAAGCTTTTAAGGCTTTCTCAAAACAAAAACCCTATAGCCTAAACCCAACAAAATAAAATTCCTGAAGAGTTTTCCATAGGTCACAGCAAACTAATCATGCATAGAAGATTTGCTAAAGAAAGGAAGAGAGACAACAGGGGACATAAGAAAGAAAAGAAAGAAAGAAAATTTACATTCCCCTTTTTGGTATATTTAATTTTTATGAAAAATTTTCAAACTGCTCAACCCTAGGTGAAGACTCAATCTGATAATTACCTTTGAAAAGCTTTTCCAACCCTGGACAGTAATAGAGTTAGGGAAAATGGTGTGTGTTTGGGGACCCCACTGGGAAATAATAAATTATTGGTGATTAATGGCACTTTCTGTGCTGTTGGCCATTAACAACATTTTCTATTCTTGAGTCACAACGGAAGCTACAGCTTGAATTTTATTGTTCAGTTTGCTTTCTTCTTTCCTCAGTGAGCCAGCATTGGATTTAGGAGTCGAAAGTTTATAAAGTCAGCAGGACCCCAAGGAACAGAGCTAAGCCGAGCCAATGAGGATAATGCCAAAAATTATCTATCCTCCATGAAAATGCAGGATTCAGAAAGAAAAAGAAAGTAGAGCGATTATAAAGAATGACAGCCTGTAACTTGGACAAAATTTCTTGGCTAGGTTGATAAGTCTTCTTTTTTTAAAATAAACAAACAAAAAGTTTCCTGCTTGACAGTTGCTTAAACTCCGTTTTTCCACTTTTGGCACACTGTTGAAAGGACAAACTGGTGACTTCCCATAGGACTGCAAAAATGAATCTTCAGAAGTGGCAGCAGCTCTAGCTGTTAGAAACAGAAACTGGAGAGTTAAGGAGCTTCAGGGGGTAGGAAGGAGATTTTTGCTCAGCAAATGATAGGTTTTGTCGGTGTTGACATTTTTTTCTTTTTCCCTCTGTGTCCTTAAAGAAGTCCTCTAACTTGGGCCTTGGGCCTTACCTAAACAATATTTTTGTGATGTTTTCAAGCACATTTTTGTTACACTTTAAAAAACCACACTTGTCATTCTTCCCAGCCTTGGCAGTGACTAAAAATAGAGCAAAATACAAGATGTTCACGGTAACGGTTGATCATACTGAGATCTAACATGCTTATCGCTTATTCTGTACATGTTTTCCTTTAGCCTTAGTTTCTCCATCTGTAAAACGGAGAGCAATTCTAGGTTCATGAAGGCGTCAGGTAAAAAGTAGGAGATTTACACAGACCAAGACTGCATAAATGTCAGGAATCTGAAACAGAAGCAAAAAAAGTAAACAAACGAAAAATCATACAAGGGAGTATTTGATTATGGTCCCTTGTTTCACCTACAGCAGCTGCTGCAATAAAGGAGTTTCTGTTTGTCCAGGCCCAGAAGTGGAGTTGTGCCTTCTCCCCTTGAGTAGTTCTACTTAACGCTTTGGTAGATTCCTCTCTGTTTTTCTCCGTGTCCCAATTTCCTGTAAACGATAAAACTGTAAAACAAAGAGTAATAAGATCTGAATCTTCCTGCTGGGGACTTGATGAAGATGAATTAGACACTGACAGTCAGGAAAAGATAGAAGGCTCTGCATGACAGAGGGCAAACTAATTCAAAATGAAAATCATCAATTTGACTGTGTTCACATGTTATTTAAAAATCAATGAAGGAACAAAGTGAAGGAACCCTGAAGCCATTTTAGCACCCCCGCTTTTGCACTCAACTCTAACTTAGCAGCCTTGAAATATCTTGGCTCTGAAAACCCAGTCAATCATCATTAATAATGATATTTTTATAGCACTTTAAAAATTGGAATTTCCAGAGCCACTTTGATAGATGCCTTGTCACTACCTTGCCATTTGCGTAATTTTTTTCTGGGCTGTTTTCCCCCTCTTCTTCCATTAAAAGAATTTTTTAACAGAAAAAAGGAGAAATTTGTTTTGATTGAAAAATTCATAAGCGATGACACACTTTGCCCTGTGCTATGAATTCCTTATAATAAGGAAAGTATTTAGTGACTTGTACAAGGACTTTTGATTTTAATGATTCTAAAACTTGAGTTTCCTTAAAAAGTTAAAACAAATGCCTGCCTGTTGCCTTCAGTTCTGGAATAAGAGTTCACTGAATTTGCACAAAGATAGAAAAGATTACAAGCGAAGCCTGGGTTGTTGTTTACTCTGATACACAAGCATCTCAAGCAACTTACCTCTTTGTTTATCTCACTACAAACCACAGAAATTACTTACTACCTCTAATGTGTCCTTCTCATAGAGGTCAAAAGTATTCCTCCAAGTATTACAATTCATTATGTTGTAAATAAAGTAGTTGAATTGTCCTTGGCTTCTGGTTGTATTTATCTGTCTATCCATCTCTCTCACTCTCACTCATGTACAGGCACAGACACACACACACACACACACACACACACACACACACGAGTATTCCTTGCCTTTGAATATGCAGATGAAATTTCTTCTCTTGTAACTTCCACAAAGCCATGCAAGCTTATGAGATGCCTTGGCCAACTCCAACTTTGAAAGGGAATTCTAACAATTCATGTTTAACCTCTGAGCCAAAGAAAGCCTGAATTTTTCAAAAGTTTGTGTCTGCTTGGTTTTGTTCTTTTGTTTTTCTTTTTCTTGTAGCCTCTTTTCTTCTTCCCCTTCCAAAAGACTGCACAGGAATTTTTAGCACCATTGGGGGCCTCATACTGGTGGTGAAAAAGCGAGTTCCTGTCCTGGTGTTGAGCTAAAAAGAAATAAATGTCTTAGATGTATCTAGTTTCTTTGTCAAGCAAACAAAAATAAAGGGATCTAGTTTACTGAAATAGTTGCAGTGCTCATTAAAATTGATGACTTCGAAGATTCTGTGCCCCCTTCCTTTAACGAGGGCCATCAGCCAGGAATCCGCTGTGCTGTTAAAGACATCATATTATTGGGGTGTCGTAAAGCAGGCTACTGCTGTTGCCTACACTCACCCTTCAGGTTTCAGTGTGACAGCAAGAGAGGCTGGGGTGACCAGAGGCCAATGGGCCTAGCCATTACACCTAGGGACGTCAATGGTATGGTACCTAAGATGCAGCCTGGTATTTTCTATCCATAAACATCAAGTTTGAAAAAGAAAGAAAGGAGCTGGATTAGCATGGGGCGGAGTTCGGTTTTTCTTAGAAATGTGCGACTCTGCAAAAGTGTGTCTTTATTTTTGGCACAAATTGCTATAGCAAATTACATAGCTTATCAGATGTGGTTTTTTGGGCTCAGTGGAGAAACCACTGCAGGGACTTGTCTTTGTTCTTTGTTCCCAGTTGGGAATTTGGGATAAATCAGTGTCCTGTTATAATTCAGGAACAAGCTTGAATAATAAGTGCTAACAATATTTGTGATGCAATTAAACTCATATTACTCTAATTTAACAAGTAGACCCTAGTCTTAAAGAGATTTCCATTCTGCCCTAAGAGATGTGAGATATAACATCTGAATCTCCATGTCACAGGTTAGCAAAGGTAAACCTCGGGGGCACTGAAGGAGGGAGAACAAGGCAGGCAGCCAATCCCAGTGAATAAGGAGCTTCAGAGAGAACATTCTCATCACTTCTCATCCACCCTTTCCCTTATTTTTTGGCCAGGTATGTGGATTCACCCTCATCTGGCAGGGAAACCCAAACAGAACGGCACTTATGATATATTGATTATTTCTATTTATCTCATTGCTGAAAATGGCCAAGGATAGATTAAAACCGTAATTTTGTAAACAGAAATTTCTCACTAGTTAAAACTACCACAGAGCATTCATGTGTTCATCAATTTGTTCATTCATTTATGCAATAGTAAAGCACTTTAGGGAATGCAAAAGAAGTAGAAAAACAAGACTCAAGGAGGCAAATTTATTAAGAGTTCTATGCAAGGCAAAAGCTAAACAACTGCATCTCATCCAGGAGTACAGTTTCACCACTCCGAGAGACTGAAGACGAGGAGAAACATCAGTCTAGCGGGGAAGGGGGTGATGAGGGTAGATGAATCTTAACCGGAGACTTCAACAGCACATTCATTTTCAAGTTGTTGTTTTGCCTTGAACCCCTTTCCTCCAATGAAATCTTTCTTTTCCCCCACTCTGTAGCCCAGGCTGGAGTGCAGTGGCACAATCTCGGCTCCCTGCAACCTCTGCTCCCAGGTCCAGTTCAAGCAATTCTCCTGCCTCAAGCCTCCTGAGTAGCTGGGATTACAGGCCCCTGCCACCACGCCCAGCTAATTTTTTTTTTTTTTTTNTTTTTGACGGAGTCTTGCTCTGTCGCCAAGCTGGAATGCAGTGGCGCAATCTCGGCTCACTGCAACCTCTGCTGCCTGGGTTCAAGCGATTCCCCTGCCTCAGCCTGCCGAGTAGCTGGGACTACAGGCGCCTGCCACCACACCCGGCTGATTTTTTGTATTTTAGTAGAGATGGGGTTTCACCGTGTTGGCCAGGCAGATCTCGATATCCTGACCTCAAAATCCACCTCGGTCTCCCAAAGTGCTAGGATTACAGATGTGACCCACTGTGCCCAGCCCTTCAAATAAAATCTTAACATGGAAATCCAGTGCAGAGGGTTCTAAGACCTGAGCCCACCTCCCAACCTTCTCCGCCTTCATTATTTTTCCCGTCATGCCCCACTCTCCAAGTGTTGAGGGCTTGAAAATCACTGAAATATAGAAGGTGTGGGAAACAGAAGAGAAGAACAGCAGCACTCTGAATGTGGGGAACAGCATGTGTAATGCTGAATAGGAGGTGGTGATAGATTTTCTATTAGCACAATGAACACATCTAGGCAAAGTAATCTGCTGAAGTAAATTCGGTAGACTGTTGGGGATCACTGGAGATTAAGCTGAGGAGTAATGTGAAAAAAATGAACATTTAAGAATATTAACATGACAGCCGCATCTTGATGGTTTATAATAGACAGAGTCCAGTGAAGATCTAATTAAAGTAATACACACTAATTGGAGGGCAGAAATGGAGAATCCTCCCATAGAGCTGCAGCTATAAAAATAGGGGTGCATGGCCAGGTGTGGTGGCTCACGCCTGTAATCCCAGCACTTTGGGAGGCCAAGGAGGGCGGATCACGAGGTCAAGAGATCGAGACCATCCTGGCCAACATGGTGAAATCCGGTCTCTACTAAAAATACAAAAATTAGTGGGCGTGGTGGCACGCGCCTGTGATCCCAGCTACTCGGGAGGCTGAGACGGAAGAATCGCTTGAACCCAGGAGGTGTAGATTGCAGTGAGCCGAGATTGTGCCACTGCACTCCAGCCTGGCGACAGAGCAAGACTCCGTCTCATTAAAAAAAAAAAAAAAAAAAGGCTGGGTGCGGTGGCTCATGCCTGTAATCCCAGCACTTTGGGAGGCCAAGGCGGGCGGATTGCGAGGTCAAGAGATCGAGACCATCCTGGCCAACATGGTGAAACCCTGTCTCTATTAAAAAAATACAAAAATTAGCTGGGTGTGGTGCGCACCTGTAGTCCAGCTACTCCGGAGCCTGAATAAGGAGAATTGCTTGAACCTGGGAGGCGGACGTTGCAGTAAGCTGAGATTCCGCCAGTGGGCTCCAGCCTGGCGCCTGGCCACAGAGCGAGACTCTGTCAAAAAAAAAAAAGAAAAAGGGCGTGTAGCCAGTAGGTCTTAGTGATTGAAGGGGTTGGGGATTTAAAGGAAATGCAGCCTAAAAAGTTTTCTTTTTTCATTGATCAGGCTATGTGAGGTCTCTATACTGTATATTTGTAGGAATCTGTAGTTTTTCTCATGACTGTTATCTCTATTATAAATATTTGTGTGATTATTTTACTAATAACGTTCTACCCCTATATTATAAAGTTCCATGACTTAAGGGCTTTGCCTGTTTGCTCACCATCATATCACTAGAACTTAGCATAATAGGCATATAATGGACACTCAAATATTTGTGAAATTTAAAAACTCAATAAATGCTGGCGTCAACGGTATTGCAAAAGAGAATTAGATGAGTTAGATTTTTATCAGTTTTTTAGATGAGGAAAACAGATCTAAGTGCAAATTCTCACCCTTGCATAAGACTTAGGGCTGAAGAATAGTTGGAATGTCAGTGATGGGTGTAAAACTAGGCCATCAACAGCAACTGAAGCCATGAGAATGAATTAGTTCACCCGAGAGGGTGAATTTAAAGACAGAAGAGCAGAGTGAGCTGAGGATTCTCATGCAAAAGTCAAATGGAGAACCAGAACAGTCAAAAAAGTAAAGAATACTTCTCTGAGGGTAAATTTGGAATGGTTTGCCATACACCCACACTTGGAGACATTTATAAACTGTAACAGGAAGAAATCCTCTTTCAAAAAAAGTTTAAAACATTAGGGATTTTGGAAGTGGAAATAAAATGTACAATTAATCAAGAGGAGTACAGCCCATGTTTAAGTTCCTATCAGAATTCTTCTTCATGTTTATGAAATATGATTAATCACCTTATCCCAAATGCTAATAGTGCCCCGTGGAAAACGCTGACCATGACACAGAGCTTTTTTTTTTTTTTTTCCTTTTCTTTCTTCTCTTTTCTTCTTGTTTTCTTCTATATCCCACTTTCCTTTAGTAGCAACACATAAAACAGCTCTTTCCTAGAATTATAGAAGCCACATGAAATGCTATAATCTTATTTGCTGATCTAATTTTTATAGCATTCCACCTAAATCCTCTTATTAATTACTTTTGCTGTTGCTGCTATTGTTGTAGTCATTTCTTTGTTTTTCTGAGTTTTTGTTTTGTTCGGTTCTTTGGTTGGTAGAAAAAGGAGAGAGAAAAATATGGAATGACACAAAATATAATTCCCTTTTTTGTCAAAGAAGGAGCCTATATCCCCCACCCATTTTTCCCTAGTCCATGAGACAAATAGTTTGCTTTTTTTCTTAAAAATAATCATAGATCCAAGGACATTATTATGACAAGGTTACAATGTGGATTTTCTCTTACGTGATACTTTTTGCTATTTATTCTTGTGCAAAATAATGTATATTGTACCTAGAAAGTAAATAGTTGTGGATTTTGAATACTCACATGTTAAATGCTATTTTATATATATAGATATATATGCATGTATATAATTTAAGCGTTGAAATTCTACAGCTATTTTTTTAAATTCACTCCTTCTTCTGCAGAATGGATATTTTAAAATTAAGTCTAATATTAATGGCAAGGGGTCTCAAAAATAAAACTCAAGAAACAAAAAGACCCTGCAACCACCAAAGGTATTTCTCCAAGAAAAGCTGCACAGGCACTTGATCTCAGGCCTCACAAGGTGGTTTTATTCCAAAGGAAACACCAAATTACCAAAACTTGCATTTAGTCCAGCAACAATTCAGAGACACGGTGATTTTCTGCTAAACCTAGAAGTTAAGCCTCATAAGACGATGGCTTGGCTCAAAGCTACTTCTTAGCCATGGAAACTTTTTAGAGTTTGTTCGTTTATTCATGCATGCGAGGCTGTAAGTGAGCATTTACAATGCATCCAGCAGAGAGGAAAAAGAGAGCTGGTCACTGCCCCCAGGAGATCAAGCTGACAGGAGATCCCATCCTAGCCATTCTCATCATCTTTTCTGCCTCAACTTCCCAAAGACTTGGAGGGTGTCTGACTGGAAGTGGTTGTTCTTGGTTTCTATCAGTTGTGTTTATCAGCATATACAAACCTTAGATAGCTAGGATTGAACCTCATTTTCCAAGACTAACACCGTCTTTTAATACCCACATTTATATTTTTTCTCACTCTCATTCTAAATTACAAATGCAGTCAACTCACCTGCCAGAGTTTCACTTGCCTCAACACTTAGCAAGAAGCCAAACACATCCAGAGAGCCCCACAATTCCAGAACATTCTAAAAGTGTTGCAGGACAAGAAGGAATTGTCAGCAACTGAGGGAGGAAATTGTTCAACTTCCACCAAGCATGAGGCTGAGGTGGAATGAGTGGAGACACAAGATCAATGAATAAAAAAGAAAATGAGCGAGAGGATTAAGAAAAAATGATTGAACACATCACCACCACTTTGATGGAGCATGATCAAATACAATGGGCAACCTGACAAGCAAACAGGAAATACTGTGGTGAGCAGCCTGCTCCCCCAAGACTGAGTGGGCCTCTGCTGCATCAGGGGAAGCAGAGTCAAACTGTGATTTCAAATTTTCCCAATGTTGCTCTGCACACACACCAACCTCACAACTCCCCCACCCTTGTCAACAAATGCGCCTCATCACTGCATTTTCTATTTATATTATGCTGGTTTGTATGTTCTTTCTTAAAATGTGTAGCTCTACTATTCTGTAAACATTTATTCTCCTGACCTGTGTGTTTTATCCTATGTCCATACTGAGAAGGATCTTCCCAGGTGTCTTGCATGGTCTCAACTTGCTTCGTAACCCTTCTTAATGCCTAGCAAACCAAAGCTACTCAGTAGATGTTGTTGATCAACAAGTGACTGTTTACAAAAAGAAAAAGCAGGCCACTGCTGTGTCTTGTGAGTTAATAATGTGTCCTCAGGCATTGCTTATCGCAGCTGCTCCCTGTAGAGGCAAGAATTCCTGAGCAATGACTGAGCAGACCCTATTGGTGTTAGAGCCGATGGCTGTATCCCTGGAAAGGAAGCTGGACCTTGCCTTGCAATCAGGCCAGTTCCCATTGGTTGGCCATTCCGCCTAGTCAGAATTTCTTCTCCTTCCTCAGCATGGCTTTGCTCTTCCTGCTCTACACCTGGAATTTTTCCCCTAATTTAAAATGTAGTCATTCTCCCTGATAGGCTGCCTGTGAAAAACTTTTGTGAGTTTTTCAGGTCTCAAGTAACTAATACTTTTCTCAGTGCCTATAATCAGAAATGGTCTGTACTTAGCGTCTTAATTTATTTACTTTCCATCTGTACTTTTCCTTGTTTTCTATGCCCTTGTCTTCACTTTCTTTCTTTCCTTTCTTCCTTGCTTGAGACAGAGTCTCACTCTGTCACCCAGGCTGGAGTGCAGTGGAGCGATCTCAGCTCACTGTAACCTCCACCTCCCGGGTTCAAATGATTCTTCTGCCTCAGCCTCCCAAGTAGCTGTGATTGGGCATGTGCCACCACAACTGGGTAATTTTTGTATTTTTGGTAGAGACGGGGTTTCACTATATTGGTCAGGCTGGTCTTGAACTCCTGGCCTCATGATCTGCCCACCTCGGACTCCGAAAATGCTAGGATTACAGGTGTGAGCCACCACACCCGGCTAGCCTATAGTCTTTATTGCTTTCTAACTCTGGTCCATGTCTCCTGACCCACAGATGTAATCATAACAATGTAATAGCTAGTGCTCTTTAAAAAAAGAAAAATCTTGATCAAAGTATAACCTGTCTCTCCCATCCACCCTTCCTCTAGCCCCACCTCACCCCCACCCCCAGCCTTTCCCTTTCTCCATTGCAGTATTGAATGTGGACATTACCCAGTGTGCTAGGTCTAAGCCAAGAAATGCTGCTGCGAACAATAATAACAGGATCAACTTCTCAGTGGTGTTAGTGTGAATGCGACAACACGCTGTATTTTCCAGCAAATGTGTCATCCTTCCACTCATTGCCTTGAGGACTCGTTCTTCCTGCCTAACTCAGTCAGTCACAATCACAGCATTTGAACGAATGTGTTCTGAACCTACCGTGAAGAAAAAATATCAACATAAACCATACCCAATAGTGAGAACTACAAGGTTCTCAGGCTCTCAGTGAAGATTATACTGCTTGATTCTGAAGCTTCTAAGCCAGATACCACAAAGAGTGTGACAATTGCCAATTGACAGGTGCAAGACACCAAGGCTGAGGGAAGGTGAGTGATTTACGCAAGGTGAGCAAGTTAGCAAGTAGCAGAGCCTTTACTAGAACCAGGTTTGTTTTTATTGTTTTGTCCTTGTTGTTTGAGACAGAGTCTCGCTCTGCTGCTCAGGCTGGAGTGTAGTGGCCTGATCTCTGCTCACTGCAACCTCTGCCTCCTGGGTTCAAATGATTCTCCGGGCTCAGCCTCCCAAGTATGTGGGATTACAGGCATGCACCACTACACTTGGATAATTTTTGTATTTTTAGTAGTAACAGGATTTCACTATGTTGGCCAGGCTGGTCTCAAACTCCTGACCTCAAGTGATCTGCCTGCCTTGGCCTCCCAAAGTGCTGGGATTATAGGCGTGAGCCACTGTGCCCAGCCCAGGGTTTGTTTCTTTCTTTTTAATGTTTTTACGTTTATTATTTATGAGACAGGGTATCACTTTGTCAGCCAGGCTCTAGTCCAGTGGCACAATCTCAACTCATTGTAGCCTCACACTCCCCGGACTCAAGTGATCCTCCCACCTCAGCCTCCCAAGTAGCTGGGAATACAGGCATGTGCCACCACACCCGGCTAATTTTTTGTTTTTTTGTAAAGATGGTGTCTCACTATGTTGCCCAGGCTGGTCTCAAACTCCTGGCTCAAGTGCTCCCCCCACCTCAGCCTCCCAAAGTGCTGGATTACAGGCGTGAGCCACCACAGCTGGCCTGTGTTTTTCAAATTGTCATCTTTCCTACACACGTCTGGAGAGGAAGAGTCAAATGAAACAAAACTATTCACACGACAAGTCCTGGACAAGGCTAAATGTGCACGAGACGCTAAGAGCTCTCTGCAGTGTGGAGAGAAAATCCCTTTAGCAAGAGAAGGAGGATTCTAACGCAGCCCGGGGCGGGAGACGGAGGGCGGGCAGGAGAGTGGGCACCTGCAACTTGGAACTTGGCAGGAGAGACTGTTCTTCAATGTTCTTGTTCAGAAAGCAAATGTATTTGAAATGCTGAGGACGCCACATATATTCTGTTAATAATTTACCAACTGAAACCATTAAGATGTTGACAAAAGCTTTTCCATTTACTATGGGTGTCTGTGGGTGAGTTGAAACCACTCATTACCTTTATAAGCTCCTGGGTTAGTTCTGGGTGTCCTGGCTCGTTGGCAACAGCAGAGGCAGCCTGGACCAGCAGTGGATAGTTTTGATTTGAACATACGACTACCCTGATTCCACACACAGGTGTTTTGTCGCTAATTCACTGAGGGACTGCTGGTCCAGGCCTCTGTAAGCAAATTATATTTGCCAGTTGATGACATTTATAGTGTAACTGGATATCCCTGGATGAGAAACTAAATATGAAAAAGTAAATATGTATTCCCAGAAGAAGCCCATCAGGGTGTCATCAGAGTTGAACACGCAGAGGAAGCAAGGAAGCAGAACATTCCTATCATCCAATAATGTCATTCTTTCAGAGCCTTCAAGGTACACAGGGACCAAAGTTCCTGAAGCGAAAGGAACAAACTGCTCTTACTGAGCAGGATGAATGAGTTCTCTCAAGCTATCATTTATAAATAAGGCCCAAGCAGTACAGTACTTGCTATTTTAAAGTTCCAGATTCTTGTTCTATTTCTGCCACCCCCAGCCTCCTTGGATAAGTGTATCAGTTACGATGCATTTTGGCTACAAATTACAGAAAAATGCAACTGAAAATAGTTTAAACAATGAGAGCACTTATCATTTTTTACGGCCAGAGTTAGGAAAGTTCCAGGACAATTAGGTTGGCAGCTCCATGATCTGTGACCATCTTTCTAGTCCATCATGCCTCATGGACAGGTTGTCCTTTTAGGCTGGCTTTCTCCATGGCCCTAAGGCCATCACAGAAATGTCCACAGCACACAGAGATAATGAGGTCCAGAGGTGGGGAGGGAATGTCCACTAGTTGTGTCTCTTTGGAAAGTGAAGGAAACTTTCCAAAAACTTGGTCAGGCCATATTACCTACTTAAACGTAAACCCAATCCTTTAGCAAGGCAGATAGATAGTATCTCCATAATTAACTTACCTACTCAAGATGCACTCCCCCTGAGGCGGAAGAGGGAGCCCAGCTAGGCTTCAGGCACACGACGCTCAGAGGAGGGGAAACAAAATTAGAGGAAAAGAGGAGAGGTAAATTTTGCAGGCAACGAGGTGCTCTGCCACATCAGGGAACTACCACCTTTTTTATGGCTCAGTTTCCTTCATTGAGTACAAACTAGGCTAGAGTTGCCCTCTAAGATTCCTCCTCCTGCTAAAAGTCCACATTCGAAGATGAAGATGGTAATATTACCCACCATCAATGGAAGAATCAACACTATTTCATGAAATAATTTTTCCAGAAAATAGAATAGATTAGAAGGAATTAATATAAATATGTCAAATGAATGACCTCACTCTTAAAGTCCAGAATGAGGTATATCATCCATTAATCTCTACATTTCTGCAAGATAAACAAATCAGGAGAGGTAAACTGAGGCAAGGAGAAGCATAATGAGTAGCTCACAGTCACATCACTATCCTATTTATCCTCCCACAAGAGTTCAAAGGAGGGGAGCTCTGATTTTGCCCAAATCATGAAGTTATAGTTGGGAAAAGTCATGTCTGCAGCATCAGCCTCCAGCTTACCCATATAGAGTGCAACAGTGCTCTGTTCAGGCTTGGGGAGAAAATACTGGAATTTCTATTTCTGTTTTTCTATCATACCCTTTTAATTTATATATATATATATATATAATGTTTTACAATGTACATGATATGTTAGCACAGAATTGCGTGCAGATAATTGATGGCTCTATAGAAAAAGAAGATGCGGGCTGATAAATCGTTTGCTTATAGGATACGCAGTTAAAAACTTTCCAGACAACTAGTATAGATCATGCTAGCATTTTGATGGCTTCAACTATACCACAGAACTGAAAGGGAAAAAAATACGTGCAGAAACTGGCACAACTGAATTTGTAAATGCTCCACACTGATAAAGCGGGGTAGCACCGAATCTGGATTTAGAATACTGTATTTGCGGCCAGTACAGTATTGTTTTTATTTGTTGATCCTTTCAAAAGCTCTTACTTACCAGGAGACCACTTCTATCATTGTTTTCCTCTCCCCACTCCCCCCTCTTTTTTAAAGAATCTCGTATTTAAAGAAGTGTTAGGTTTGACCTATCTGGCGCAACAAATGTAGCTTACTAGGGCAGTCAGGAAGTCAGAAGAGCTTTGTGGGTTCCCACAGTTTGTTTGCTTATTCGATTAACAATCATGCATCTACTAAGTGCTAGACATGCGGCTGCAAAGATATTCCAAGACTCCTGGAGTTCAGTGTTGAGGAGGAGGACTCCTCAGTCCAGACACAGACTGAGAAAGTGGTACACTAGCTGGCTACAGAGAAAGAAGACCAGGAGCAGCCCATTGAGGGGGTGTCAGAAAGTCAGAGTTGGATAGGAGTGGGGACCAGGAAACCTCTCTAGGAAGAAATGGCTCTTAACCCTTTACTGAGAGGAGCGGGCCAAGTGCCACTTTTCTTTCATCAGAAGAAAACTATAATGGCAAGGTACTGCACTCTCACCTAAGCAAGGAGATGCAGGTTGGAGTGAGGAGTTTCTTTCTTCCTTTCAGTGTACCTTATCTCTGTCTCCTTCCAGCTTTGCATGGCTCTGAAGGTGTGGCCTGGGTGTGTATCTTACACTCAGCAAACTGTAGCTTTCCCGGGTCACACGGGCTGCGTTGCCTGGCCCAGCCCAGGGCACTGCACTGAAGGACACACAGAACACGAAGCTCCCACCAGTGCCCAAGTGCTTAAAGGCAAACGTGCCTTGGGGGCCTTTGCAGAAAAGAAAATCAGACAGCAATGATTGTGACAGATGTGAGGCTAGGAGAGTGGGTTGAGAAACAACTGAATTTCATTCTGCTTAATCCCATGTATATGTCACTTAAGGGTTAAAAAAAAAAAAAAAAAAAAAAGAGTAGGGAAAGAATTAGAAGAAAAGATTATAAAGTTTGGATTCACAACAGTACAATGATAGTTCAAAAAAAAAAAAAAAAAGGCTGATTCAATGAGTTTAATTGCAAAATCTGCTGTAAGCAAATTGTAACCTAACCTTCAAATTCATTCCAATGAGTCCACATTTTTAAACTGTACCCTGGAAGAAAGACTAAACATTTTACTCAGAGAAGGTTGTTTTTCTTCCACCCTCTTCCCTTCTTCCACACTTCTTTCTTTGCAGGGCTTAGTTCAATCGTGGCTTAGAATCAGGCTTCCTGCTTTAATTCAAAGTGTGCCGGGTGGTGCAGAAAAAAATATCTATGTCATGATTCAGCATAAGGGCTCTTGAAGCCACTGTTTTTGCTACTTTCAGAAGAAACATGGCAGGATTGCCTAATTGTTCCTTCCTGAAACATGGAATAAAGGTATGCAGGGACTCAGAGTCAGAAGGGCAAAAGTAGAGTTTTGTCAGAAGCAGAGAAAATATTTTTTTTTGTAACAAAAACAAGGGTTTTACCATCAAAATAGGAAATCCATCAAAGAACTGTGGTGCTTAGTCCCTGTCAATTAAGGCAGGAGGGGAGGGGATAGAGTGGGCGAGAAGTTAATTTAGATCCAGAATTCTGTAATTAGGTGGTTAAAAAACAAAGCAAAACAAAACCAAGCAGAAAAATAAAAAATGAAAAGCAGCCCTTACAGCCAACTCTTACATGTTGTTCAAGTTGAGCAAGGAAACTGGAATTTGAACTTAAGGTGCAGGGATCAGCATAACATCCCAAAGTAGTTGCTCTCTCTGAGGACAACCAGGGAGCATTCTAGAACCTTCCCTCACTGGTGGAATACGCATTAACTAACACTTTTATCTTTTCCAATATTGAGGTGAATTTTTAAGAATAAATGTAAAAATGTTTAAGACAAACAGACATTTTTGTCCCAGTTTACAAAGGTTTCACACAAAATGCAGCAATTACCAAAGTCTAGATTTAGTCCCTCTGAATGGAGAGCCCTTTTGCCTTTTTATTCATGCTACCCTTCATTCTCATACCAAATATGCTTCAAAACCTGCCTTAAAAAGACAAGATTAAGTGGGCTGGGTGCGGTGGCTCACATCTATAATCCCAGCATTTGGGAGGGTGAGGCGGGCAGATCACGAAGTTGAGAGATCGAGACCACTCTGGCCAACATGGTGAAACCCCCTCTCTACTAAAGATACAAAAATTAGCTGGGTGTGGTGGCGCGCGCCTGTAGTCCCACCTACTCAAAATGCTGAGGCAGGAGAATTGCTTGAACCCAGAAGGCGGAGGTTACAGCGAGCTGAGATCGCGCCATTGCACTCCAGCCTACGTAGAGTGAGACTCTGTCTAAAAAAAAAAAAAGACAAGCTGCAATGCAATGCAAGGAAATTGCAATTTCATTGATAATTTTGGAAAATAAGGGGGGGAAATGTCTATCTTGAGTAACACAGAAGCAACAGTCATGGAAAGGTAGCTGTCTGAAGGTTCGTGACTTTAATGTACACTTTCAGTTCTAGTCATGTCTGTCTCTCAAAGTACATTTTAATTTGTAGTTGAAATTCTCTGTAATTTATTTACCTGGTTGATTAAAAATCTCTTTTTTTTTTAATCTAAAGCAGACGTGGTGTTGACTGCATTTCTGAGTAGATTCCATCTCAATAACCATCATTGAGAGACGTGCAGAAACAACCATTCAAAGGAGTCCACAACCAAGCGGCTGAGCCTCCAGTTAGGTGCAATTTAAAGTACCCAAGCTTTAAAGATTAAACAAGACTATGTTGTTCTTCCTTGACCTTTCATTCCTTCTTGTGACTGTAGCCAGAAAATCTGAGGCTGAGGTGAAAAAAAGAGGAGGAGGGGGTGACTTTGTTTTATGGTAAATGTGTTTCCAATTTTATACATTTTTCCAAAGCTATGTCTTGAAGGTGGATGTCAGTTTACAAAAATAGCAAAGTAATAGTCACAATCTCAGATTCTAATCAAATATTTGCCTTCCATTATAAATTCTTTTTGGCTGGTGCCCTCTTTTTAAAATTATTTCTCCGTTTATTTCTTTGAAACTATAAATATAATGGAAGTGGTAATACATAATTTCAAAATTCTGGACAATTTCTTTCTTCCTGTTTCTCTCTTAGGTCAGTCTTCCACTTTCACTGTTATCACTGAAAAAGAGTCACTTACTTAGAAGGCAAATGGCAAAAAAATAAGATTTTTTAAAATGCCATTGCCATGAAATTTAGAAAATAATTTCCTAAATTATAATCTTCTGGGCAACTGTCAGAGCTGAATTCACCAGGGTGTAGCTCTCCAGCTCTCTGACTGTTGACCTTGTTTTAGCAAAACGCACATCAGTGTCACACTCAGTCTTTGTGGCCAGGTCATCTGACATGTCTGATTTAAACAAAACGAGCAGGGACTCTGAAGTTCTAGGCAATATGTGAGTCATAACAAACACATTCTACTTTGTCTTTTATTCAGCTAGTCATTTCCATTGCAGAAGGTTTATTTGAGAATGTTGTGCAATTGTTTTTACTTACAGTATGCCTGATTCCCTGGACTCAAGTCTTCTCAATCTAGGAGATCAGAAATGGCAAAAAACCCCTTCTCTCCTCATACTATGGGAGTCAAAGGATCATCAAAAACAAATCAAGCAACCGAAAACAAAATTCAAAAGAGATATACGGGAGATAACTATATCATTGTAAGCTATTAAGAAAAGGTAATCAAGAAATAATATGTAAGCAACCACAAAACAAACAATGTAGTTTATGCAATCCAGCGAAGTCATAGTAACGTCCCCCCATGCATATAAAGATATGAACATCAACTTAGTGCTTGAGCCTGAGAACTGTAGCTCAGAGGAAAATAAAATTGAAACCCTCAACATCCTTCAGTCTAACGGAAGAGAAGCACTTTTTCTGAGCACCTCAGAAGGCATGTGGGGTCATCTTAATTATAATAACAGCCAACATTTTTTGACTGCCAGTTATATGCCAGGCCCAATTGCCCAGGGAAGGATGGTTATCTGCAGTTGGCAGGTGATGAAGCTGAAGCCCAGATGAAACTGAAACAGTAGCGCATAAATACTCAGTGAACTGTAGAGCTGGAATTTGAACCTGGGTCTGTCTGACTTCAAAGCCACGCTGGACGACTTCAGTATATTTTCTCTTTGTTTTTCAGAAACACTTGTCTGGGTAAAGGACGTAACTACCCTCCCTGGCATCACTCTTGAAAGGTGGATCCATCTCTATCTTCTCTTGAAAGGTGGATCCATCTCTATCTTCAAGAATTATTTATAATTATTTCTAATAATTTGTTAAACACAGCAAAATGTATGCTGTCTGCCCATACTAACTCTTAGTCATGCCATGGGTTTATTACTGAATGAGTTCATAACTGTTTTCCTTTTATATCCTGAATTTACTTTGTCAGCTATTTCATGAATAACTTTTGTATCCACATTAGCCATGCCAGTTATGATTTCATAGATATTCATACCAGCCCTTTTATTGTTTTTTTTTTTTTTTTTTNAGTGGCGCGATCTCAGCTCACTGCAACCTCCGCCTCCCAGGTCCTGGTTCAAGCAATTCTCCTGTCTCAGCCTCCCAAGTAGTTGGGATTACAGGCGCACGCCACTATGCCCAGCTAATTTTTGTATTTTTAGTAGAGACGGGGTTTCACCACATTGGCCAGTCTGGTCTTGAACTGCTGACCTCATGATCCACCCACCTCAGCCTCCCAAAGTGCTGGGATTACAGGTGTGAGCCATTGTGTCCAGCCCCTTTATTCTTAAAGTAAGTTTTTCTCACAAACTTCCATTTTCATCTGGTCTCTCATTTTTTCTCCCCGATGGACAGCAACTGACTGCACGTTCTGCCATTTTCATTGCCAATCTCCTTCTACTGGTTCTTTCTAAACTTGCTTTGACCAGAACTGCCCACAAGAATACAGGTGTAAAGACATCCAAACTATAAACCAATAGGCAACATTTGGTTTGGTTTTTCCTTACCTGGTGCCCAGCTTTTTTCTTTGTGTTCTTCCTGGAAGAGTTTCCTCTTTGAACAATGCTCCAGATCTTTCATTTCATTCTTGGTTTCTAGTCCCTTCATGTTCTGTGTATTTGATGAGACCCCCCTATAGGGAAGTGAAAAGGCACACAAGCTCTCAGTCAGGCTCCCTATGTATCAATCCAGCTCCACCATGTACTATTTGTGTGTGATCTTGGGCAAGTGAACCTCTCACTATCTCACTTTCAGCATGCATGAAACCAGTGATAATAGCACCAGTTAGTTGGACGGATGCGGTGCTCATGCCTATTATCCCAGCACTTTGGGAGGCTGAGGCAGGAGGATCGCTTCACATCAGGAGTTTGAGACAAGACTGGGCAACGTGGTGAAACCCCGTCTCTACAAAAATCACACAAAAAATTAGCCTGGCCTGAGCATAGTGGCACACCCCTATGGTTCCAATTAAGAGGGAGTTTGAGCTGGGAAGATCACTTGAGCCTGGGAAACGGAGGTCACAGTGAGCCAAGATCTTGACACTGCACTCCAGTCTGGGCAACAGAGGGAGACTCCATCTGAAAAAAAAAAATAATAATAATAATGATAATAGTACCGACTTCATATGGTCATTATGAGGCTAAGTAAAATAATAGATGCCAAGTGCTTTGAACAGCAGCCAGTACATGGTAAGCTGTTGATAAATATTAGTTTTTACTCTTACCTAAAACCTCTCAAATGTGCTAGTTACCATTTTTAAACCCACTTACACAGATTCATTAACTTCCTGCATTTATCTCTTTTTTTGGCTTGTCTCTCAACTCAAAAAGAGTTTTGTGTCAATCACACATTGAGAAGTTTGCTGTACATTTTTATCCTAAACCAAAAATCATGTATAAAGAATTTGGTTAAAACAAAGGCTCGAACATTGTTCTCTTCATATTTCCCCATAGTGAGATTACCTATTTACCATGCCCTTCATTTCCTGTTTTTAAGTTGGTTCTTCAACTTTGACTCATCATTCCCTCACCAGTGAGAATTACTGGGATATTCCACTAAAAACTGAATGATCAAATACATTATGAAAATCTTTATATACTCCACCCACGGTTTTCTCTGTATTTGCATGAAAATTTACATCATAATGAAAGCAAGTATTCAGGGCCTCTGGTTGCCTACTGGAAAAATCTTTTCTCCCTTTGTTCTATATGTAAGTGTTCAGTGATCCTAGCTTTAGTCTGCCTAAACAGAGGATAGTTGAAGATTATAATTTCCTAGGTTCTATGCTAGAGTTCTTCTTAGTTCTGAGCATAAATTATAATTTGTTCGCGATTACAGATCTGACCACGCAGTTTCCCAATTCTTCCTTCAAAGGTTCAAGGATCCCCTTTTGCCAACTCAGTCTTCTTGTTACTGGTCAGCTTAGAATGGTGACTTTAAGGGAGAGCAAGGAAATGAATTTGATACTATCGAGACAAGAAACAGAGGGAGGAAACAAATACCCTGGGAAAAACATTATCCAAAGAATTCCTTCGTTCCTTTTTTTAAGACTATATTTTAGGAGCATTTTCAAGTTCACAGCAAAATTGAGAGGAAAATACAGCAATTTCCCATCTACCTCCTTCCCCCCACACATGCATAGCCTCCCCTCCTCATCCATTATCAACATTCCCCACCAGAGTGGTACATGGTTTCCAACCGATAAACCTACATTGACATGTCGCTATTACAAGTAACCACAGTATACACTAACATTCAATTTTGGTATTATACGTTCAATTGACTTGGACAAATATATAATGACATATATTCACTATTATTACATCATACAGAGTATTTTCACTGCCCCAAAAATCCTCTGTGGTCCGTGTAGTCATCCCTCCGCATCCCCAACCCCTGGCAAACAGTGATCATTTTACTCTCTCAATAGTTTTGCCTTTTCCAAGATGGCATATAGTCAGAATCACACCTACAGATTGGCTTCTTCCACCCAGTAACGTGCATTTAAATATCCTCCATGTCTTTTTGTGGCTTAACAGCTTGCTTCTCTTTAGTGCTGAATAATATTCCATTGCCTAGATGTACCACAGGTCATTTATTCGTCTCCTGAAGAACAGCTTGGTTGCCGTCAAATTTTGGAAATTACGAATAAAGCTACTATAAGCATCCACGTACAGGTTTTTGTTTTGTTTTGGTTTGGTTTTTTTTGAGACTTGCTCTGTCGCCCCGGCTGGAGTGCTGTGGTGCAATCTCAGCTCACTGCAACCTCTGCCTCCTGGATTCAAGTGATTCTTCACCTCGGCCTCCCAAGTAGCTGGGATTACAGGCACCTGCCGCCATGCCTGGCTAATTTTTATATTTTTAGTAGAGACGGGGTTTCACTATGTTGGCCAGGCTGGTCTCATACTCCTGACCTCAAGTGATCCACCTGCCTTGCCCTCCCAAAGTGCTGGGATTACAGGCATGATTACTGCACCCAGCCCACCTACAGGTTTTTATGCGGGCATTCCTTAGCTCTTTTCAGCAACTAAGCTAGCAATGAATTAGAGGTGCTGTTACCTAGTGGCTCTCATCACACCCCGGAATGTTCCTTACTCCATCATCCATTCAGCACCCTTTGGGGCTGGGTACTGTGCTAAGTGCTGAAGAGGAAAAGAGAAAGAGTCCTGACCCTCCTAGAGCTAAGATTCCAGTGGAAAAATACAGACAAGGGAGAAGAAAAGAAATCATTTTAAGACATTATTGGTGATTAAGTGCTATGAATAATTATCGGGAAAATGTAATAAGTAAAACTAAATACTCCTGGATAGGAAAATCTACCACCAGCCTTTGAATTTGGAAATGTTGAAAGAGCATCTGTCTCCAATGGACAATAAAAGAACTTTTGGCCTGATAGACTTTCTAGGTCACCAGCAAGAAATTGGAGCAGATCGAAGCAAACTGCAACATGGAGTAAGTCTAAAATGATAAGTTAAAATTTTAGTGGCTAAAATTTTAGCGACTCAGCAGCATTTGAGTACACAGGTGTCTTAGCTTGGGCTGCCTTAACAAAATACCATAGGCCAGGTGGCTTCAATAACACTAATGCATTTCTTGTAGTTCTGGAGGCCAGGAAGTCCAGGATCAAGGTGACTGCCAATTCAGTTCCCCATAGAGGAAGTTCTTCCTGGCTTGCAGATGGCCACCTTCTCCCTGTGTCCTTACATGGCAGACAGAGAATGAGCTCTAGTGTCTCTTCCTATACATTTTTTTCTTTCTTTTCTTTTCTTTTCTTTTCTTTCTTTTCTTTTTCTTCCTTCCTTCCTTCCTTCCCTCTCTCTTTCTTTCTCTCTCTCTCTCTCTCTCTCTCTCTCTCTCTCTTTCTTTCTTTCTTTCTTTCTTTCTTTCTTTCTTTCTTGATGGAGGCTTGCTCTTTCAACAGGCTGAACTGCAGTGGCACAATCTTGGCTCACTGCAACCTCTGCCTCCCAGGTTCAAGCGATTCTCCTACAACAGCCTCCTGAGTAGCTGGGATTACAGGCGCGCGCCACCACGCCCAGCAAATTTTTGTATTTTTAGTAGAGACAGGGTTTCACCATGTTGGCCAGGATGGTCTCAATCTCATGATCTGCCTGCCTCAGCCTCCCAAAGTGCTAGGATTACAGGTGTGAGCTGCCATGGCTGGCTTCTTCCTATTCTTATAAGGACACGAATCCCAACATGGGGGTCCCATCCTCATGATTTCATCTAAGTTTAATTACTTCCCAAAGGCCCCGCTTCCAAATACTATCACGTTACAGATTGGAACTTCAACATATGAGTTTGGAGGGAGGACGCAAACATTCAGTCCATAACAGCAGATGTGAACACCCTACCAGAACATGCTTGGAAACACCTTGTCCTATGTTCAGAGACTACAGCTTCCATGCTGCCATCAACGTTTGCTCCAGTGGTAAAGGTGGTCTTTGCCTCTCCTCCAGCACTCCATTCCCATGGAAGTATGCATGTGGGTCTCCAGTGTCATCCAGCCTCAACTACCAATGCACCTGTGGTCCCAAGTTTCTATGACAATTTTCTTGTTACCTTCTGGTGTGATTCCTGGAGTGAGAGGTGAGTCAAATGCTACACATAATTTTTCTTTTAATATTGCAAATAAGGAATATTCCTCTTAAGAACATTATTTATTACATGACTGAGAAATTAAGGGTGTATTCCAATTAACCCTGATATAGTTGCAAAGCAATCTAAAAGCCTATTCATTCTAATCCTAAGAGATACTAACCTGAGGCCGGGCGTGGTGGCTCACGCCTGTAATCCCAGCACTTTGGGAGGCCAAGGCAGGCGGATCACCTGAGGTCAGGAGTTTGAGACCAGCCTAACCAACATGGAGAAATCCTGTCTCTACTAAAAACACAAAATTAGCCGGGCATGGTGGTGCATGCCTGTAATTCCAGCTACTCAGGAGGCTGAGGCAGGAGAATCGCTTGAACCCGGAGGCAGAAGTTGCGGTAAACCGATCGTGCCTTTGCACTCCAGCCTGGGCAAGAAGAGGGAAACTCCATCTAAAAAAAGAAAGAAAGAAAAAAAAAGAAATACTAATCTGGGTCAGACATGTTGCTGTGCTTTTAATATAACAAGGGGAAAAAAAAGTACATCCTACATACGTTGATATTTATGGGCTTTGAGTCTTAGGTGCTTATAGAGCTATGAAGAACGTTTCAGTGTTGCAGCGTCAGGGATAAACAACAGAACACTTCATTCTTTGTGAACACAGATGGATGATAAGCCCCTGCTCAGAAAGAATGTCATTTAAAAGAATACTCCTCCTCTTCTTGGTTGTTTTCAGAACTATGTACATGGACTAAAAATAATGTCAAAATTATTACCCTTGGAAAGTGGGGGTAGTAGCACATGGATGATGCAAACCAATTATTAATGACAATCCAACATGACATCGTGATACAAACAGGGAACAACATGTCCTTCTGTTGGATGCTTCAGAAACTATTTATGATCCCTATTTTAAAAGCAATTCTAAAATAAATGCTATAAGTCCATCATGGCCAAATCTGCAAAGGCCTGAAAGAAATTGGGGCATGTATAACCAAATCAAACAAGTGAAATTCCATCAGTAACTGAGAGAGCAGCTGACCACCTCAGATGCCTCATGGCTGCTGCTGCCAGAAGTGGCCGCTCAAGAATGACATGGGGTACACTGGGGGATGGGGGCAAGGATGACCAAAACTTTGCAGATAAAAAGCATCAACAATGATGAACAATCGCCTGACACTCTCAGCAAGTCTGCCTTGAATCATCACCAGTCTTAATGTTTTACTGTGGCTGAATAGAAGAAATGAGCCCAACCTCTCCTCCTGAGTTTTTACGAATTGTGGATCCCATTAAAGCTGCTATCAGAGTTGGGCAGGGAGACGTGAGGAGGTCATGTGCTTACTTGTCTTCGTGTACCCAGAAATCTGTTGGAACTCTGGATAGTGCTAGTATAATATTGACGTTTTCTGGCCCCTTACAAGCTATTTTGGAACATGGTTTCAAAACAGGAAAACCCAATTTGCACCTACACTGGAGCCATTGAGCTGGTGCCAGAGAAGCCCTGTGGGTTGGCTGAGCACCAATGCAACACAGAGAAAATGAGGATGGGGGCTCTAAACCCCTGGGTGGGAACCCTGACTCCACCAGTAACAACCTGTTGGACTGAGCAAATCACATCATCTCCGGGAATCACAGTTTTCCTTATATGGAAAGTGGAGTTGGCTCTAGCTACCTTCCAGGGTTGTTATGAAGTACTTGCTCTCTAATGAAAATCTGAGGCTGGCCACGGTGGCTCACACCTATAATCCCAGCACTTTGGGAGGCCAAGGCAGGTAGATGGGCTGAGCTCAGGAGTTCAAGACTAGCCTGGGCAACATGGTAAAATCTTGTCTCTACCAAAAATGCAAAAAATTAGACAGGCGTGGTGGTGCACACCCGTGGCCCAGCTGCTTGGGAGGCTGAGGCAGGAGGATTGCTTGAGCCTGGAAGGTGAAGGTTGCAGTTAGCCAAGATAGTGCCACTCAAACCTGGGTGACAGTAAGACCCTGTCTCAAGAAAGAAAGAGAGAGAGAAAGACAAAGGAAGGAAAGAAGGAAAGGAGGAAGGGGGGAGGGGAGGAAGCAAGGGAGAGAGGGCAGGACGGAGGGAGGGAGGGAGGGAGGGAAGAAGGAAGGGTTTTCTCTGGTGGGGGAAGGTTAAGCCTAATAACCCCATGTCATCAGAAGCATTCAAAGAATATTTTTAAAAGAAGTCTGTAATCAACTATCTCTAGAAAAACAAATGATAAAGATGATTGTCTTTGGGGAGAAAAGCTAGGTGGTTATAGGCAGCAGACTGAAGGAAAATGGGCTTCTCACTATGTTTTAATATTGGATATTGTGTGTTTTAAGCTAGTGAAACAATAAATAAATAAAATGAAATTTTCTAAAGTAGCCTTCCAAACCCACAATTTTGTGTGTTCATCTTATTATAGGGTTAATAGTGACTTAGAGCCTAACTCTGCTCCGTAGACATCATTCAGCATAAAAGGCATCCCATACGAAGATTAGAAGATTGTAGTTTCCTACTTAAAAGAAGGAAGCAAGCTCAACAATTTACTTTCTCTTAATAGAAAAGAAACATGGAATGTGTTATCTGAAATCCTGACATTTTATAATTAGCCTATTATATCCTAATTTTAAAAAATGTAATGAATGAGCCTGGACGCAGGCTTATACCTGTAATCCCAGCAATTTGGGAGGCCAAGGTGGGCAGATCACTTCAGGTCAGAAGTTCGAGACCAGCCTGACCAACATGGTGAAACCTCGTCTCTACTAAAAATACAAAACTTAGCCAGGCATGGTGGTGTGTGCCTATAATCCCAGCTACTCAGGAGGCTGAGGCAGGAGAATCACTTGAACCCAGGAGGCGGAGGTTGCAGTGAGCCAAGAACACGCCACTGCACTCCAGCCTGGCAACAGAGTGAGACTCCAACTCAAAAATAAAAATAAAAAAATGTAATGAATGAACTTTGCCACTCCCCTTCTCCAATCAGCTTTGTTTCTCTAAGCAGCTGCCTCAACTCCTTTTCAATGAAAGCATGGCCATACACGTCCTTACCTCTCCTCATCACCAAACACTGATTTGCAACAGAAAGAAGATCAGTGTCAGAGGGCAGAGAATAAAAAGGTAAAGTCTTTTAATTTCTTTTATTTGGAAAACAGAAATAAAAATTACTATCAGATTGCCAATCATGTTGTCTTTCAAACTTTAATTTCCCTAAAGGGAAAGGTTTTGAGTTTTCTTTCGCATCTTAAACATTGCCAAGTCCACCTATGTTTAAAAAGAAATATTGTTTAACAATAATGTCATTTTTCCTTTCTGTCACTCAGGAGCAACATTATGTAACAACAATTCCACAGCCAAGCAAAACCCTCATGGATATTTCATTAAACCTTCACACTGCCAAGGGGTCATTGGTCTCACCATCACTATATATACTCTACCCCAGCCCTGTTTAGAACAAAGGGATCTTAGTACACATTCTAAACACATTCCCACACCTCTCACCTGCTGATTGGAAAATCTCCTTCAGGGGAAATGACAGTCCTCAACTTTTCCTTTTTTTTAACCTTTGGTATATTTACTTATCCATGTCTTAATCAGCCTATGAATATTCTGGAAACCTGAGAAGATCCCTTCAGGAAGATAATGAGAAGGAACACATTTTTAGGAGAACATTCCTATCTTTTAGAGAAATGAAGACGATTTGTTAAGGCAAATTTCTGTACTTACGGTGCCTAGGTCTCTATACTGGAAGTCGGTATAAGGCAGGGAGCTTTGTGAAGGAAATCTCTTAATTCTAGCAATAAGGGCTGCTTTGAGTTAATTGTGTTAAGGAAGTAGTGTTTTAGTGAATCATGTTTAAATGAAACCATTATTTTCTAAATCTTGCCAAAAAACTTACCACAACTCATTCATGTGATTTTATTACAAATTAAGATTTGCATAATTTTGGAAGAGACATGTACAGTTTAAAATATTTTGGGAAGGGAAGACCTGTGCCTGAAGGCAACTAATTTTCTTAAAAAGTGGAACAAAAGAAGAGGACCTGCCATAATGTTGGTAACCAGGGGACCAGGGGTCATTCTCACTTTAGTAATTCTGTGACAGTTTAAAAGAGGAATGTCACACATGACAATGTGCCTGAGGAACGCAGCCAAGACCCAGTGGGATTTACTCCAAGGAAGGTATAAAGAAGGAGAGAGGGGTTACAAAAGATTTAGGGATTTTATTTTTGTTTCTCTTTTTTTTTTTCTTTCTTTTGACACGAAGTCTCACTCTGTCGCCCAGGCTGGAGTGCAGTGGTGCGATGTTGGCTCACTGCAACATTCGCCTCCTGAATTCAAGTGACTCTTCTGCCTCAGCCTCCCAAGTAGCTGGGATTACAGGCAAGTGCCACTATGCCCGGCTAATTTTTGTATTTTTTGTAGAGATGGGGTTTCATTATGTTGGCCAGGCTGGTCTCAAACTCCTGGCCTTGTGATCCGCCCACCTCGGCCGCCCAAAGTGCTGGGATTACAGGCATGAGCCACCAAGCCAGGCTGTTATTTTTATTTTATTTATTTATTTTAAGAGACGGGGTCTTGCTATGTTGCCCAGGCTGCAGTGCAATGGCTATTCACAGGCACGATGCCACTACTGAGCGCAGGAGTTTTGACCTGCTCCATTTCCAACCTGGGCCGGTTCACCCTTTGTTAGGCAACCTGGTGGTCCCCTGCTACCGGGAGGTCACCATATTGATGCCAAACTTAGTGCAGACACCCGATCGGCATAGCGCACTACAGCCCAGAACTCATGGGCTCAAGCGATCCTCCACAGCCTCAGCCTCCCGAGTAGCTGGCACTACAGGCACGCGCCACCGCGCCCGGCCAGGCTGTTATTTTTAATTTGTAAATCAGCTAACCGTCTCCATAGCCTAGTCCCAACAACAACAACAAAACCAGGAAATAAGATACACGATAAAGAAAAGATTATTTCCAAGTTTTTATTACTTCAAATTTGAAGAGGGGTGTTTTACCTCTTCTTCAGACTAGAGACAGGAAGTTCTGGAACTCTCTTGAGGGTGTGGGGAATAGGAAAAAGAGGATGAAAAAGAAGAGCAAGACAGCCTCTTACTGAAAATCAGCCAGGAGCACAGCTGCTGGAATCCCGTGGCCAAAGGAAGGCACAGAAAGCTGAAGATCTGTCCTTCCTCCGCCTTCTCCAATCTTAGGCCCTTCTTCCCCACGTTTAATATTTACTGATACCACATTTAATTTTCTTTACTCACTGAAGTCTACGGGCAGGTGAATGATGCTTTGGCACTATTGGGAAGAAGAGCTTTCATTACAGTGTCTTATTACCTTACACGCCAGTATGTGTGTGCCGTATACACAAGCACATGCCGGTTATGCCTGCAAGAACACTCCGTAAATGTGAAAGCATCAAGGAAGCCCCAAAAAGACTTCTACATAAACAGGCAAAACTCGACCGATTTCTCAACATCTCCCCGCCCTGCATTATTTTCAGTGCCAAGAGTGCATGGGGGCAGTGGGGCCTGGAAGCAGATGGCCTGAGTTGGCACGACGTTAGCCATCTAATCTTTTTTTTTTTTTTTTTGAGACCAAGTCCTGCTCTGCCGCCAGGCTGGAGTGCAGTGGCGCAATCTCGGCTCACTGCAACCTTCACCTCCTGGGTTCAAGTGATTCTTCCGCCTCAGCCTCCCGAGCAGCTGGGACCACAGGCACGTGCCACCATGCCCGGCTAATTTTTGTATTTTTAGTAGAGATGGGGTTTCACCATGGTGGCCAGGATGGTCTGGATCTCTTGACCTCGTGATCTGCCCACCTCGGCCTCCCAAAGTGCTGGGATTACAGGCGTGAGCCACCGCGCCCCGCCAGCCATCTAATCTTAAGGACCTTTCTAACGGTCTGTTTCCTTACTTAGAATATGAACATGCTCTGGGGTTTCTCCTAGCTCTTAATTTTAAATTCTCTATTCCCATATTCCCACTGATAAATCTGAATAAATATAAACCCCTACACTGACAATTATTACAGTAATGACAGCAATAAAGTGACAAAAATATTACTGCAATCATCTTTCTTTCCCAAAAAATTAGAGATTACGGCAACAGCTCCAAAATTTAGTGTTAGATTTTTCTCAGCATTCCATGTCAAAGGAAAAAGAGTTTGAATATATATACGTATAAACCTATAAATGTGGTACCCTAACTGCAAAACACATCAGTGTGGAAAAATGAGTGCCAAAAAATCACTCTCACGCATGGAGTGGGGATTTCCCTGAAGCTTGGAGTAGACCTGGCAATTTAAAACACTGCCTATTTAAAAAAAAAAAAAAAAAATTACTTATCTTTATCCTAACTCCATAATCCATAAACTGGACTTATTTTTACTCCTAACGTATGAAAGATAGCTGGTTCCATATATGTAAACAAATCGTTTAAAATTCTATCCAAGTTTTCCGTTTGTTAATGACAAAGATTTGACTCCAGATTTCATCACTGTAACATCCCACCATTGTTTTCTCTGACCCACTGTACCCGGTTTATAGGACGGTACAGTCTGAATATGAAAGAACATTTTATCATCAGTAACAACAAAAAGTATTTGTTAAGTCATAATTATACGACTTGGTGTTTCATTAGTCAAAAAAAAATAGAAAAGGAAAGAGGCCAGGTGTGGCAGCTCAGGCCTGTAATCCCAGCACTTTGGGAAGCCAAGGCAGGCGGATCACGAGGTCGTCAGGAGTTTGACCAATGTCTTAAAACCCCGTCTCTACTAAAAATGCAAAAATTAGCAGGGCATGGTGGTGCATTCCTGTAATAACCAGCTACTCAGGAGGCTGAGGCAGGAGAATCGCCTGAACCCAGGAAGTGGAGGTTGCAGTGAGCCGAGATCACTCCACTGCACTCCAGCCTGGGTGACAGAGCAAGACTCTGTCTCAATCAATCAATCAATCAATCTATAAGAAAAGGAATGAAAAGAAATATGGTCCTTGCATTCTAACTGTGTACATTCTGTGACTAGAAGGAATGTCCTGAACCAGCATGATAGGGACATACAGACGGCAAAATGCAACCTCACGGTTGACCGCAAAGGCATAGATTTCTATGTAAGGGTGGCCAACAAGGAGCCAGCAGGGGCAACGTGAGCTGAGGCAATCAACACAGAGGCCTAGAAAAGTTGAGATAAGATAAAGCACGTGTTCTTATCACTCTGGGAAGACTTCCTGGAACTGGTAGGAGTTTTTAAGTAGGAAAATGCACATTGGTTGGTGGGCTGGGGCCTCAGAAAAGGTTCATAAAAGCAAGTGGGATAATTATGCAAGAGGACTCTCACCTTGTGATCTGCTTACGGAGGTCCACTCACCTGGGACCTGGATCTGCTGCACAATATTTGAAGGAGTGGATGCCGGTAGGGGCCAAGAAATTTGACAAGGACACAGAGACAGTGGTCCTGATGAAAGAAGATGAAGTTCTGCATCTAGGCAGACAGCAATGAAAGCAGTACATTCAGATGTTGGAAAGGAATACATTCTCACAAGCAGCAGATGGCCTCCCGTGGATCTCACTCGCACCCCTACACCATGGCTTTAATAAGACATTTTGCTACTGGGTAGCTTAGAATCTGGTATCCAAGAACAGTGACCCATTTCCCTCTAGTGTCTTTTTTTTTTTTTTTTTTTTTTTTTTTTTTTTTTTTTTTTTGAGATGGAGTCTCGCTCTATAGCCCAGGCTGGAGTGCAGTAGCACGTCAGCTCACTGCAACCTTGGAGTCTCGCTCTATAGCCCAGGCTGGAGTGCAGTAGCACGTCAGCTCACTGCAACCTCCACCTCCTGGGTTCCGATTCAAGCAATTCTGCTTCAGCCTCCTGAGTACCTGGGACTAAAATTAGCCCACCACCATGCCCAGCTAATTTTTGTATTTTTTAGTAGAGATGGGGTTTCACCATGTTGGCCAGTCCGGCTTTGAGCTCCTGACCTTGTGATCCACCCGCCTTGGCCTCCCAAAGTGCTGGGATTACAGGGGTGAGCCACCGCGCCCGGCCTCTAGTGTCTTAATACCCTGAAATTTACCACAGACTTGGTAAATTGAAGTTTCCGTGGGATATTATTGGGAAATGCTTCACATCCCTAAATCATTCCTTCTCAACTGTTCCTCAAAAGCTTAAAATAGCACTTAACTCCCAGAGTGATTCAACTGGCTTAAAA
Organism: Cebus imitator; assembly: GCF_001604975.1. NCBI lineage: Eukaryota > Metazoa > Chordata > Mammalia > Primates > Cebidae > Cebus > Cebus imitator. Next base: position 4,172,148 of record NW_016107380.1, read on the forward strand.
TAATTCACAAACATCTTCCTCAAAGGAAGTAGGGAAAAGACAGGAGGTGGAATGCAAATCAGCTAACAGGTTTTGTGAACACTAAGAGGTGAATAGATTAGAGCTAACAGATCGGGTAGAGTCTGGAGTCAGCCGTGAAGCTGATTGTTGCAGCCAAGAATTGTTTGTTGGGTTTAGAGAGAGTATAAAGGTCAACAAGGCTAAGGAAGACTGGTCTCTGGGAAATAAACTACATAGTTTAAGGAGATGATAATAATGGAAGAAAATTCCTCTTATCCTTGCTAAGCCATATCTACATGAAAATAATAGTCACTAGGCTTTCTGTATCTAGATGTTAAGTTCTTTTTCCCAAAGATTGGCACCAGGTGGGTTGTTTAGGGAAAGGGGTAAGAAGGGGAAGAACGTGGATTTGTCACTCGCATGTCCTATAAATGGTACAAGACAACATTCTTCTTTTATTTTGAAGCCACATTCTGTAAGCTTGTGAGCTAATTCATTAATTCACCAGAAATTTATTTTGTACTCCTCACACATCAGACACTATGCCAGGCCCTCAGGATATAAAAGTGAATAAATAATCCAATTAATCATAATAATAGCTTTCATTATTGGGTGGCTAGTATGTGCCAGGAATTCTACCTCCGTTACGCAATGGAATGCCCACAACTAACTTCTAAATGAGGCATTATGTTCCCGTTTGTCAATGGAACACTAAGATGAAGAAAGCAGGGTTCTGAGAGGCTATACAAGTGGCAGATGGCTCAAGGAGCTCCAGTGTGAGAGCGAGATAAGCACTCCGTGTTTGCAGTATTCTATGGGAAATGCTAAAACAGAGATTACAGAAAGAAGAGGAGAAACATCTAACTCAGCACAGGGGACAGGAGACGGATAGGCGGGGACAGGGAAGGTGGGAGTGTGTGTGAGAGAGAGAGAGATAATGTAACTCTCCGTGGGTGTGTTTGTGGGGGGGGGAATGTGTGTCCATGTATGTCTGCGTGTGAGTGGGTATACATGTTTCTGTGTGTGTGTGCGCACACACGCACAAGTGACCTGGGTGGGGGTAGAAGGGCATAGCACCCCAAAGATATATAGTCCAGGAAGAGAGACAGGGGTAATATGAAAATACGAACTGTCTTCTTTCAACCATCCTCACAAAAAGCTCCCCTCTGTATTTCTGCAGGATGAAGAGTGTGGGGAGAGCACAGCCAGGCTCATGGACAGGGTTTCAGGGCTGACATAAGAGACCCTGACAAGATACTTTTTATCGGCTTGAAGAAGAGGGGGCATTTATCTTGACAGACTAATTGCTTGCTTTGAGTTAGATATTGTTCCATCTATCTGTGTACCCAATGTGGCTATAGTAATGACAGGTTTTTTAAAAAAAACCAAAGCTTCTGGGGCCAAATAAATGCTGCAAAGTAGTCACCTGAAGTTTAATTGCTTATTTCATTGTCTCTCTCATTGCTCAAGGCATTTCAGAAACATCTCTTTTGAAATTGCTTTCATAGCTTTCAGTGCATTGTTTTGAATATCCTTAATGGTGATAAATCTTCACCAGATAAAGGGTAATACTTTGGTTTTGTTTCAAGTCAAAAAAATCATTTTGAGCTAAATCCAGGATTTTTTTTTTTTTTTTTTTGAGACTGAGTCTTGCTTTGTCGCCAGGCTGGAGTGTAGTGGCACGATCTCAGCTCACTGCAACCTCTGTCTCCCAGGTTCAAGCGATTCCCCTGCCTCAGCCTCCTGGACTTTTTAAATTGGATTAAAATAATTGAAAACACCAATTAAATGCCAGGCACTGAACTAAGTGGTTTTTTTAATAAATCATCTCACCTAATTTAATTCTTAACACAAATCTATAAGGTGAATATTAATGTCCTTATTTAACATATCTTTAATAATTATAAAATTAGTACATGTCATTGAAGGAAGGTTGGAAAATCTTGAAGAGTAGAGACCAAAGCTGCCTCAGTGCACCACTTACCCAGATCAAATCACTAGTGATACTACTGCGCTTATCTATCTAGTCTTTCTTCTATGGGTAAGTATAAGAATACATTTTCCCCCAAAATTAATAACAATGTGCATAACTTTATAATTTTTCACTTAATAGTATATTGTGAACAATTTTTCATGTCACTAAATTTCTTCCACAAAAATCTTTACTCCCTATTTGGTATTCTTGTATGTGGATATATCATAGTCTACTCACACAACGCCAATATTTCAATGCTGCAAAGGAACATTCTTCATAGATAAATCTTTGTGGATTTTTATGATTGCTCCCGTCAAATAATTTCCTAGAAGTAGAACCACTAGATCCAGGACATGAATATTTTTGTTACAAGTTTCCCAATTTTTGGAGGAATAAATGAAAACTCACGAAGCACATTCCAAGATCATAAATGTATAACGTAGCAGAGGTTGGATTTGGTGTAGATCTTTGACTCTAAAGCCTGTGGGGTCTTTTTCCCCCAATATGATAAATTAAGTTTGATGGAAAATGAGAAATATCAATAAAATAAAGAATTTTCACACAGGCAACCAAAACTATTCATGAAAGACCTTTTTTTAAAGGAGTTAACGCTTTGGGTTTGCATTGTTTCCCTAGGTGACTCTTCCAAGGATCAAGTTCATTTCTAAGTTTATGTTTTGTTTTATTTCTTCCTAAAGCACTTGCTTTACTTCCTTGTTACATTCTTCGAAGATGTCAGTTCTGTCCTTTATGAATCTATGATATTATGACTATTCTGGCCCACGCACTGGGCTTTTGGTTAAAGTGCCAAAAAGCACAGTCTCTCTGGCATTTAGGTATCCTGTTTGGGACAAACTTGGTTACAATTCAGGCAAGCCACAGGCAGGTTGGGAGTCCACACCCGCGTGTTTAGAATACCAAATGACTGATAGATAACCAGTCTTCTTTAAGTCTGGCTACATTCTGATAACAAGGAAAAAACAAAAAACAAACCAAAAAAAATATCTTCCACCCAGAGTTCTCCGGTTTGTTATAAACATGTAGCCTGTTCTCCTGGAAGGATGGGTGGAATGAGTAATACAAGGACAACCCCCTCCTTTTCTTGCGCAGTCCTCACTGGAATGTAGTTCAAAATGGATTAGAGGAAACCAGACTGATGGAAAGGTGCCCTAGAAGATGGGGGTGGGGTTGTTGCTGAAATTGTATTGTTCAAGATTAGTATGGGCAGCATGGCAAAACCTTGTCCCTGAAAAAAATACAAAAATTAGCCAGGCATGGTGGTGCACGCTTGTAGTCCCAGCTACTCAGGAGGCTGAAGTGGGAGGATCACTTGAGCCCAGGAAATTGAAGCTGCAGTGAGCCGTGATCGCACCACTGCACTGCAGCCTGGGTGACAGAG
>NW_016107380.1:4175581-4190994 GCF_001604975.1 Cebus imitator
AAGTTCAAAGTATTCATCTTGTTGTCTAGAAAAAGTGTGTCTTTGCACCAAAAACATATATATGTATGCAGACACATTACAGAAATGCACATACATAAGAATATATTAAGCCTTAATGAGTTTGCTGTATACATGAGACTTTCTGTATCAGTGGCAAAATAGGTCAAATGGTGGGAACCTCGCCATCTTTGAAATCTTTATGAATACAATGCTGTTCCCACATTACCTCTTGCCTAAGAGCTTCAAAATAGAGCCCTGTGAGGAATGTGAAGCAAAATAAAACTCCCAGTTCTTGTGTGGCACTTTAAAGCAGCCCCACATTCTGGGACTCTGGTGTCATGTTCATAGGGACACATTCTTGTGGCTAAAACAGTGCTTCTAGGTCGTCTGCTCTGAATGAAAAGGGATTTTCCATATGTGTTTTCATAATGAGTGTTAGGATTTGGTTACATGTTTTATCCAAACTGTGAAAAGCTGATGGTAGCCATTCAATAGTCTAGCAATGATCTAAATGAAATGCTTACATTTTTTGTAGAAACATTACAGGGAACACTCTTTAAACCACTCTCTAGGTGCCATGCTTATTTTTTAATTTCACAGTCTATTTCGACACATTTTTCCCACGTATGAAGCTCAGCTCCTTCACTTTCCCCCCCTGTCATTTCCATAGAGCTCTGTTCATGTCAGATACAAGAAAACAAAGGTATTGAGAGTCAAGGAATACAACTGGTTTGTGCAGGAATAATTGTGATAGCTCAGATGTTCCCTGAATTACTATTAGGGGTTGAAGATTTGTTTCTGTTAAGTCTCTAATAAAAATGTTAGCAACCACAGGGTTCGTCTTTCTGAGATTTACCTCTTCTCTCCCAGGCTATTGTGTGCTTTTATCAAAACTGATTTCTCTGACCACGTCTCTAGCAGATGTTGCTTTACTGTTTGCTAACACCGTACTAACATTACACTCCCAAAACCGCCTGTGGAGCCTGACTTTTGTCCACACAGTCTGTCTTACAGCAGAAGCTAGAGATTTTGCCTAGCTCCAGTCAATGACTCCCTTTAGGCAAGTTGCTTAACGTCAATTTCCACATGTGTCAACTGGGATCCATGCTATGATATATCTGAGGTCTTTGGAGGAAAGGCCACATTCCTTGTTTCTCAAACTCTCCTTGCAGGGGACTAGCCTTCCAACTTTGCAGACAAGAGAAAGACCCACCATTTTTAAATGGCCTTTTGCCTAGTGGGTCAAGCATTATCAGATCCTTACTCTTTAAATACTTCTTTAAATACACAACTGTCTCCTGAAACTTTTAAATACTTTCCAAAACTTGAATGTATGTGTACCCAAAAGCATTGTATCAAGGCATAACTTTGGAGACAGTATACATTACCAATTTACGTTACTAATGCATATATAATTTATTGTTCTACATGAACAAAATGAATGTTTATTCATTGCTTTAAGGATGAGGTTCAAGTCAACAGTTTTTAAGCACAACGCAGTGTAAACGATAGTGGAACTATAAATACAAACAAGGCCTTGTCTCTTCTCTTAAGGAGGTGCTGATTCAGGAGGGACAGGGACTTCTAAAAGACTACAGCCCCATAACTAAAGACGAAATTGAAATAGACATTTACTCTGAGCCAGGGATTGAGATTATTGAGACTAAGAAGGCTTCAAGAAGACAATGACTTTTAATGTGGACCCTGGATGAAGAATTGTGTTTTAATATGGAAAGCAATGACTAAAGGCTTAGACTTTTTTTTTAGACAAAGTTTTGCTCTTGTCACTCAGTCTGGAGTGCAATTGCACAATCTCAGCTCACTTCAATCCCTGCCTCCCGAGTTCAAGTGATTCTCCTGCCTCGGCTTCCCGAGTAGCTGGTATTACAGGTGCCCACCGCCACGCCCAGCTAATTTTTGTATTTTTAGTAGAGACAGGGTTTCACCATGTTAGCCAGGCTGCTCTCAAACTCCTGACCTCAGGCGATTTGCCCACCTCGGCCTTCCAAAGCACTGGGTTACAGGTGTCAGCCACCGCGCCCAGCCAAGGCTTAGACTCTTGAAGGAAGTAGTGATTTCTGGTCTTAGGAATTCTGTTTTTTGTTGTGCTATGCTATTTTTAAGTGCTAAATATTGCCATTATTTGTGGTATACTACTCTTATTTCCAAGTTATTGAAAGTCTCTAATTCCAAATTATTTGCATCTTAAGATTTATTGCTGCAACTAAAAATTCAAATCAAACAAAAGTACATTTATTTAGAAAGATTTTTGACCACATTCCTCACCTGTTTAAAATTCTTCTAAGACATTTTATTATTGATTTAATTTCCATTGTTGGGATCTACATTTATTAGTGTCTTGCATTTCCTTCTAGAAGACAGAAGTTTAGGAAAGGTAGGAGTGTATTATGGGAAATTAAGAGAGGAGAGTGGAAAAAATGTGGAATTATAAGATGAAGAGGAAGAAGAACCCTAAACCCCAATTCCAAGCTCGGCCCCACCCTGTGCTTTGCCAAGCCTGACCTTCTCTTTTCTCTCAGAGTTAGATTCTCTTGGGCAGAGCCATTCTTTGAGACTCTTTCTCCCACTAGGACTGTTTATGTCGGTGAGCATCTTCTCTCTTAATCATACTGCCTATGGAGAATCTAGCAGAAGCGGGTGAAATCTCAGGCCTGGAGACTGGTGGAAAAACGTTTGGTTAGATGGAAATATAATCACAAGACCACAGTTCCATAAATGTACCACACAAACTAAATACCAACATTTCTCTATCTTTGTTTCATTCCAACATCATAATCATTACGAAGGAATTATTAATATAAATACTTGAGGCATCGAAAGCACTTTGTGCTTGATTGTATTTGGAGAGGGGACGTGGGGCAAATATTTGGAACATATATATATATATATATATATAGGGACATTTGGGATCTACTTATACTCAAAAGTTATTCTTTGCTTATCTAAAATTCTAATGCAACTGCAAATTCTGTATTTTTTAATTCTAAATCTGGAAACTCTAATTAAGAAGCTATTGAATTTGGAAATTACAAGGTCATGGCAACCTTTGAAAGATCAGTTTCCAAGCGAGTGCTGGAGAAAGCCAGATCACCCAAGGATAAGAAGTAAGTGATTACAAGGAAGCAGAGACAAGTGTAGACTACTTTTTCCAGAAATTGGATGCTAGAAGGAAAGAAAGAGATGTGTTGCTATTTGATTTTTTACAGACTTTTTGGACGTGCCTGTAATGATGGCAAGGTTCAGTAAAATAAATAAAGGAATCCATCTGGTTAAGATTAGATATAATCATCTCAATAGATTTCCCAGGAGAGTGTGTCAGGAAACACATCTCTGCCATTTTGCATTTTAAAATAATTAACACACATGTATTGTACCATTTCTGATTCTTATGTTTGAATTAACCTTCTGAGTAGTATAATTAATCGAGTTTTACCTCTCTTTAAATAGTGAGCAGAGAATATTTGTTTACCTTGGTAAAAATTTTCTAGAAATAACAGACTATATTAAAAGAAATTGAAAAGATCATCTGGGAGCAAATGTTTGAAATATAAATAACCAAAAAGCATTTGCATCCTGAAAAAATATATATAAAGAATTCCTAAAAACACATAAGAAAACATCAACAACTCAGTAACAAAATAGACATTTAAAGCAAATAGACATTTAACCAAAGCAGAAACATGAATGACTGAAAAACATAATCCAAAGCTCAACCCTTTTAGTAACCAGGGAAAATAATACTAAATAAACAAATTACCATTTCATTTCCACTGAATTGGCAAGAATTTGAAAGTCTCACTATCCCAAATGTTGGAGAGAATGTGGAGCAATGAAAACTATGATCCACGGTTGGTGAGAGTGTGAACTGGTTGGTTGATTTTGGAAAACAATTTGGCATTACGTAGTAAAGTTGGTGCATATATAGCACTATTCTGCAATTCCACTTTCTACATCCTCTAGAAAGCCTTGCTTGGGAACAGCAGGAGACATACAAAAGAATGTTCCTGATAGCTTGGAAACAACCTGGCTGTCAGTGGTAAGCGGAGTAAATACATAACTTGTGGTCTATTTATACAATTGAATACTCTGCAACAGAGAATAAACTACATGCATATGAATGAATCTCACAAGTAAAATTCTGAACAAACAAGCATATAACAGAAGGCATAAAATAGTGTACCTTTCACATAAATTTCAAAAGCTTGTAAAACTAACACTATTTTGTTAGGGATTCATATACATAAGGAGCATGTGTGTGTGCATATGTATCTCTGTCTACCTATATCTATATGTAGTAAAACTTAAGGAAAAGGATGAGAATGATAAACGCAAAAAGTCAAGGCAGTTGCTATCTCTGAAGCGGGGGGAATGAGAAATAACTCATACAAGTGTCAAAGGCATTAGAAAAATTTTCTTTCTTACACTAGGTGATAAAAACAGAAATATACATTTTACTGTTATCATTTATACTTACTTTATAATTTTATATGCATAAAATATTTCATAATTTTGCAAACCCAAAAGAGAAATGTTCTATATATATATATGTATATATATATATACATATATATATATATATATAAATTCTCATTCTCAAAAAACTTTTGCAGAAACTGAGTTTATTTGGATAAAGATTAAAACTGTGTAACACACACTGTTTAGCCCTCTTCTGTCAACATCTGTTGAAAAACGTGTTGACCCAGCATGGGTTTAGAGCATTCCTAACACAGTGCACATTCAGCATAGCTGTAAAATTGTTGCATCAATACTAATCACTGGTCTTACTGCTCTGTTTTGTGTTTAAGATTGAGCCTTTTAGAAACTGCCCCACCCAGAATGTTACACGGACTCTCCAAAACATGTTTTCCAAGTGCTCTGGGAGCTAAAGTTTATTTGGCATATTGACAAATGATCCAATGAACATCAGGTCCAAAATATTCTGTGCTTTTTTTTTTAAGGCTCAGGTGCAGGATTGCAGAACGGGTACAGTCAGGTTTTCTCCTTGGAATATGTTTACATATGGATAGTAAGGAGATGGTCAAACAGAAACCTTTTTTATCTTCATTCTGTGCCAAGTAGAGACCATAAAATTTATATCCTGGAATTTACTAAGGGCCAGTTAATGGGGCTGTGGCTGGCACCCTGTCTACTGTTCTCTCACTGCACCGCCGCAGTGAGGGCTTCATGCCTTCTTCTCTAGTAACACTCACCTCTGTTCCTATCACCAGCTGTTCCTGTCAACAGATCATTAGCAGCTACGTCAAGATGTTCTGACAATTGTCAGAGGGCCTGTAGATATCTCACTCACTGATTGGCTCCATACGTATACTTGATAAAAGACAATTCATTCTCTTTTGGAGGAGATGAAGCGCTCTTCATTTTCTGATATATATTGCTTCAAGGACTTTTTTTTGGCCGGGCCCGGTGGCTCACGCCTGTAATCCCAGCACTTTGGGAGGCCGAGGTGGGTGGATCACGAGGTCAGGAGATGGAGACCATCCCGGCCAACGTGGTGAAACCCTGTCTCCATTAAAAACACAAAAAAGCCGGGCATAGTGGTGCGTGCCTGTAATCCCAGCTACTCAGGAGGCTGAGGCAGGAGAATTGCCTGAACCCAGGAGGCGGAGGTTGCGGTGAGCCGAGATCGCGCCATTGCACTCCAGCCTGGGTAACATGAGTGAAACTACGTCTCAAAAAAAAAAAAAAAAGAAAAATATCCAAGACACAAAACACAAATTGCTGTACCGAGTCTGGGATAACAGTTGAAATGGTGCACGCGGAGATGGTAGTGCTGCCGGAAGCTGGTCCCCACTGTCGAACGCCCAGCTGGGCAACATTTGCACTGCCAGACGGGGAGCAGTCGTGGCTAGCGATTGTGGTCATAAAGTCGAATGGTCGTAAGTCGATCAATACCTGTACTCCTAACTACTGTGATAAATAACTAGAAACAAGATTTAATAACTAGTTTATTCTCATTTAAATGGCCTTTTCTTCTGAGAATATTCAAAAGCCCTCATATAATCCTGCTAATCATAGCAAACTGCTTTTTAAAACTCTCCCTCCGGCTGGGTGTGGTGGCTCACGCCTGTAATCCCAGCATTTTGGGAGGCTGAGGTGGGTGGATCGCCTGAGGTCAGAAGTTCAAGATCAGCCTGGCCAACATGGTGAAACCCCATGTCTACCAAAAATACAAAAAATTAGCTGGGCATGGTGGCGGACACCTGCAATCCTAGCTACTTGGGAAGCTGAGGCAGGAGAATCGCTTGAACCAGGGAAATGGAGGTTGCAGTGAGCTGAGATCGTGCCACTGTTCTCCAGCCTGGGCTACACAGCAAAGCTCAAACAAAAACAAAAAAATTCTCCCTCCGCTGTCAGTTGTCATTTCTTTCTGATGTCAGTGGAGCCAGGTCCTATAACCGCTTGCTTTACTCTGCACATTTTTCTTGGGTAATTGAACTGTTGCTATCTTCCGCAAAGCAAAATTCAAGGATTTTACGACAGCTGTTACTGACCTAGGGCTAGTGTTGGTTCAAATCTGACATTGTGGCTATATTTCTGGTAGTTAAGATGACTATCCCAAAGGTTGGAAAGGATGTGGAGCAGTGGCAACTATGATTTTTTTTTTTTTTTTTTTTTTGACACCGAGTCACGCATTGTCGCCCAGGCTGTAGTGCAGTGGCATGATCTTGGCTCACTTCAAATCTCCGTCTCCTGGGTTCAAGCAATTCTCCTGTCTCAGCCTCCCTAGAAGCTGGGACTACAGGCATGCGTCACCACGCCCAGCTAACTTTTTTGTATTTTTAGTAGAGACAGGGTTTCACCACATTGGCCAGGGTGGTCTCCATCTCCTGACTTCGTGATCCTCCCGCCTTGGCCTCCCAAAGTGCTGGGATTACAGGCATGAGGCACCATGTACGGCCACTACTGTGATTTATTTAGGGAAATGTAACCTCTAAATAAATGAGGTAGGCTGGGCGTGGTGATCCATGCCTGTGATCCCAACACTTTAGGAGGCTGGGGCAGGAGAATTACTTGAGCCTAGGAGTTCAAAACCAGGCTGGGCAACATAGCAAGACCCCATCTCTATGAAAATTTTACAATTAGCCAGGGGTGATGACATATACCTGTAGTTCCAGCTACTCAGGAGGCTGAGGCAGAAGGATTGCTTGAACCCAGAGGTTGCAGCTATAGTGAGCTAGGATTGCACCACTGCACTCCAGCTTGAGCAACAGAGTGAGAGAGATCCTGTCTCTAAAAATGTAGATAAACAAATAAAGTAAAACAAAGCCCCATTCCAATAAAATTTCTGTGATAGTAGAAGTTTGGTGGAAGTTTAAAGAATGATCCAGAATATATCTCATAATACAGAATATTTACGGAAGTGTCAATGTAACTTTTTAATGGTTTAATGCAAAGAAAAAATGACAATACCATAAAATCAGAACAGATATATATCATTAATTCAAGACTAGGTAGAATACATTTTTATGGTCACAAAAACCATTGACTGGTGAATATGAAGTTCAAGCCCTCTCTTTTCCAACTTTTCCATTAGTTAAATGGGGACAATAACTCCATTCACCTCCTACAGATGTTGGAAGCATTTGTGAGGCAATGTTTATGAAGCACTCAAAGTTCTTTCAATGAAAGATTCTATGTAAACACAACCTTGTACTATTCTATCTAACCATAACCACACTCTGCTTGTTGAAAATTCCACTTTTATACCCCAAAAAGGAGAAGTCACATTTCTAGTACCATATTATCTGTAGTTATCTTGCTCTGAGAAATAGGATAATATAAACAGATGGGTAAAATTAAAACTGTATCTTGAGGTATGATATATCATTCAATTCATTTATTTCTCCACAGATTGCCTATATATATATGTATTATTTTTAAGACCAAAAGCTTATTTTTAATTAGTGACCTATTTTCACCGTTCTAATTCAAGTGTTACAGACAATATCAAACATCAATCAAAAGTGCTTTGGAAAGCACCACTGTTCTCATTTGACTTGACTGAAAAGAGGATATTAGTTACTGAAATGAGGCTAAGGTGCATGGAAAAAGAGAAGCTACATCTTGATAAGGGTGAAGCTGCCTGCATAGAATAAGGAAGCTAAAACCCATGCGGTCTCCATTGTAGAATGGAAAAAAAGGCTTATGGTTTGTCCCAGATTCCTGCCCCACAGCTGTGTTTTGAATTACACCATGGATTTGATGTCACATCTTCTGATTACATGTGCCACGGTTCTCTCCACCCTCAGGAATTCCTGACTGTTCCTATGTCTCACAGGATATGGCCATTTCCTTATAGGGGCACATTCCAACTTTAGTTTTAGAACCTTATTCAAGGAATCTTCAAAGATCTTCTAGTGAAAATTGTGCTGGGAAAGAACATAAATGATTTCATCAAAAAACCATAGTTAAATATTTGTTTACATATGAAACCCTCCTATCCCAAACTTGAGAAGCTAGAAAGACAGAAAGCATTCATGAAAATGTCAAACAAACTGGCAGCTTGCATTCAATTGGATTTATTAATGATTTATTTAACTCCCGGATTAAGGATGATGCTTCTTGCTTCAAGTGATACAAAGATGACCGAGGTAAAATCTTGCTCTCATGATTATGTTCTATCAGTGCAGATGTAAGGATAGTGAAGAGGTAAAATGGTGAAATTAACAAACCATAAATATAATCAGTAGATACCAAGGAGAAGCTCAAAATGCATTGAGATAACTAATGAAGAAGAGATGACATTGGATTGAGGTACAAGGAAAATCTGCATGGAGAATGTAAGGGTTTTCTAAATTTTATTTTTAATTTTTGTGGGCACATAGTAGGCATATATATTTATGGGGTACATAAGTTACATTGAGGCAGGTATGCCAAGAATGAATATTTGAAACGGACCTTGAAATTTTATAAAGAAGATAACAGAAGATAAAATTTGAAACAAATGTAGGAAGAATACATTTTTACAGTGGAATTGGAGGACTGCAAATAGTCCAGTTTAAATGGAGCATAGCATACTTATACTAGAGTAGAAGATGAGAGCTGAAAATAGTGGGGACTAAATTGGGAAGGGTCTTGAGAATTACAATAAGGAGTAAGAACCTAATTAAATAGACTGGGGAGCCAGCAAAGTTTTTGAGCAGGAAAACAGCGTAAGAGCTATGACCTGGGATAAATAATTTGTCTGTTGTTGTGTAGACTGACTATAGAGCGGGAGCCAGTAAGCAAAGAGAACAGCGATAAAGCTTCTGCAGTGTTCCACGTAAGCGATAATGGGGGCCTAAACCTGGATGAGCGGCAGTAGGCATGAAGAGAAAATGCCATAGGTAGAACCCTCCAGGAATTCCATCTATGAGCCTCTGAGGTATTTATGCATGAAGTTTACTGAGGAGCGCTCTCAGAAACATCTTTTAGGGAATAAGGAAGTTAGGACTGGGTAGACGGAGAAGTTAAATTGACATGGAGTTGGAGCAGAGTGCTGAGTCAATACCATGTGAGGGTCTGAGGCTGGGATCGCCCTTCACAGGTCTCCAATTGAAACAATGGGTCTGGGCCTTTGTACCCACAAGTAGACCATCCACTGAATATTGGGGAAAAGGGGAAAAGTTTGCTGAATTGAAATCTGTATGAGGCTGGGCACAGTGGCACACACCTGTAATCCCAGCACTTTGGGAGGTAGAGGGAAGCTGATCACAAGGTCAAGAGATGGAGACCATCCTGGCCAATGTGGTGAAATCCTGTTTCTACTAAAAATACAAAAATTAGCTGGTCATAGTGGCATGCACCTGTAGTCCCAGCCACTCAGGAGGCTGAGGCAGGTGAAGTGCTTGAACCTGGGAGGTGGAGCTTGCAGTGAGCCGAGATCCCACCACTGCACTGTAGCCTGATGACAGAGCAAGACTCTGTCTCAAAAAAAAAAAAAAAAAAAAAATCTGCATGAAATATCAGCTGATATGATTTACAGGTGGAAGGAGAAAGGAGAGCAAAAGCCAAGGTTTAGGAACAAGCAGGAAATACCTAGGAATGAGGTGGAATACCTGGTTTGGAGGTGAATTTGGGACACAATGATATCTTCCTTGTTTTAGGTAATGCTCTCACTAGGATCATACCTAAAAGAGTGTAAGCCTGTAATGCATCATGCTTGTGTGAAAGGAAAGTAAATCTTGGGGCCTGCCAAGTCACTAAGCTAAAGGGAAAAGTCAAGCTGGGAACTGCATAGGGCAAACGTGCCTCCTGTTCTATTCAGAGTCACCCCTCTGCTCGCTGATACAGATGCACAACTGATTGTCTCCTTTGGACAGGCTAATCAGAAACTCAGAAGAATGCAACAATTTGTCTCTCACCTATCTGTGACCTGGAACCTCCTCTCTGCTTCAAGTCTTCCTTCCTTTGCTTCAAGTTGTCCTGCCTTTCCAGACCAAACCAATGTACTTCTTACACATATTGATTGATGCCTCATATGTCCCTAAAGTCTATAAAACTAAGCTGTGCCCCGACCACCTTGGGCACATGTTGTTGGGACTTCCTGAGGCTGTGTCACAGGTGCATCCTCAACCTTAGCAAAATAAACTTTCTAAATTGCTGAGATCTGTCTCAGATTTTCTGGGTTCACACTTGTGTTCATTTGGGTACCTTAATAAAAGGGAAAAGACAGGCTGGGCGCGGTGGCTCAAGCCTGTAATCCCAGCACTGTGGGAGGCCGAGGCGGGTGGATCACGAGGTCAAGAGATCGAGACCATCCTGGCCAACATGGTGAAACCCCGTCTCTACTAAAAATACAAAAAATTAGCTCGGCATGGTGGCGTGTGCCTGTAATCCCAGCCACTCAGGAGGCTGAGGCAGGAGAACTGCCTGAACCCAGGAGGCGGAGGTTGCGGTGAGCCGAGATCGCGCCATTGCACTCCAGCCTGGGTGACAAGAGTGAAACTCCGTCTCAAAAAAAAAAAACAAAAAAAAACAAAAAAAAGGGAAAAGACAGAGATACCTTCAGGATTATATTAACAGCAAGGGCCGCAAGGAAGAGGGCAAAAAGTGAGAAGGGATTCCAGACACATGTGACAAAAATTGGAAAGTACAAATTAAATTATCTCTGTTTATAGATGATATGATAGAATCTCTGGGAAACCTTTAGCCATTCAGTGATAAAATGCAAAAAATAAAATAATCCAGTAATATATCAGGATACAAAATTAATATATAAAAATCAATAACACTCAAATATACAGGCCGTAGTCAATTAGAAAATATAATTTATTTGTAAGAGCCACAAAAATAGGTAAGATAATTAGGAATAAACAGGTTTTATATATATATATATATATATATATATATATATATATATATGTATATAAAACTTAAGTTTATTCCTAATTATCAAGGATAATAAACCAATTACATTGGTTTATTAAGATATATATATATATATATATGTATATAGCTTAGATGAGGAAAATTGTAAAGCTTTAAAATACTCCTGAAAGACAGTAACTTAGAATTCATACAGTAAAAACACTTCTCTTTCTCTTGGATGGAATGCCTCAACAAAGATATTGACCATTTCATCTCAAATTAATACATAAATTTAAGGCCGGGCGTGGTGGCTCACACCTATCATTCCAGCACTTTGGGAGGCCGAGGCAGGCAGATCACCTGAGGTCAGGAGTTTGAGACCAGCCTGGCCAACATGGTGAAACCCTGTCTCTATTTTATATTAAAAAAAAAAAAAATACATAGATTTAATGAAATCTTAATAAGAATACCAATAAATCTTTGCTGGAGTTAATCAAGTAGATTCTAAAATTTATATTTTAAAAAGTATGCAAAAATAACTAGGAAAATTCTTTAAAAGAAGTAACTGTGCTTTTATGTCAGCCCTACTGTAATTTAAAAAATGTGATACTAGAATATGAATAAAGAGATAGGCCATGGAATAGAATGGAAGATAGACCCGAAGAGAGAAGAAAGATGGCGCTGCAATTTATTAGAGAAAAGGAGGACTCATTAAATGGTGCTAAGAAAAATGCAACCCTATTTGGAAAAAGATAAAGCTAGATCCATACATCAGAATAAACTTCAATAATTACAGATTTAATCATAAAAGATGAAATCATTTAAGTAGTAGAGGAAAACAGAAGTAAATATCTTTAAAATACGGTGTAGAGAAAATCTAACTATGATTCAAATCCAGCTATGTTAAAAACTTATTACACTAGGTGGATCTCAATAAAAATGTTAAAAATAGCTTGGCATGACAAAAAAGTCATGAGCAAGATTAAAAGACAAGTGACAAATTGAGAGAATATATTTAAAACATATATCACAGATAAAGACCTAATCTGCCCAATATATTAATATCTCTTAAAAATGTCAGGAAGGAAATAACCAAAAACCTAATGGGAAAATGAGCAAAAGACATGCACAAACAGTTCGCCAAAAAAAAAATATATATATACATATATATATATATGTATATATATATATAAAAGGATACACACTTATGTAAAGATGTTCAACTTTATTCATAATAAAAGAAATGCACGTCAAAACTATACTAAATCTTTACTGAGATACTTCTTTCTTACTTATCAAATTGGCATAAATTCAAAGTTTAACAACACATTTTCTTTTTTTTTTTTTGAGATGGAGTCTTGCACTGTCACCCAGGCTAGAGTTCAGTGGCACAATCTCGGCTCATTGTAACCTCCACCTCCTGGGTTCAAGTGACTCTCCTGCCTCAGCTATCAGAGTAGCTGAGATTACAGGCACCTCCCACAACACCCAGCTAATATTTTGTATTTTTAGTAGAGATGGGGTTTCACTGTGTTGGCCAGGCTGATCTCCAACTCCTGACCACGTGATTCACCCACCTCGTTCTCCCAAAGTGCTGGGATTACAAGTGTGAGCCACCACACCTAGCCAACAACACATTTTCTTACATCATTCAGTTGAGACTGCAAAATGGTATACCCTACGGGTGATAATTTAGCAATATTTAATAAAACTACATATGCATTTACCCTTCAACCTAACAATCCCATTTCTAGGAATTTACCTCAAAGATGCACCTCCACAAATCCAAAACAACATATGCACAAAGGTATTCACTGTGGAATTATTTGTATTGGCAAAGTAGTAGAAACAACCTAACTTCCCATTCCTAAGAGATAGTGCAATAAACTATGGAAAAGCCACACAATGGAATACTAAGCAACTGTTTCTAAAAAGTGAGGAAAATCTCTATGAATTATTTTGGAGTGATTTCCAGGGTATAGTTTTAAGTAGAGAAATCAAAGTTGAAAGTGAATATATAGCATCTTACATTTTACGTAAGAAAATTCATGAAAATAGTTACCTGTAGATGGTGGGTTTGGAACAGGGTGGCAACAATAGGGATGAGAATAAGACTTCACTGAGTATATCTTTTTTGAATACTTTTTGTTTTTTCTTACATTGGAACCAGGCAGATGTTTCATTTATTCAGGAAAAATAAAATTTAATTTAAAGCTATAAAAGGAAAGTAAAATCTATGATTGAATATAAACAGAAATAAATGATTAAATATATAAAATTGAATAGCACAATAAAAATAATTCAAGTAGCTTTTGAAAACAATAGTCAGGCTGTACATATTCTCTTAGTGGAGAGATTCTCAACAGAGGACAGGGGACATTTTACTATGTTTGAGACACTCTTAATTGCCATAACTTGGGGGTGGGAATACTGGGCACCCCCAGTACTAGAAGCCAGGGAGGGTGCTAAACATTCAACAATGCACAGGGCACCCTCCTACAACAAAGAATGATCCAACTTAAAACGTCAAATAGTGCTAAGGTTGAAAAAAGCTATCTTAGTAAGAGATAATCCAAAAATCGAAACACAAAAATTATGATGAAATTTTTTAAATTTACTATAGTTTCATTGTTGGGAGAAGTACTGATATAATCACTCTAAAACAATTTTGTGTAAATTACAGAATAGCACAAATGAGCAAATGTGTTAACACTGCTGAGAACCAAGTTCTCACTGTAGGAGGAGGAAGCTCTAACTAGGGAACAGGGGAAGATGAGGAACCCTGTGATTGCCGAGTATGAACTACTGATTTAACAAAAATAAAGAGATCTTCTAGTTATTCCCACTAAAAAGGCATAAAGTAATGACACCTCAGTAGCCATAGCACACTTAGTATTCAGATCATGGTTTCTAAATACCATTGTTTGCAAAATATTGCCAGATCTCCTTGGGAAGCTGCTAACTCAAGGGCTAAGGGACAAGATGAGTCAGAATATCTAGCTGTGCCAGAAAGCAAGGAAGTGCTCAAAGACCAATGAGATTATACTAAAAAAACTACAGGAACCAGCCAGGCATGGTGGTTCAGGCCTGTAATCCCAGCACTTTGGAAGGCCGAGGCAGGGGAACATGAGGTCAGGAGTTCAAGACCAGCCTGGCCAAGATGGTGAAACCCTGTCTCTACTAAAAATTACAAAAAGATTAGCCAGGTGCAGCGGAATGCACCTGTAATTCCAGCTACTCAGAAGGCTGAGGCAGGAGAATTGCTTCAACCCAGGAGTTGGAGGTTGCAGTGAGCCAGGATTGTGCCAATGCATTCCAGGACGGGTGACAGTGCAAGATTGTCTCAAAAAAAAAAAAGAACCACAGGAACCATCTTGAAGGAACTCTATTGGCCAAATTAGACTAATATGAAAAAGAATAACAATTATAATAAATTATAATACATTGAATGAAAAAGAATACATGAGTTCATATTGTTATTCAAAAAATGGAGATTAGAGAAAGTTCTTATTCACCGAAGACTATCAGCTATAGACAATACGTTAACGTTAGAAAATCACATTTTGCAACCACCAATGTAATAATTCATGCAGGCAAGATCAGAAGTGGATGCTAAAACCTTTGCAGAGGGATTATAGACTCAAACAAATTTAAAATACTACCCCATATATTGCATATTAATTATAAAAGGAAAGACTTCCCCTTACTATTGTAAAATCTGGCAGACTTCAACTTAACCAAAAAGTCAAGCTTTGCATCACCAGTATTGGAATAAATGACAAGATATGCCACAATAAGAAGTAAATTGCAGCCGGGTGTGGTGGCTCACTCCTGTAATCCTAGCACTCTGGGAGGCCAGGGTGGACGGATCACAAGGTCAGGAGTTTGAGACCAGCCTGGCCAATATGGTGAAACCCCATCTCTGCTAAAAATACAAAAGTTAGCCGGGTGTGGTGGCAGGCGCCTGCAGTCCCAGCTACTCAGGAGGCTGAGGCAGGAGAATTGCTTGAACCCGGGAGGCAGAGGTTGCAGTGAGCCAAGACTGAGCCACTGCACTCCAACCTGGGCAACAGAGTGAGACT
>NW_016107380.1:4191659-4209077 GCF_001604975.1 Cebus imitator
ACCATGTTGACCAGGATGGTCTTGATCTCTTGACCTCGTGATCCACCCGCCTCGGCCTCCCAAAGTGCTGGGATTACAGGCTTGAGCCACCGCGCACGGCTGAAGTGTTTCATTTAAAATGAAAGTGGTGGAAAAAGATCAGACTAAATCCATAAGTTGTTGGAAACCAATACATTATTTTAAAACTCATAAAGGGAAGGCATCAAGGATTTATTCTGCCTTCCCTAAAAAAACTGTAACGCAGAGTAACCAAACAGTTCACTAAGGAAGTTTCTTTATGTAGATATTTTCTGTACAACAAACGGAGTAGAAGTTGAGTAGCAGCCTTTGTAACTCCTAATGGATTAATGCATCTAGACATAAGTGCCAACCAGCATGCTAAAGAGAGAAACACCAAAATGTATGTACCTCCTGATTGGAAGTAGACAGTACCACTCATGAAGTAGTCTTGCCAAAGTAAACAAACAAACAACAACAACAAAACTCTGATCTGACCAAGTTTCTAGGTTTAACTATCAGTATAGAGGAAATGGGGGTGGGGGGGACAGAGCAACATGGTAAACATCACCATGGGAATGCAGTTAATCATTCACATCTGGGAAGACCTTCCTGGGAGACCTACAGGCCAAACAACCTAGTTCTTGCCCAGTTAAATTACTAGAGGAAAAATGTGGAGAAGAACAACTATATCTTAAAAGAAACTTAGAAGGCAAAGCCAGGCATGGTGGCTCACACCTATAATACCAGCACTTTGGGAGGCAGAGGCAGGTGGATCACTTGAGGTCAGGAGTTTGAGACCAGCCTGACCAACATGTTGAAAACCCGTCTTTACTAAAAATACAAAAATTAGCCAGGCATGGTGGCAGGCACTTGTAATCCCAGCTACTCGGGAGGCTGGGGCAGGAGAATTGCTTGAACCCAGGAGGTGGAGGTTGCAGTGAGCCGAGATTGTGCCACTGTACTCCAGCCTGAGGGACAACGGACAAGAGCAAGACTTCATCTTAAAAAAAAAAAAAAAGAAAAAGAAACTTAGAGACATATTGCAATTTATGGACCTTATTTATAATCTTCACTCATGCAAATAAACTTACAGGGAAAAGAATGAGAGAGACAACTGGGAAATATAAACGTGGCTGGGATATTTCATGATGTTAAGAAATTACTGTTAGTCATTTTTAGACATGATAATGGTATTCGATGATGTGTTCTTAAATAGAGCTCTTATCTTTTAGAGATATCTTCTGAAATATTTATGGATAAAATAATATGATGCTGTAGATTTACTGCAAAATAATGGGGAGAGAGGTAGAGATGGAGCAAGAATGTACAAGTTGATAACTGGTAAAGTAACTGGTGAAGGGGACCTGGATATGCCTTATGTTGATCTCTTTACTTTGGAATATAATTAGAAGTTTGAATTTTTCTGAAATCAAAGGTTGGTTGAAAAAATAAAATGAAGTCAGCTTTGGAGAAAAAGTCAGACAAAAGTCAGCTTTGGCACGTGCTTCCTACTTTCACTGAGACCCTATCATGGGCCACTTTCATTCTCCCATTCAGTTCTCACAGTCACATCCTCACACAGCAGGTGATGCAGAGATTCAGCATCTATCCTCTGGTATCAGACCTCCTGGTTTCAAATGTCAGTTCTGCCAGTGGCTACTGGACCAGTCAGTCTCAATTTCCTTATCTCTAAAATGGGGGTGACAATAATATTTGCTACTTCATGGGGTTGTAGTGAGGATTAAACAATGAATTAGTGACACAATTTAACCGTTAGTGCTCATTATTAATAAGTGATAGAGCTGGGATAGGATCTAAGATTTGCCTGGCCTAGAACCCATCATCCTGCACTTTGTTGCCTGGAGGACAGTGGGTGTACACGTACGTCTGCATCAGTTTTCAGTACTCTCTGCCAAAGCCATCCCACACACCCCATTAGGCACATCCTAAACTTAAAGTATCAGCAGAAAAATTTAGAACATGCCAAGAAAAAAGATTTTACTGTTAACAGAATCATATATAATAATTTAGGTGAATACTCATTGATTCATTCATTCATTCATTCAACACATATTCAGTAAACTTGGCTCTGCAACAGATGATAGCAATTTAATAAAGTAGATACAGCCACTGTTCTCACAAGTTTACCAAATAGGAACCACGTTGGGAGTTCAACTACAGAGCTAGCTGGGAGACAGAGGATGCCAGGTGGGGCAGAAAGATCCATCCTCCGAGGCTGGCCCAGCAATGACCAACAAGCAGTAAGTCCAGGATTTAATCAACTCAAGCATAATTCTGGAAATCATCAGCAGTTGTAGGATTAAACTAATAGGCAGATCTCAGCCATAGTGACCAAGCAATGGTCAAACGTGTGGGAACCAGCCAGAAAGCAGAAGAAATGTTTCCTGGAATTCTGTCCATCCATAGAAGAATTTTTTTTTTTTTTTTAAAGAAGTTGGGGAATGGAAGGAAAGATTTCAATTTCAGAAACAAGGTTTGAGGTTGGGTGCAGTGGCTCACATATGTAATCCCAGCATTTTGGGAGGTTGAGGCGGGTAGATTGCTTGAGCTCAGGAGCTCAAGACCAGCCTGGGCAACATGGAGAGACTTTGTTTATATTTAAAAAAAAAAAAAAAATTGCCTGCATGTAGTGGTGGACGTCTGTGGTCCCGGCTACTCGGGAGGCTAAGGTGGGCAAATCGCTCGAGCCCAGGGGAAGAAGGTTGCAATGAACCGAATGAAACTGTGCCACTGCACTGCAGCCTGGGTGACAAAGACAGACCCTGTCTCAAAAAGAAAAAAGAAAGAAGGAAGGAAAGAAATGAGGTTTGGCAAGAATAAGGAAAGATATTTGGGCTCAACCATACCAGCAGAGCCCTAGTTCTGAGGGATCTGTGGCCCCACGCAAGGGAGACCATGGATCAAGGTCAGAGCCACATTCTGAAGCCTAGCCCATGAAGGGTGCAGCAAGGGATCCTGCCCCAAAGCTGCCGTTCTGAGTACTCACTGTGGACTCAAATCTTACTCTGGTTTCCCAGAATGAGATCCTAAGAGTTCATGCGCAGGTGGCTTATTAAGAAATTCTCCCAAGAAAAGTGAGGAAGGGAATGAAAAAAATGGGAACAGGAAAGGAGAAGAAGAAAAATATAGTCAGACAAGGTTGCAATTTCAGGCAAAGTCCCACGGGATAGCTTCAAGTGGATCCTGCAAAATTTCTGAAGTATATATTTTACTGGCATTTGTTCCAACTGGAGGCAAGAAAGCTGGGCTTTTCTGCTCCTGCATAAGAGTGTCAGTGGCTCAGGGCCTCCTGTGAGAGATCTAAGTTCTCAGGCACTTCGAGGTCTTTGCTCTTGTAGCCAAAATGGCTTGGATAATTCCAGGCTGACCTCTGAAGAGAGGTCATCAGGTGCAGGCATGTCAAAGCAAAGTAACCCAGAAGCCAGTTGAGGCGCATATAGACCATCAAACAGGTTCTGCAGAGCTCTGGGCAGAGTACCAGTCATGTCCAACTCACATCTCTACTCCCAATTCTGGGTTTACCATCAGTAAAGGACCATTTGGGAGATGCCCATGGGTCTGGCCATTGTGAGTACACTGCAGCTCTTTAGTGCACACATTGCAAATTACTTTCAACTTCAAACTATGGTAGAGCTAAGCTGCTGGTAAACTCAGGGACTTTGATTACTGACTCAGAATTGGGTAACATGGAGCCAATAGGTGCAGAACGCAGGCTCCCACCTATGCCTGCTGCCTGTGGATGTCAGTTCTGGTTATTAAGGGTGCCCTGTTGGCCTCAGAACCACTGGGAGCCCAGGCTGCAGGCTGTCGGTATCCCTACTCTCTCTGCCTCTCTCCAGCATTTCCAAACAGCAAGGTCCGAAATCAGTTCCCCACTCAGATCTCTCCTCATTCCTTTCAGATCCATTTCTTGAAGCTAGATGCTGACCTTCATTGCCTTATACTAAATAAGAGTCCTGGGAGGGTGTGGTGGCTCACGCCTATAATCCCAGCACTTTGGGAGGCCAAAGTGGGCAGATCACCTGAGGTCAGGAGTTTGAGACCAGCCTGGCCAACATGGTGAAACCCCATCTCTACTAAAAATACAAAAATTAGCCAGGCACAGTGGCACATGCCTATAATCACAACTATTTGGGAGGCTGAGGCAGGAGAATAGCTTGAACCTGGAAGGCAGAGTTTGCAGTGAGCTGAGATCATGCCACAGCACTGCAGCCTGGGCAGAAAAGCAAGACTTTGTCTCAAAAAATAATAATAATAAACAATAAAGAGTCCTTCACATTAGGCCTATGGAGTTTTACATAAGAAATTAGAGGAATTTGTGATAACCAAAGTATGAGAATGTGCTGGTTTGCATGTATTTTTCCAGAATGGGTAATGGGGGCTGAGGTTGTCCTAATCCTGGAAGGCAAAGGAGAAAGAATTGTCTAATTTATCAGTCAGATCACAGCCACAGACAAAATGGGCAATAATACCTCAGGTGCATACAGGATAAAGGGGAAATGGAGATTCCCAGGAACTAAAATGGCTACAGCCAAAAATTATAAAGACACCAAGACTGAGCCAGAGAGGCGATCCCATAGATACTCGAAGGGTGAAAACACTCATCAAAAATCTTGGAGCCTTAAATATAGCATTGGGAGCTTTTTTTTAGCCTTAAAAAAAATCTGTACAAAATGGCTTCAATCCCTTAACCTCAACATTGATCAGCATAAAAGACTCCAAATTATTCTACTAGGACTCAATTCGCCAATGATTAGAAATGATATCATTTAACTTACTGCCAAGATTCCAGAGTTGGAATTCAGTACTGTGGTCAGTAATGTCTTCTTGAAAAGATTACAGTCATGGTATAAACATTTTTTTCCAGGGTCATCTTCACAAATGCAAACCAGGTGTACCTGTTTTTATAGCCATTTTTCTGAAGGGATTTTCAATAAATCCCTGACATCTGTCCTTTGACTCCAGGGTGGTAAATAATTAAATTATTTAAGATAAGACTATTACATTACAGATCTCTCGACGGGTGTGCGTGATATTAAAAAAAAAAAAAAATCAAGCCTTAGTCTCATCAAGCTTCCAAATCTAGCTACCAATTTCTAGAAAATTCAAGGATCAATGGAGCATGTTAAGTATCAGTATGGTGGAAAAGCTACATCATGATGTGCTACTGCAAATCTCTTCCCAACTTTGCATATGTAACCTCATGCTGGTAGCTTGGAACTGGCCAGGATGGGAATGCCTACACCACAGAAAATGACAAACGCTGCAGTCTAAGGTTTTTGTTTCCTGAGAGCTGGTGGTTAAACATTTACCGGCATACCACTGCCTTTGTCAATTCCCAAAAATGCCCATGGCCAATACCACCCAATACAAGGAGGAGCATGCCGGAGGGGAAATTGAAGAGAAAAGAGCAAAGTCCAGATTGCAATTGGTCTTCACCAATTGCCATTCAAATATCTTAGTTTGCAATCTTAAAAAGACCGAAGGCCACTGCTAGTGAAGAGGCCTTGAAACAATCCTCATTAGCTTCTTGGTCTGCTTGGCTGCTTCTTTCAGGTCATTCAAATCTTGTGCAAATGTCAACTCATCAGAAAAGCCTTCCATAACCACTCTAGCTAATTGCTCTCTTTGTCATTTGCTACACTTAATACTGTTTCATTTTTCTTCAGGGCACTTACCACTATCTATTATAACAATATACTTTCTATTCATAATGAATTTAGGCTCCGTGAGCACAGATTCTGTTCTGTTTTTCTCAGTGTCCCAGCACTATGCACAGTTGCCTCGTAGGTGCTCAACAAACATGGGATGAATAAATGAAAGACCATAGGCAATGATATGGAAAGATGTGCCTAAATTACAGTTGAGAAGGGAAAAGAAGACACCTTATAGAAAGATAAAGAGTTGAGCCAAGTGCGGTAGCTCACACTTGTAATCCCAGCACTATGGGAAGCTGAGGTGGGCGGATCACCTGAGGTTAGGAGTTCAAGACAAGCCTGGCCAACATGGTGAAACCCCATCTCTACTAATAATGCAAAAATTATCTGGGCGTGGTGGCACGCACCTGTAATCCCAGCTATTCTGGAGGCTGAGACAGGAGAATTGCATGAACGTGGGAGGCGGAGGTTATACTAAACTGAGATCACGACGCTGCACTCCATCTTGGGAGACAGAGTCAGTCTCCCTCTCCAAAAAAAAAGAAGTTGATCCTTGGCCGGGCGCGGTGGCTCACACCTGTAATTCCAGCACTTTGGGAGGCTGAGGCAGGCGGATCACGAGGTCAAGAGATGGAGACCATCCTAGCCAATATGGTGAAACCCCGTCTCTACTAAAAATACAAAAAAAATTAGCTGGGCGTGGTGGCGTGCACCTGTAGTCCCAGCTACTCGGGAGGCTGAGGCAGGAGAATTGCTTGAACCCGGGAAGCGGAGGTTGCAGTAAGCCAAGGTCGTGCCGCTGCACTCCAGCCTGGCGCCTGGTGACAGAGTGAGACGCCGCCTCAAGAAAAAAAAAAAAAAAAAAAAAGATCGTCATTATTCACTGATTGTATATTTGTCAGTTCACCTACTCACTAAGCCTATTTGTAACCCCACAAGCAACACTCATAACGCTTTCTCTGTTATACACAAATATGTGCGTTCCTAGCTGAGGCTGAAGAAGAAAGTGACACTCTGCTTTCTTGTTTCAGCTTTCATACTGTAAACAAGTGTCCTTTTTGCAGTCTATTTAGCGCCATGTTTTTGTATTTGCTTTTGCTTTTTAAAATGTCCCCAAACATAGTGCTGAAGTGCTAACTACCGTTTTTAAGGGCAAGAAGTCTGTGACATGCCTTATGGAGAAGAGGACCATTTGTGCCATTGGAGAAAATATGTGTGCTTGGGCCAGGCACGGTGGCTCACACCTGTAAAAGCGCTTCAGGAGGCCGAGGCAGGCAGATCATGAGGTCAGGAGATGAAGACCATCCTGGCCAGCATGGCGAAACCCCGTCTCTACTAAAATACAAAAAAAAATTAGCTGGGTGTGATGGCGCACACCTGTAGTCCCAGCTACTCAGGAAGCTGAGGCGGGGGAATCACTTGAACCAAGGAGGCG
This sequence comes from Cebus imitator, assembly GCF_001604975.1. Taxonomy (NCBI): domain Eukaryota; kingdom Metazoa; phylum Chordata; class Mammalia; order Primates; family Cebidae; genus Cebus; species Cebus imitator. The sequence goes on from NW_016107380.1 coordinate 4,198,773, forward strand.
GAGGTTGCAGTGAGCTGAGATCGCGCCACTGCACTCCAGCCTGGCAACAGAGTAAGGTTCCATCTCAAAGAACAAAAAATGTGTGTTTGGTAAGCTTTTTTCAGATATGAGTTACAGTACTGTTGGCTGTGAATTCAATGTTAATGAATTAATGTTCAGCGTCAATGAATTAATGATATACACTGAATAAGGTGTCTTTAAACAGAAATACACATAGAACAAGATTATGTATTGATAGGTTGGTGGTACAGTTTGGCTGTGTCCCCACCCAAAAATCTCATCTTGAATGGTAGTCCCCACCATAAGCCCCCATGCTGTTCCCGTGATAGTAAGTTCTCATGAGAGCCGATGGTTTTTTTTGTTTGTGTGTTTGTTTCTGAGATGGAGTCTTACTCTTTTGCCCAGGCTGGAATGCAGTGGCGTGATCTCAGCTCACTGAAACCTCTGTCTCCTGGGTTCAAGCAATTCTCCTGCCTCAGCTTCCCCAGTAGTTGGGATTACAGGTGTGTGCCACCACTCCTGGCTGATTTTTGTATTTTTAGTAGAGACGGGGTTTCACTGTGTTGGCCAGGCTGGTCTTGAACTCCTGACCTCAGGTAATTTACCCACCTCAGCCTCCCAAAGTGCTGGGATTACAGGCGCGAGCCACCGTACCTGGCCTATCTGATGGTTTTATAAGTGCTTGGTAGTTCCTCCTATGTTCCCTTCCCTTTCCTGCCTCTTTATCAAGAAGATGCCTTGCTTCCCCTTCACCTTCCTGCCATGAGTGTAAGTGTCCTGAGGCCTCCCCAGCCTTGCTGAACTGTAAGTCAACTAAACCTCTTTCCTTTATAAAATATCTAGTCTTGGGCAGTTCTTTACAGCAGTATGAAAACAGATTAATAGAGTTGGCAAAAATGTAACCATAGTCTCACAGGAACCTAACTCTGTATTTCCCCAGGAGCAGTGTTTTAGTATGAACTAATTCAGTGTTCATGGCAATTTTATAAAACATAACTACTGCAAATAATAAGAATTAACTGTACATAGATGTTACATTTGTTAAAATATGTGTGTATAAATAATATATATAATAGATACAGCCTCAGTTATAGATAGATTTGTGCAGGCATAGCAAAATATCTGGACATATATAAGCTAAACAATTAACAGCAGTTACCTCTGGAGAGTGGGATTAAGGACCTATTAGAAGAGTTTCACTCTGTGCCTTTGTTTACACTTTTATATTATTGATAATTTTTTCAACAAGTAATGACTATTTTGCTAATTTTTCACACCAACGTTTTTAACAAATAAAACAACAAATTTTTCCTTGAAAAATAAAAACACAACCTAGCTCTCTCCCCACTCCACAAAAATAAATAAATAAGTAAATACATTCAGAAACTTAAGCAAGATTTAGGAAAAAGCTCATATAATCCTTGGACATTTTCATTTTAAAAGAAATATCAGCAAGAAAGTGCAGGCCTGAAAAGAAATAAAAAATAGACCAGATAAGTGACTGAAGGGAATAATAATATGTGAAAATAACATTTCTTAACCAAACTGCTAAATAAATAATTATATAAATAAATTACAAATATATGTGGGAATGAAACTGCCTTTCAGCTAGCATCAAAGCAAATGAAAGAGAGCATGAAGGAAAAAAAAGAGAGTCTTCAGGTGTGACATGATTATTTTCATCAAAGAACCAAGCTGGAAAAGCAAAATAAAATACAAAAGCTTAAAGGAAACAAACAAACAAAAAAAAGTGTCCAATTCACAATGTAGTGAAAAGAAAGAGATTCACAACAAAGGAATTTTTTTTAAGATTGGGCTCTTTTCAGCATTTTACACTTAAATAACTAGAATATTTATAAGCAGCATCCTAGTCAACCCTTTCAAAACTATTGGCCCTTTCATAAGCGTTAAATTAAATTTGGACTAAAGCTGCTTCCTTACATATTTTAAGTTTGCTGTAAAGGTTCTCCATACATAGTGAATTGTAATCTAACTGGATGTGTAAACAGACTGTAATCTGCTCTTGTACTAATCACTGAGTTTCGGCCAATCGCAGGGAGCCAACTGTTCAAACTGTGTTCAAATAAGGTAAATGCCAAGCTGTAACCAATTCAGCTGTTTCCGTACCTCACTTCCGTTTTCTGTCTGTCACTTTCCTTTTTCTGTTCATAAGTTTTGTTTCACCATGCGGCAGTGCCACAGTCTATTCTGGTTCAGGAGGCTGCCTGATTCTTGAACTATTCTTTGCTCGATTAAATTTTGTTACATTTAATTAGCCTAAAGTTTTTCTTTTAACATAAGAAATAAATGTGCTTTTTATTGTCTCAAAAGAAAAAACACCATATCCATGATAGCTTAGTTACTCTCCATAAGAGCAGGATATTTTTCACACAGTGTAGAAACTGAGTAGAGCCAGGGATTGCTGCTAATTCATTCCAGGCATAGAGAGTTGGGGCATGCACAGGTAGACAAAGAAACCAGAGTTATGAAAGGAAAATAACATTCCTTAACCAAATTGCTAAGTAAATAATTATATACATAAATAACAAATATATGTGGGAATGAAACTGCCTTTCAGCTAGCATCAAAGCAAATGAAAGAGATAGAGCAATGGTTTTTACCACCATTCCTAGCATAATACCTGCAAGGTTAAGACAGTTCTCAGAGTTGCAATCATTCTTCACATTTCATAAACAGAAACCCATGAGGCAAGAAGAATTTGGGTGATATTTTTCCTGTTTCCCAGATAGCAGCAGTATAGAATAGCACTAATTGGGCCTTAAAATCAGCAAAAGTTTAACTCAATTCTCCCTACCTCCTCACCCCTCCATCCTCTCACCGCCCACAGCATCATAAGCTCATTTTTCTGTGGAGCCCTCTATAAGAGGTTTTTGTTTTTCAAATAGAGACAGGGTCTCAATCTGCCACCCACGCTGAAGTGGAGAGGTGCAATCGTAACTCACGGCAGCCTCAAACTCCTGAGCCCAAGCAATGCTCTCACCTCAGCCTCTCAAGTAGCTGGGACTACAGGTGCCTACCACCATGTTTGGCTAATTAAAAATTTTTTTTTTGTAGAGACAAGCCTTATGATGTTGCCCAAGCTGATCTTGATCTCCTGGCATCAAGCAATCCTCCCACTTCAGCGAAGTACCGAGATTATAGGCACGAGCCACTGTGCCTGGCTAGATGTCATTTTTAAAAAGAATTCTGGGGACTAACCATTTGGACTGATGATAGACTCCCAAGTAACCACATTTAAGAAATTCTAGACAATCAAATGAGCCATTTGAAGTTTTTCCCCTGGAAAGGAAGAAGTGAGAGGAGTAAGACTCCATTGAAAACTGCTATAGTGTGAGGGTGTCACTTGAGAAAGCGGCCTCATAAAATGATAGATCAATGGTTTTTACCACCATAGACTTTACTGACATTTCAATGATCAATGAGAAAAAGCCAAATAGCTACATTTTGCCCATTAGAGTCAAGCATAGCATAATATATTACAGAATAAGAATTAGGAATCTTCAAAAGGGAGGCTTTTCCCAAAAGAGCCACAGGTAGCTCAAGTATATCTGCTTAATGGGCATAAAATTGTACTTTCTTTCCCAAATGCATTTTGTTTCCTTAAATAAAGCGAAAATTCACTTTTTAAAAAATGGCTTCCAGGGCATGTATTGATCCCTCAGCATGAACATTTGTATTAATGGTTGAGAATAAAATTTAAGTATTTAAGGGGAGAAAAAAGTCTGTATGCAAGCTAATCTTATACTAAGCCTACAGCCAATCTAAGTGAATTTTAAGTACGGTTGTGAGTTCTTCCTTCTCCTACCTCTAGTATATTATACTGACTGTAGAGATAATTTTTTCACTCTAAAAGTACATGAATAGACAACATTATTGCTCACAGATGAACTAAGGAAAGGCCACTTCTCAGGTTTTTGTTCTTCATCTTACAAAGTCTGCAAGAAAAGAAAAGGTGGACCTTCATTAAAATTTGGCCTTGACCATTTTTAGGGCAAATAAATTATAGGGAAACCTCCTCCTAGAAAACATCACCAATACTCATGTACTGTAGGGGCTCAAAGTTAAATTCATCTAGTGAGTTGATAATAAGATTTTTTTCTAGGACTGTGCCTGGAGGATTTCGGCTTTGTTATTAGAACATAAGAAATCCTGGACTCTGAGAAAGGCCACTTGGCTCAGCATGGCTGATACTTTCAAATTCCCTGATTCCAGCTCCCTATAGTTTCTCAATTTAAAAATTCATCTATTTATCTGTTTGAAACAACAAAATCATGCTCCTAGCTTCTCTAGGGTGTTTTGGCAACTGCTTATTTGAGACATTTATCTTTCAGGTGAGAGCATTTTGGCAATAGCACCTCTTTAGTTTCCTACTGTCCCATTTGCATAAGGTCAGGTTGGCCTCTACACTGTGAGCATGAAGAGCTTAATTGGAACAATATTATTATCCTTCACAATTTACAGAAATATATTTGGCCTTCGTGAACTGTCATTTTTCCTCAGGGAGAATATGCTGCTTCCTTATTAAGCCCTGTGGAAAAACAGAAATATTTCTTCTGAACCCCTTGGTGTTGTCTGGGCATTCTACTGTGTTGCTCTTAAGCAAAAGAACAGAAGAGACACGATGCCCTTGAAACTTCATTCTAAAACAACCCCCAAAAGTGAAAACATAGCAAAATCACTAAGTCAGTTTTGAAATTGGTAGGTTTTGCTAAAGAACCCCTCCCATAGGACCCATAGAAAGGGATTTCGTTTGTAAAAAGAATCCACCCCTCATGTGATCTCTATGCATGAACCTATCTTGATCCTTTTCTTTGCAAACCAAATCTCTGATGCCTTTCCTCATTCCGATGACTTTGTCTTCCTTTTATGCAAGGATGGCACCTGTTCCAGGCAGCTACGTATCTTGTCTCTCAGACCCTCAAAATTTTAGCCAGAAAAGCTACCACCAGAAATCCTACCTTTTAAAGATCAAAATTAATACAGCCATTGGCTTTCTAAAAAAAATTCCTTTTTCATTGTTCAGATTCTTCTCAATCTTTTTCAGATGTGTTACTTACCTTCACCTTAATATCAGGCTTTTTCACCACGGCCCCAACTACTGCACCTCTCTCAGTTTCCCTATATTTTCCTCAATGGTATTACTTTCCTCAGCCTTTTGTTCTTCGAATCTCCTGGCTGCTTTTCACTACCTCTTTGCTTGCCCTCTATGCACAGAAGCTTGCCAAATTTTTTTTTTTTTTTTTTTTTTTGAGACGGAGTCTCACTCTGTTGCCCAGGCTGGCGTGCAGTGGCAGGCAGCTCACTGAAATCTCTGTCTCCCAGGTTCAAGCAATTCTCCTGCCTCAGCCTCCTGAGTAGCTGGGATTACAGGTGTGCGCCACCATGACCGGCTAATTTTTTGTATTTTTAGTAGAGACAGGGTTTCACCATGTTGGCCAGGCTGGTCTTGAGCCACTGACCTGGTGATCCGCCCGCCTCGGCCTCCCAAAGCACTGGGATTACAGGCATCAACCACCGATCTTGCCAATTCTTTAAGATATTGCCCAGGTTTACTCTTTCCTCTGTGTTTCCACAGCCACTGCCCAAGGTTTGACCCTGTTTACCACATATCTTTATATTATTAGAAAATCCTAATTCTTGGTACTTAACATACCTGCATCTAGCTCTTCCATCCCATCATACACCATCGCAAATCATGCAGCCATTTCTACCTTTCTAAAATACTCTTTTCAGTATTTTGACTTCTGTTCCCATCTTCTCCAGGAAATTTCACCCTGGCTTAAGAACATACCCTAAAACAACAGCAATGACCATGTATTAGCTAGGTACCTGCTGCAATCATACTAGGTGCTATACAAGTTGCTTTTCTTATATTATATTTAATCCTCACTATCAGCCTATAAGTTTGGTTTTGTTATTGCCATTTTATATTGTATTTTATTTTTTTGAGCTGGAGTCTCGCTCTGTCACCAGGCTGAAGTACACGGCATGATCTCGGCTCACTGCAACCTCTGCCTCCTGGGTTCAAGCAATTCCCTTGCGTCAGCTTCCCAAGTAGCTGGGACTACAGGCGTGAGCCACCATGTGCGGCTAATTTTGTATTTTTAGTAGAGTTGGGGTTTCAGCATGTTGGCCAGGGTGGTCTTGATCTCTTGACATTGTGATCTGCCCGCCTTGGCCTCCCAAAGTGCTGGGATTACAGGAGTGAGCTACTGTGCCCGGCCTGTTATTGTCATTTTATAATAGGGAAAACCAAGACAAAATAAATAAGCAACTTTTCCAGGAATGACTAGAGCTCAACTTAGACTTCTCATCAGTTCTACTTCCAAACTCTTGCTTTCCCCTGATTACGGAGGCCCTCAATTACCTGATAGATCTATCAAAACTCTTCCAACCTCTGATTTGAATAGCCTCATCACCTGATCTACTATATCACCACAAACCTTGTGCTCCAAAAGATGGTAGTTCAGGTCACATACTCTGGGTTCAGGTGCTAGCTCTGCAACTCACCAGTTCAGTGAGCTGCAACAAGTTACTTGACCTCTCTGCACCTCAACTTTCTCATAAATCCTGATAATAGCACTTGAGAGATGTTAAATTTGTGGAGGGCATGCTCTCAGGACAAACACTGGTAAGGCAGTAAGAGAAGCAAGACTGGGCCAAGAGCAGTGGCTCATGCCTATAATCCCAGCACTTGGGGAGGCCAAGGCGGGCAGGTCACGAGATCAAGAGACCATCCTGGCCAACGTGGTGAAACCCCTTCTCTACTAAAAAATACAAAAATTAGCTGGGGGTGGTGGCACACGCCTGTAGTTCCATTCAGGAGGCTGAGGCAGGTGAACTGCTTCAACTCTGGAGGTGGAGATTGCAGTGAGCCAAGATTGCGCCACTGCACTCCAGCCTGGCGACGGAGCAAGACTCTGTCTCATGACCAGAAAAAAGAAAAGTAAGATTGAAGAGAGAGAGAGAAGGTGAGTAGTGAGGTAGTGGCAACAGAGGCCTCAGCTGATCCCATTAATTCCAGCTCCAAAGCTGGAGTGGCCCTGAAGAGATACTGACCAGTGACTGCATACAGGCCTGGAAAAGTGTGTAGCCTTGGACGGGCAGCTCCTGCCTGCCAAGAGCAGTTTCTAGGGAAGGATTTAGCTATGAGCTGTCAGCAGACAACACTTCAGGAAATGGGAGCAATGCCTTGGGCCTGTGGGGGGACATCTGTGTGACACACCACAGCATCCATTACAGTTAGTTTAGGCACTACATGAATACCTATAAATTACTTATTTTAGCCCAACGTCAGTATTAGCTCTGACATCAGTTTCACCACCTAGAAAATCTCTTTGCTTTACCCAAAGGCTGCCTGACTAAAATTTGGAAAGAAGGGTGACAGTGTGGTTTTTTGTTTATTTGTTTTAATGCCCAATGCAGCTAAACTCTGTATATATTTACGCATTTATCTGATTATGTGTTTGCTTCTACCTATTACATAATGCCTTGGTTTGTTGTACTTTAAAGTGCTTATTTCCATACTGTCTATCAGAGCTTAAAGCAAATAGAGAAGAACAGTGTTGTCTTAACTAAATAAGGTCATCAATGAACACATGCCAGAGCAACTGCTGGTTATTTAAAGAGTATTTAAAATTAATCCACATAGTCTTGAAAAGGAAGATGAAACTTTTTAAACAATACAAAATTAAGGGGCATATTTAAATGCCACCAGCATTAGAACTCAACAAATCCTTGAATCCTCTCAACTATCCTTTGAGTCTTTTCTCTCCTCTTAGAAATATTCCTAAAGGCCGGGTACAGTGGCTCACACCTGTAATCCCAGCACTCGGGAAGCCAAAGAGGGCAGATCACCTGAGGTAGGAATTGAAGACCAGCCTGGCCAACATGGCGTAGCTCCATCTCTACTAAAAACACAAAAATTAACGGGGTGTGGTGGTGCACACCTGTAATCCCAGCTACACGGGAGACTGAGGCAGGAGAATTGCTTGAACCCCGGAGGCGGAGGTTGCAGTAAGCTGAGATTGTGCCACTGTACCCCAGCCTGGGTGACAGAGTGACACTCCATCTCAAAAAAAAAAAAATTGCTAGCCGGGCGCGGTGGCTCAAGCCTGTAATCCCAGCACTTTGGGAGGCCGAGGTGGGTGGATCACGAGGTCAAGAGATCGAGACCATCCTGGTCAACATGGTGAAACCCAGTCTCTACTAAAAATACAAAAAATCAGCTGGGCATGGTGGCGCATGCCTGTAATCCCAGCTACTCAGGAGGCTGAGGCAGGAGAATTGCCTGAACCCAGGAGGCGGAGGTTGCGGTGAGCCAAGATGGAGCCATTGCACTCCAGCCTGGGTAACATGAGTGAAACTCCGTCTCAAAAAAAAAAAAAAAAAAAAAAATTGCTTATTTCATAAACAGTAAGAAAGCACACTTTTTGGTTTGACAGTGACATATGTATTCTGCTAAGGATCCATCATCATGGTAGGTGTTAATACCAGGTGAGACACATACTGTCACCTGCCCCCCCCACCCCAGGGTGGCGGGGGAGCTTGCAGTTCAGCCAGAAGAGGAGGTTGACAGACCATTACAGGAAGGAGGAGCAAATCCTAGTAAAAAGGGGCTAGGACAAAGAGGTAAGACAACTCCAGAAGGGGCCATTAACTTCAAAGAAGGCCTCCTGCGGACGTGGCATGTAATTGGATACATGCGCTATGGGAAGTGCTACCGCAGCAGCCTCAGCAAAAGCTACAGGATGGCTGACGGGAGAGGATTATTTTGCCTGCAAATGTGGCAGAGGCTGGGAGGGCCTTGAAGGACGACACAGTGCGAGGGAGATGTTTGAAGGAGACAGAGAGCATGTGACCATCTAAACCTGAAAACATCTTTTAGATGGGAAATAAGTTGAATTACACCTGCATTTAAATGAATATGCCAAACAATACTTTCACATCACTTTAAAAGCAAATCCAAGTGATTCAGTATTACTTCATTTAATTTTTTTACAACTCGCTGTTTTTCTCAACTCAATGAAAGTGTGTTCTCTTAAAACTCCATGCTTACATTTCAGTCAAAAAATTTTTTTTTTTGAGATGGAGTCTTGCTCTTTCGCCAGGCTGGAGTGCAGTGGTACGATCTCCGCTCACTGCAACCTCCATTTCCTGGATTCAAGCGATTCCCCTGCTTCAGCTTCCTGAGTAGCTGGGACTATAGGCACCTGCCACCATACCTGGCTAATTTTTGTATTTTAGTAGAGACGGGGTTTCACCATGATCAGGATGGTCTCGATCTCCTGACCTCATGATCCGCCCGCCTCGGCCTCCCAAAGTGCTGGGATTACAGGCGTGAGCCACCTCGCCTGGCCTCAGTCAAACTTTTTAAATGTAGCAGCTCTCAACTGCTGAATCTCAAGAGGCCCAGTTGCACATACAAGCCTTATGATAGATATCCTATATCTTTTTAAAAAAATAATGCTAATAAGGGAAACCACACTATCTCAGCGTTTCCTGAGTGCCGCAGCTTTGGTAGTAGGCTCTTTACAACGGCTGGGCATTCTGGAAAACGTTCATGTTGGGCTTTTGTTTGTTGTCTCTTCAGACAGGAGCTTCAGTACCAGCTCTTTCTTAATTAAACTGCTAGATAGCAAAAGCCTCTTCTTCATGGCGAACTGGAATGTTGTAATATAATCCTTCTCTAGGTCCCAACCAAAGACTGTGCCACTTGACTCCCACAGACTCCTTACAACCCAAGTGTTCGAGTTTAAATACTGATTCCCTCCATGTGTGAGTAGCAGAAGAACACACTGAGTAAAGAAGAACAAGAAGCCAGAAGTGGAGGAAGCAGGGAACAAGAGGAGAGAAACAAGAGGTCTGGAAAGAAAAAAGGTAGAACAGGCCGGGCGTGGTGGCTCACGCCTGTAATCCCAGCACTTTGGGAGGCCAGGGCGGGTGGAGTTCCTGAGCTCAGGAGTTCGCGACCAGCCTGGGCCACAAAGTGAGACTCTATCTCACAAAAGAAAGAAGAAAGAAAGAAAAGAAAGAAAAGGCTCTGTTTACTATAGAAAACAGCCAGGAGAGGGCCGGGCGCGGTGGCTCAAGCCTGTAATCCCAGCACTTTGGGAGGCCAAGGCGGGTGGATCACGAGGTCAAGAGATCGAGACCATCCTGGTCAACATGATGAAACCCCGTCTCTACTAAAAATACAAAAAATTAGCTGGGCATGGTGGTGCGTGCCTGTAATCCCAGCTACTCAGGAGGCTGAGGCAGGAGAATTGCCTGAACCCAGGAGGC
>NW_016107380.1:4210872-4212441 GCF_001604975.1 Cebus imitator
CAGGGAGCGTGATGCAGAAATTACTGCACATGAGACAGATTTTCAGCTCTGTGTTCACCTCTGGTAAAGTAACTCAACTTCTGTATTTCGAAAAGGGTCTTCTCCTCCTAAAATGTTCTTGGGGACCCTAAACAATACATGAGCTCCTGCTACTGTTCACAGCAGCACAGCAGTGGCTTTCAAATGGAGTCATTCAGTAAAGCCAGAGCATAACAGTGGGAATGGTGGAGCCACTCTTCAGCTGGTGTCAAATTGCGCAAGGTGTCATCAAATCCTTTTCCCAAGGCTGGCATCTTCTCTTCCATTCAGTATATTTCTCTACAGAATCCAATACTTCAGGGTTCAACAGTTGCATGGTAAGCATTGACAATCACCCTGTACTTTCCCCAGGGGATATGCATACACAGTGCTGGTGGCTCAAAGCTTTCAGCAACCTGGACAATCTTGATTGAGTCTTGTTTCCCTACAACAATCAGGTTCGAAGATAACATTTGCCACCACCCTGTAACACAATGTGAGAGTATTTTACTTTATAGAATCATTGAACTTAAAGGGGCAGAAAACAACCTAGAAATCAAAACCCAGTGTTTTACAAATGAGAGAAAGATTCTAAGAGCTAAAATGTCTTGTGCAATCTTATATCAACACATACTGCCACGACCAGGGCCTTGACCCCTGGTGTAACTGGCTTCAGCCTGCCTCTCTGTATCATAGGGCCGGCACTGTAAGGTGCAGGAGTGCAGGGACTGCACCTAGTTCATTTGTCGCCACATAACGCAGATTCTAGCACAGTGTCTAAAACATAACACAGAGGAAAGGGAAGAAAGAAGGCGTATTTAACAGTTGAGTTCCAAATCTAACTCATCTTTTTGTCTCAAATATTTTAGCTTATTTAGAGGGTTCTGTAAGAATGAGGTGATGGTGGAGAAAAGATAGACTCAGACAAAAGGACCACATGGGGAGGGGGTTATGAGGTCTGCAGAGAAAGATGGGGTTTGGCTTGAAATACCAGAAACTCACAACCGAAGAAAGAACATCACAGCAGGACGTCTGGTCCCAAAGTGTAGCTCTCTGAAGTCACATGTCTCAAAGAAGTTGTGTTGGTGTGAGTGTAAAGGGGGCACAAGGGATCCAGGACAGAGCAGCTGATGCACTTATTTTCCCTATCAAGGCAGCAACCCAGAGCATGAGATGTGGTCACCTGCCAGAGCTTCCTCTCCACCGAGTTCTGACCCATGTTCCTCTTCTAGAAGACTGTTCTCCATGAAGCATAGCTCTGAAAGTGACTTTTGCAGTAATAATTTTGAGGCCAGGCGCAGTGGCTCACGCCTGTAATCCCAGCACTTTGGGAGGCCAAGGCAGGCAGATCACGAGGTCAAGAGATCAAGACCATCCCGGCCAACATGTTGAAACCCCACCTCTACTAAAAATATAAAAATTAGCTAGGCGTGGTGGCACGCGCCTGTAGTACCAGCTACTTGGGAGGCTGAGGCAGGAGAATCACTTGAGCCTGGGAGGTGGAGGTTGCAGTGAGCTGAGAGCCCACCACTGCACTCCAGCCTGGAGACA
>NW_016107380.1:4214670-4226103 GCF_001604975.1 Cebus imitator
GGCCTCCCAAAGTGCTGGGATTACAGGCTTGAGCCACCGCGCCCGGCTCTTTTCTTACCTTTTTAAGTTGGGGAACACCTATTCATCTATTGAGACACGACTCAACTCACACCTCCAAAGTGAAACTTTCTCTGATCCCAAGAAAGAGGCAGGAGCTCCATGCTCAGTGCGACTTCTGCCCTGGTACCTAATTTTCTAATTGCCTTGGTCATACTTAAAACTATTTCCATTTTCCTACTCTTTTGCCTTACTAGACTGAGCTTCTTGGAAACAAGGGCTGGCTTTTCAAATTTGATCTCATGAGAAGTTTCCTATACTGTTTGGAAAATGGTATTCAATAGGGATGGTGCAAAATCAAATGTGTGAACGAATGAACAGCATGATTCCCACAGACATCACTTTGACATTTTCTCTTGTGTCTTAGTTGAACCTCATCTTTGGCCCCAGCTCTCTCTCTACCTGCTTAAAGTCATTATGATTTAGTAACTATCCACCCAGCGAAGAGGGCAGTGGTTTTTGGGCTAGTCTACAGTTGCCAGGTGTTGACTGTTTTAAAGCTTATGGTTGCAACCAGAAAAATATTTGGCCTTCTGCCCAACCTTTGCTTTGACATGGAAACTCCCTCCTGCTTTTTTCCATTATCTACAATGTATCCTTCCTTTAAGGTCTAAACTTCTCCTTCTCCAAAGTGCCTTCCCAGCTACCTTCCCATTAACCCCAAACCTCTGACTGCTGTATTTTCTGGACCTCTTAAGAGTGGCCTCCACCACTGGGGGAAGAGGGCAGGATAAGGGTGAGCTCCCCAAGAAGGGACCCCCATAGAAAGTTGAACCTGGGAGTGTCTGGAATGAACTGTGAATGCTTTAACCAGAGGAAAAGAGACTGTGACTTTTCTCCCCTATTTGGTTTGTTCCCCCAGGGCATCTTCATCTGGAGCAAAGGTCAGTTGTGTGTTTGCGCCCACCCTTAGGGCTGAATTCTCCCTTAGGCACAGGAAGCACAGCACCCAGGGCCCATAATGTTTTTGGGGGTTTACAACAATGTTTTCACTTTAATTTCATTTAGAATCATAAGAAAAGAACTACATAATAATACTGAATATGTAAAAGTGAATCCAGCCTGGATTCTATGATCTTACACCAGTACAGTCGTAAAATATGATTATCAATGTTTTTATGGAGGAAGGGGCCCACGAAGGCAAAAGCAAAGTAAGTGAACCATTTACCACCAGATAAGTCACCAAAGTCATAACGCAGCCCTGACAATTTTGTGAGCTGGAATCCAGAGAGCAAAGAAAATAACATTAGGAAGAAGAAGTACAGAAAAGCCCTGAACACTAGCGCCCTATGTTTGGGAAAGGAAATCTCTCTCTTTTGGGTGAGGGAGGACAAAGAAGTTCCTATATCCTACCACTCTCCTGCCCCACCTCAGCAACAATGCAACACATAGAACACTCTGTGCACTATCACATTCACGGCACCTATGGGACCCATTCACTCATCAAAGATCATCCGACTTCTTCAGCATCCTCATTTCTATTATTCAGTGGTCAAGCTCTTCTTCCCCTTCAGCCTACATAGTACCTAGTCCGTTGAGGTGCTTTAAAATGTTTGAAGAATGACAATGATCAATTTCTCCTAGTTTTTTTTTTTTTTTAGCTTTTGAATCATGCATTTGGAAACACTGAATTTTCATGCCACATTCTATGTATTAATTATGAAATAACTCTCATCATTGGAATATTCTAAATGAGGAAAATAGAAAATGCTATGTCTTCCTGTTATTTTTCACCAAACACAGTTCGCTGGGGCTTATAAATACACTTTATCAAATCCCTCTGTGCAAGTAGTCCCGAGTGCTCCCCCTACCAACCCCGCACCATGAGAGAATGAATAAATGAATATCTAACAGGGCCCACACAATACCCACGAGATAATCGGCATTCTGAAAGTGTCTGAAGATATCATGTATGATAGACACCAAAGAGTGACCCTGTGCATTTCACTCCTGAATTACTGGTTGGCAGAAATGGCTGAGCAACACAAACAGATCTGAGGAGGACAAAACAGATAAATTCAGAAAACAGGGTCAGCGTGATTAGTAGATGTCAGAAATGATACTTTTCTGTCCCCCACCCCCTTCTGATTTATGCAGGACACTGTTTCTGATTTCCTTTGTTTTTCAACCCCAATATATTCCGGCTCCAGTTATTCATTACAAATGGCCACACTGTTTACTGAAGGCTGGTGTGTCAGTTGTTGAAGGAAGAAGGGACCCAAGTAATGCTGTCTCCAGAAGCCCAATTTCCAACCCCTTTGGGGTTCCAGCCTCCTAGCAAGTAGATGAAGACTGCCAAAGATTGATCTCCAAATTGAGTTTCTCCAAGGCCAGCTTGCAGAGGCCTGGCAATCAGAAGAGGATACTAAAGGAGCATCTCAGCGACAGACACACTGAAAATAATTATCCTGATCCACAAACACAAGCAAAGCTATGAGAATGGTCTTATAAGCCAGGTCTGCTTTAATAGAAACATAAGTATTATGCATTGTAGTCTATTGTAAATTGGTTGTAATTTTCTCCTGACACTTTCTGAATTAAACTAGTTAGTATACCAAAAATAATAACAATAATAAAATAATAATAATAATAATAACAAATGCCACAAAGCAAAAAGCAAACTCAGTGTCTGAAGGTTAATGATTGCTCATGAAAGCCACAGAAATAAATTATCTGCCTAGGGACACTGTCACATGATCAGCACAAAAGCTGCAACAGCCAAAAATGTTTATGTAGAGGAAAAAAACACTGTCAGCGTCACACAACCCTTCCCCCCACAGCTAAATTGAAGTCCTGAGCCAGCCAGCTGCTCCTGACTGCTTACATTAAACTAATTTGTGCTGCTACATTGCAGCTGCTTAATTTTTAGTCTGAACTTTATCACCAATAAATGTTAGAATAACAAGCGATATGATGGTATCTCTGAAGAAATATCCATCAGCCCCCAAACAACTACAGCCTCACAAGAGTAGACTGTAGAAAACCAAATGAAAAAAAAAAAATCAAAAAAAAAAAAAAAACAAGAAAGGAAGAAAGAAAATTACCCCCACACTGCCGCTTTAAAAGGGGGGGAGGGGCAAACTTTTAGTGGGAAAGGCTTTAAAGCGTGGCTTTGTTCCAAAGGCCATTCTGCAATGATGAAGGGGGATGATTGAAAAGGTTAGTAGCAGGGGAAGAGTTAACAAGTAAGATGTGCTTTACTAAGAGGGGGTGATTTGCAAGGTGAGAGCTTAGAAGGGGGAAGGCAATTTCCTTACAACAATGCAGTCGGTACTTTCTCTCTTGCTCACCGTCCTGAAAAACGTGTGCAAACCCAAACTGCAGCTTGGGCGGTAATTTCAGAGTTGCCCCAAACATTATTCTTTGGCCAGCCTGGGCACTGGAGCTTAGAATATTACGTGTTGTTCCCCATGTTTTCCTCTGTTATTTTCCTAGCTCAGTGTAAATGCAGAAAGTCTTCTTTGGGCAGAAACAGACACTGACCTGAACTGGTTTAAATTCCTGCCAAATACGCAGGCACTGTTTTTGCAACATTTTGGAATTTGGCTTAGACCATATGTCAGGCATTTATTTGTACGCAGAACTAGAATGGAGACCTAACAACTTCAAAAAATAAAAGATTTTAAAAAAAAGCATTAGGAATGTCCTGAAAGTTTCTATTATTAATTAATCTGAATATAATTACTGTTTTTGGTTAAGATATCTTGTTACACACTCTCCTGTTTACTGCAGGGGAAATTCAGCTTCACCCTGCTCAGTAATGACCAAAACAATTCCTTTGAAAGCAGGGGAAGAACACCCATGTCAGCTATTTACAGCATTTTAAAAATTATGTGGTTTTCAGAATTAAGGTTCAAAGTGAATGTTATTGAGTAATAAAGTAGTTTTTCTTGCACAGATATCCTAAATGTAAAAAGAGATGTTTACACTGGAATGATTTTCCCAGGGTGGGGAGGGGGGCTGGGGAGGTGGAGGTTTAGACCCACCCTACGTTTTTCAACTTGACACCTTTACATCTGAGGGTCCCAGCCCAGGTCCTAGTAGATTTCTTTTTTCAGACAGCTGGTAAACCACGCTGTGGGACGGACTCAGAATGCCATGGGGCATGGCCTGGTTTTGTGGGCTTCAGGGTAACTGTGTTTGCAAGAGCCCTCCAGGAGAGGCTTCCAGGGAGGGAGATGGATGAGGAGTGCCTGGAACCCATCAGGATTCCTCTTCCCCTCCCCCTCTCCAGTGCCAAATGGGTCACTTGCACAGTGCAAGGCTTTCTCTCCACAGGGCTCAGCGTGATACCTCCGTCTGCTGTTGGCAAAGCTTTAAGACTGCTGGGAACTCAGACGAAAGCATCCTCAGGCTTGGAGGTGTGGCAGGGTGTAACTAGAATGAGTGCAACTTTTTAAAAGGCACCTAACCATACATAGGCAGGTGGGGAAGGGACCAAGATGGAAGGGCAGCGGAGGGGAGGGTCGTTAAACAGCAGCTTGCTCTTAATGATAGAAGTGGCAGCGGGGTTCGGTTGCTCTTAAACAGAGTGAAAGACCTTCTTGCCATAAGTGGCCAAACGTCCTATCAAAACCTCAATTGTGAAATTAGAAATTAATTTGAATGGAATGTGACAGTCTGCCTTACCTATCTGTTCTTTTAGAGCTGGACTAAACTGGTCTAACTAGGACACTTGAAGGCTTGTGAATCAGTTCACATGATCAGTGTGAAAGCGGGTATGAAGATCCAGATGCTGGTGTGGACGTGTGCATGTAAGCACTCACAGAGGACACAGGTATGAACTCAGAAGGGGTGGATATGCGGGTATTCTTCACTCTCAAGCAAACCCCACATGACAGAAAGTTCTTGCTACCAGCCAGGAATGATCTCACAGGGTTGAGCAGTTTGAATTGGCTCCTTTCCTGAAAATCTCTAGAAACAAATCCTTTCGACATAGCCTTTTCCAGAACAGCACCAAATTAAATTCCACAAATCCTGAATTAGAATCATAATTCGCAAAAGCGGTTATTGTTGCTTTCGTGGGTTCCAGAAGCAGCAAGGCACTCTGGTCACAGGTTTCTTCATCACGTCTCTGGACTTCCTCCATCTAGCTTTGCTGTTTAGCCAGAAATCAAGCCTTTCTGGCTTCCCATTGTTAGAGAAGTGGAAACAGTTAATGGAGTATGCAATGAGGTATGTTGTAATTTCCAATGCACAGCATTAACGCTTGTAGTCATGAGCTTGAAATGTAGCATTTTTCACAGAGGCAAAGTGTGGAAAGTAATAGATGTGACTAAGGAGGACAAATGTTGTTTTGCATTTTTTGCTTACATACGAGAGCATAGGCCAAATTATAGAGTGACTAAAGTCATATAATTATCTTTCATAGCATTTTTCATCATAGAATTATAAATGACAAATGATTTATCTAAAATTAAAACCAGTTACTATTAATGTATTTTTATATAAATATATTATACAATATTTTATCCTCCTAAGATCTTCTGTGACTTTACAGATTATCAAGAGGTAATGTACATGAAAATGTTTTGCAAACAATGGATGCTGTTTAAACATAAGGATTATTGACATTATTATCACATCTGTCTCCAAATTTTAACCAGTAATCTATTCTAAGGGCTGGTGTAGTGGCTCACACCTGTAACCCCAGCACTTTTGGAGGCTGCGATGGGAGGATTGCTTGAACCCAGGAGTTTGAGACTAGCCAGGGCAACATACAGAAACTGCATCTCTATGAAAAAATAAAAATTAAAAACAGCTAGGCATGGTGGCACACGCCTGCTACTCCTACTTGGGAGGAGAGGCAGGAGAATTGCTCGAACTTAGGAGGTGGAGTTTGCAGTGAGCCAAGATCTTGATCATGTCACTGCACTCCAGCCTGGGTGACGGAGTGAGACTCCTTCTCAAAAAAAAAAAAAAAAAAAAAATCTATTCTATCTTTTACTTGCAAGATGGGTAAACAAAGGTATATTGATTATGCAAAATCTTCCAAGAAACAGAACTAAAAGACAAAAATCTTGTAACAATTCTTCACTCAACTAGTATATATTGTGTGTATAGTAAGAGGGGGGCTATCCTGATGTCACCTGACTGAAGACACACTCTGAATAACTTCTTCCTTCTCAACATATCCATCTCCACCCATGTAAAATGCCCTCCCATTCAAACGTCGGGAAACTAGACAACAGGATGAGAGGCCAGCATCTCTGAAATCCCTCAGCTGGCATGCACCTGGCTATGCTAGAGCCAGAGCGATGAATGATGGGGAAGATTTGGATACAATGACTCCTGTGCAGAGCGGACCTATCCATGAGGCTCACCTGACATCGTGCTCAGAGACCATGATCCTTTTAGGTGCCCATGAAAACGTTTTAATTTCTTTTAAAATCAGAAGAAAAAAGGGAACTTTTAGGTCAAAGAAAGCATTTTAAACATATCATATATCAGCCAGGCATGGTAGCTCACACCTGTAATTCCAACGCTTTGGGAGGCCGAGGTGGGTGGATCACAAGGTAAAGAGTTTGAGACCAGCCTGACCAACATGATGAAACTCCGTCTCTACTAAAAATACAAAAATTAGCCGGGTGTGGTGGTGCGTACCTATAATCCCAGCTACTCAGGAGGCTGAGACAGGAGAATCCCTTGAACTGGGGAGGCAGAGGTTGCAGTGAGCTGAGATCACGCCATTGCATTCCAGCCTGGGCGACAGAGTGAGTCTGTCTCAAAATAAAGAAAACTGTATATATTTACTATATTCATCTTTATACCAACACGATCATAAAATACAATTTTTACTTTTTCACTGGAGGTAAGAGCCCATGAAATCAGGAAGTGCCTGGGTTACTTTCCTTAGTTTCCTATCACTGTTGTTACAAGTTACCACGACACTTGGTGACTTCATTATCTTACAGTTCTGGCAGTCAGAAGTCCAAAATGGGTCTTACACGGCTAAAATCCAGATGTGGACAGGGAGGAAGAACTGAGAACCCCATATCCTGCTGGGAGCAGCAGGAGCACTGCAATAGACATAACCCTTCTTTGCCTCTGTATGTCCTCTGCCCCATGCTGCTTATTTCCTTATTGAAAGTTAAGAGTCCAGCTGTCATTGGGAACCTCTGGTTCTGCACCATTTGATGAAGAGCCAGGAAAAACTCCCCTGAGAACAGCAATACACACTGATCCTACCAGCTCATTCATTTAGAATATACTTTCTAAAGCCAGTATTCATGGCTGTAGGCAAATGAAGCAGGATTATCATGATAACTCTACCCATTTCATTCTACAGACAGACTGTCTGGTTCTCTGAGGTCACAGCAGTGTAATCTTAAGGTAACCTTTAAGATCTGATTGACACATTTTCAGGATTTAAAGTAAAATTAAAAGAATGTGGAAAGGAGTTGTTTGTGGCACTGTAACAGCCAGCCATGTTTACGGAAACAGATTCAAGTTGAGCAATGATCCCGCAGATTTTGTTTGCCAGGGAGGACCATGGAGCCAGTGAGATCCACAGTTTTCCCACTGCAAGGGATATTTTTCTCTCAATGACGTTATATAATTGATGCAGATCTCATTTTTCCTTTACATACCCAGACAAAACCCCAGAGAGGCCGAGCCCCCAGATACTTCACGTTTTATCGGATATTTGGCACAAAGAAACACTTTTGCAGTCTACAGTTTAAACTAAACAACTGTCTGGGAGACTTTTGTGATTGTAGATGCTAATTTCAACTCTCCTGTAACCCATTCCTCAGTATTACCATCCATAAAATGGACGTAGCAATAATAAACTAAGTCATGAAATTATTTATGAGGAATACCACTGGTGGGATTATATGGCACTTTACACACATAAAATCTAAGTAGTTCAAACAATCAAAAGTAACATTTTCCAGTGACACCTCCATAAAAGCCAGTTTCTTCTGAACAAATACAAACTTTCCACAGAGATGTCTAAGCCACAGAACAGCACAGGCAGACATGAAATGTAAACCCTATTGAGAAACAGAAACGAAACAAAATCTGCATTTGAAAATTGGAGTTTTGTCACAATTGCAGTACATCTAACAGTCTTCCTTGTTCTAGTTACTATATATTATTTTTCTTACCATCATGAAGAAAAGATATCACAGAAAATGATGTTAAAGACAGGCCTAACATACGCTTTCTGAGTTTTCTGGTGAAAGATTATGTTTTCAAAAAACTTCTCCAAGGGAAACTCTTTGAAGTATTTTTATGCCATTTGATCAGTTAAAATTTTGTTATTTGCATTATTTTGAAATGTTTTTGTTCTCTAAAGCCTGCTGAGAGGATGCATAATTGTGGAAAACAATTTAATAAATAAGAGAAAACTAACAATAACGATGTAACATACATATGAAATTCCTGACTGCGAAGAATTGAAATGGGGGGAGGGTGAATAAAATGAAGAGAAAAGTTGACAAGTGAAATTTCAAGCAGTTTTATTTTTAATGGGAAAAAAAATTCTCCACCATTAATGTGTAATCTGCACAAAGACAAGGGTTTTAAAAAAAGGAAGAGCAAAGTGAGGAAGGTCAGGGTGTTAAATCGGATTTGTGCAGAGAAATTATATAATAACGCTTTGGATAGATGACTTATAGTGACATCCTGAATATTGTTTGGCCACAAACAGTAGAAATTTCTCCCTTTGTAATGCCTTCCATCTCATCCCTGCAAAACAGGGTAGGGAACGGAGCAAACTCTTAACAGCAGAGTACTACATCCAACCGGAACAGCAAAGAAGAGAAGAGAAACCATGCTGTAGGGTTATATTATTCCAAAATATTCTTTGACATTCCCTAGATTTTTTTTTTTTTTTTTTCCATTTCACTACTATACTTGCCCAACCATGCTGGGGTGTTATGCTATTTTAGACATGAGTTAACAGGTCTCTTTACATACACACATTTCCACATTCCAGTGAGACCTATTATATCCTCTTCCTCCCTACCCCACCCTTGCAGCATGCACACACGCACACCCCACTCTCTCTCCTTCTCCACCCACACAGTACCATCCCCCTCCAGTATTTTTTCCTTGTTGTTCAAGACTTCCCAATTACTAAATGTTTCCAAGGCCATGCAGATCCATATGCCTGAGAAAGGTTTTCTACCATATGACACGGTTGATTCTGCAAAATAAAATAGCTGTAGACAGAGAGCAGGTAAAACAGAACAAATGGCAAGCAAAAGGAAGCACTTTAACTTGGCTGGTCATTCAGAGGGTGGGAATAGACCTCAGGGGATCTTGTAGCCCTTGCTACTCAACATACAATCCTTGGACCCACAGCATCAACTGGGAGCTTGTCAAAAAAATACAGATTCTCAGCTGGGTGTGAGGGCTACAACTATAATCCCAGCTGGGAGGTTAAGGCCAGAGGATTTCGTTATTATTATGATTTCAGTAGTTTTGGGGAAATACATGGTTTTGGTTACATGCATAAGTTCTTTAGTGGTTATTTTTGAGATTTTTTTTTGAGATAGTGTACACTGCACCCCATTAGGGTCTCTTGAGCCCAGGAGTTTGAGACCAGCCTGGGCAACACAGAGAAACCTCATCTCTACAAAGGATTCAAAATTAAAAATTAGCCAGACGTGGTAGCACACACCTGTACTCCCAGCTCCTCAGGAAGCTGCAGTGGGAGGAACACTGGAGCCCCGGAGTTTGACACCAGCGTGGGCAACATAGGGAGACCTCATCTCCAGAAAAAGAAAAATGCCTACTCTGCATCAGACCTACTGAGTGCACATTAAAGACAGAAACGTTTCACTGTGTCAGTCTCCTACCATCAGGCAAGTAAAGACACTTGTCAATGATTTAAATATTTATATCCAATTGGGAGAAAACTTACAACTTCCCTTGGCACATATTCCAAGAACTATTCGCCTAAGTAATCAAGATGCAGCTACACTCCTCACCCTTCACCCATCTGCCTTCTCATAATTTATTGGGATTTTTTTTTTTTTTTTTGCTCTATGTACAGATTCCTATTCTCCCAACAACTTCATGGCAGTGTAAGATAACCACAGTCTGGCCGGACATGGTGGCTCACGCCTGTAATCTCAGCACTTTGGGAGGCAGAGGCAGGCAGATCACTTGAGATCAGGAGTTCAAGACCAGTCTGGCCAATATGGTGAAACCCAGTTTAGTGTCTACTAAAAATTAAAAAAAAACCCAAAAAACAAAAAACAACAGCTGGCCATGGTGGCACACATCTGTAATCCCACTTACTCAGCCTGAGGCAGGAGAATAGTTTGAACCGGGGAGGTGAAGGTTGCAGTGAGCCAAGATTGCTCCAGTGCACTCCAGCCTGGGCGACAGGGTAAGACCCTTTCTCAGACAAAACAAAACAAAACAAACAAACAAACAAAAAACAAAGGATAACTACAGTCTAAAACGGTGGGCTTTGGAACAAAGACCTAAGGCCCCAATACTCTACCCATTCAGATATTTAATATTGCAATGGGTGCTTCACTCTCCACCACTCCCAGTGAAACCTACTCACAGAGAAAGACAGAAAGGTGAGAATAGTATTACTCTCTCAGAGGCGTTTTTATTTGACTAAAATAAATGAGTGAATCTATAGTATTTGGCAGAGGAGAAGAAATGTTATTTTTTCCTTTTCATGCTAAGAAGTTGGGCTGGAGAACATTCCCTTCATCAAGCCTTACAAGCATCAACCTTATTCACAAGGCCAGCCCTGCCCTCACTGCAGAGGCATCACTTGGGAGTTTATTGGAAAGTGCTTCTTAGGACTTAGAAATGATGGAAAAGACATCATGAAGGATCGGAGCAGAATTATGCAAAGTCACCTTTAAAAAGGGAGAATTGCTCTGTGAAGAAAATGAGTCCACCCTAAAGGGGGCTCATTGCCATGGAAGGCCGGTAAACAAAGACTCTTAGAGGCAGACAGTGGCAGGGCTACCCAGTAAATCCTACTTTTCAGATTCTGCCCTACAAAACAAATTTGAAGTATGGGTTGACTTGCCTTAAAGTTGGAGTACTCAAGAAAAGGGCTAATCATGCAGATTCCAGTATTCTAGTTCTTAATACCATAACTTACCACTGTCAATGAATGGGTTGATTTTCTAAATTATACATCAATCTTAAAAGCTGGGTTAGTGTGAGTCTCCCCGCTGAGAAACAACACTCATTCAAGATGCTGACACATCAGCTTTCTGGGCCTACAAGTCTTGGAGCTAAAGACAAACAATGATAAATCAAAGCCCACATGGCTGTTCTATGCAGCTTGACCAGAGATAGTCCTGAGCTCTTAGTCTGTGTTGACCATACTATTATGAAAATGGGATTACAAATAAATCTCTAAGATTTGTGGGTGGTGAAACTCTCAGGACT
>NW_016107380.1:4228128-4229169 GCF_001604975.1 Cebus imitator
AAAGTCATTAAAAAATAACCAGAGATGAACCTAAAATATAAGGGAGGGCTAGATTGTAAAGGGTCATATTGCCATGTAAAGGGGTAAGTTTGGCTGGGTGTGGTGGTTCACGCCTGTAATCCCAGCACTTTGGGAGGCCGAGGCGGGTGGATCACTTGAGGTCAGGAGTTCGAGACTGAGACTAGCCTGGCCAACGTGGTGAAACCCCGTCTTTACTAAAAATCCGAAAATTCACCGGGTGTGGTGACAGGCATCTGTAATCCCAGCTACTTGGGAGGCTGAGGCAGGATAATCGCTTGAACCCAGGAGGCAGAGGCTGCAGTGAGACAAGATCACACTACTGCGCTCCAGCCTGGGGAACAGAGCAAGATTCTGTCACAGAATAAATAA
Organism: Cebus imitator; assembly: GCF_001604975.1. NCBI lineage: Eukaryota > Metazoa > Chordata > Mammalia > Primates > Cebidae > Cebus > Cebus imitator. The sequence goes on from NW_016107380.1 coordinate 4,228,519, forward strand.
ATAAATAAACAAATAAAAATAAAATAAATAAAAGGGTAAGTTTAAGAATTGCAGAGTGGAGAGAGAACAAGTTTTTATATTCAATATGTCTCTAATAGCAGAGTGATCACTTCTCAGGCTTTTGGCTAAAATTAAGCCTAACAGCAGGGTGAAGAATGGATTCGATCTAAGATAAGTTTACTAGTTCTAACCAAAAAAAAAAAAAAAAGAAGGCAGATCCAGTAAGAGTTTTTTTGAGAGGCAGACAGGACAAGAACTAATGACTGATTCATCTGAAGAATAAGGGAGAAGAAGGAGAAGACTAAGATTCTTGTTTCTGACTTGGATCCCTACTTGGATGATGATGCTGGTCATACAGATGAAAGAAATGGGACGGAATCCAGGTGCGGTGGCTCATGCCTGTAATCCCAGCACTTTGGGAGCCTGAGGCAGGTGGATCACGAGGTCAGGAATTCAAGACCAGCCTGGACAGTGAAACGCCATCTCTACCGAAAACTACAAAAATTAGCCAGGTGCAGTGGCAGGTGCCTGTAATCCCAGCTACTTGGGAGACTGAGGCAGGAGAATAGCTTGAACCCAGGTTTGCAGTGAGCCGAGATCGTGCCACTGCACTCCAGCCTGGGCGACAGAGACAGACTCCATCTCAAAAAA
>NW_016107380.1:4229244-4233845 GCF_001604975.1 Cebus imitator
AAAAAGAAAAGAAAAGAAAAGAGAAAGAAAGAAAGAAAGAAAAAGGAAGGAAGGAGGGAGAGAGGGAGAGAGGGAGGGAGGGAGGGAAGGAAGGAAGGAAAAGAAAGAAAGAAAGGGAAAATAGGCTTTGGGGTCAGAATGGTCTCTTCCAGACATGTTGAATATGAGGAACCTTGTACACAACTATGTAGAAAGAGTTATTTATATATTTGGACCAAAGGAGTTACATATTTGGACCAAAGCTAAGGAAAGTTACAGAAACGCAGACCTAGAAATCACCGACACAGAGAATAATTAATGCTATAGACAAAGATATGATTCCATATTTGCCAAGAAGTTTGTGTAAAGTGAGAGGAGAATCTTCCTCCTGCGTATTTCTGTGCAAAGTTCTCTCCTCTTTCCCTTACTGCACCCCAACACAAATTCTAGTGTACTGTTGTCAAGATCTAGGTTCTGACATTTTTTGTGCCATTTCTAATTATCTCTGAAATAGGTCTGTCCAAAATTCTGCTTCATTATGGTTATAACTTGGATCTGATGATTGTATGTGAATCTGATTTTAAAATGCATACCTATAATTCCTGAAAATTAATGCATTTCCCATTCTCAGAAATATGTGCATTTTGCAGGGGCATTTACCTAGTTCTTATGTTTAGAGCAATAGCCAAAGAGATGTAATTCTCTGGTAATTTCTGACACTGTGGCCCACCAACATCAGGCATTTTGGGAAACAGACAAATTTTGTGCTGATCCTCCTACCACACTGCTACGTAGAATGCTACGGGTTCTCCTCCCCCTTTCTCTCCGAACAAAAGGCTCATTAAAACTGGGAACAAAGTGATATGATGTCTTGGATTGTATTTAAAATAATCTAGTGGAGTTCAGATAGAGAGAGAAAAGGGTTGGATGGGAATATATATGAAAACAAGACTGGTCATGAGTTGATCATGGTTGAGGTTGGATGAATAATACTTGGAGTTGTTTTTGTGTATGTCTGAAATTTCCATAAGAAAAAGCTTTTCAAGAAAATATATGAGAAATGGTGATCAGTGATTGACTCTGACTTCTTGCTCAGGACCAGATTTCTAAGGACAGGGCAGGACACAAAGTCCATAACAGTTTATCTTTGGATTGGCCAATACTCCCAAACTATCACTCTTTGCTTAAGGCGTTTTTGTCATTCCAATTAATCTAACATCATTCAACACATTCATTAACATTATACTTACTACATCTTCTAAATCATAATTAATAGAAATAAGACCAAGTGTTTTATGGCGGTATAAATCATTGGGAAAACCTTCTCAATTATATAGCTGATGAAAAGCAATAAATGATAATAATTCTACAAATTCACCTCAAGATGATTCTCAACAGGTCCACAAGGTTCATTTATTTAATTTAAATTCCTACATAGTACATTGAAATGCTTTCAATGTTTCAAAAGTCAAAGTTAGAAAAATAAAAGTATAATGACTATTATGTCTAATGTGGCTTTTAATCTATTGTTCAAAAGCGGGGGAAGAAGATATTTTTACAAGAAATGTTCACAAATAGAGTCATAAAGTCTCTCACTTAGCTCACCAATTAGAAACAAATATAAAAATATATATTTTAAAAGATTGACTTTTTGAGCACACATACAAAAACTGCTAACATCAAGTCAGTAAAGAAATATGTTTATTTTTGATACCATAATATGTTGCTAAAATAATGCAGAGATAAAGAATTAATAACTTGACCAGCGATATTATACGTTGTTGTGAAAAGGATTCCTGCACTAAAAAGGTAGAGAAATAATTAATGCTGTACTTCAATCCATGTTGATATTCTTACCCTCAGTAAATGTATACAATTATTATATCTAAAATATTTTCTTTTTTTTTTTTTGAGATGGAGTCTCACTTTGTTGTCCAGGCTGGAGTGCAGTGGTGTGATCTCAGCTCACCACAACCTCCGCCTCCCGGGTTCAAACAATTCTCCCTGCCTCAGCCTCCTGAGTAGCTGAAATTACAGACAGCACCACCACACCCAGCTAATTTTTGTATTTAGTAGAGACAGGGTTTCACCATGTTGGCCAGGCTGGTCTCGAACCCCTGACCTCAAGTGATCTGCCTGCCTCCGCCTCCCAAAGTACTGGGATTACAGGTGTAAGCCACTGCACCCGGCCTCAACAAACATTTATAAACATCTACCACAGGACAGGTACTTTCTAGGCACTGGAAATAGAGTGGTGAGTCAAAGAGACGAAGCAGCTAGAAGAACCTTATATTCTAGCAGGAGAGACGAGCGCAAGTAAACACATAGATACGTAGTGTGCAGGAAGTGATAGGTGCAAAGAAGAACATCTAAATGGAGTAATGGAGGTGAAGAGATTGGGAGGAAACACAGGCCACGTATTTTAGTGGCTTCTCAAGAGTATGTTGCTCCACAGTTTTTAGGGGGTTTTCCTCTGGATGTAAATGTTTAAATTATTGGCATCCACCTGTTTTAGTTTCTCAGGGTAGCAAATGATCTATATAATCTCCTAAGCAAATGATCTATATAATCTCCTTTCTGTCTTAATCACTTTATTATCAACAACGTCATGATTAAGCACATTATTTACAACTCTGTTTTTAGAAATGTGTTCAAAATTTAATATTTATGCAATTCTAACAGTTTCATGGTCCATCTTTCCGCATTCTCTTTTCATTCTACAGATTCTTTCTCTGTCCCTTGTCCCACCAGCCACACAGATTACTGACACGGATTGTAAATCAGGTATTCAATGGGAAAATACGTTAATAATGTGTTTATAATGAAAAAGCTACACAAATTATTTGACAATTTCACTACTCACGTCCCAGATTCTCCCTGCAGAAGCTCCTGACATATCGCAACCTGGCCACAAATTAGTGGACAGGCGTCGACTTCCAAGTCAAGGGCACCTGGCTCTGGACTAGTCATCAACTCATGGGAACACCAGCACCAAACCTCTGCCCTAAACCAGGTGCCTTAAACTGCATCCCATGGGATACTATCTCAGGGGAAATTAAAATTGGAGGCTCAAAAGTACGTCAGCAAATACAAAGTGCTGTGGAAATAAGCGTGCAGCCAATGCCATCATGCCATAGAGGCAGAGTGTAATAAGAAGGCGTGTTCTGAAGAAAAGTGGAGAGAGAATTGCACTACGGAGATAAAGCAGGTAGGCTGGGCACAGTGACTCGTGCCTGTAATTCCAACACTTTGGGAGGCCAAGGCGGGTGGATCGCTTGAGGCCAGGAGTTCGAGACCAGCCTGGACAACACAGTGAAACCCATCTCTACCAAAAAATGCAAAAATTATCCAAGCATGGTGGCGGGCGTCTGTAGTTCCAGCTACTGGGGAGGCTGAGACATGAGAATCGCTTGAACCGGAGAGGCAGAGGTTGCAATGAGCTGAGATTATGCCACTGCACTCCAGCCTGGGCGATACAGTGAGACCCTGTCTCAAAAAAAAAAAAAAAAAAAAAAAGCAGGTAGAAAAGTTCTGTCCCCAGAATAGCCTCCTCAGAGAGATGCTGTTGGTCACCAAGTGTCCTCTCAGCCTGCTGGAAGCATCACTGTATGGCACATGCCAGGAACTTTCCTGAGGTAAGTCCTCCTTACTTCTCCTGGGTTTATTCTTACTTAAAAGCCTGTTAACTGCGGTCTACAGCTACAAAGCAGGATTAAAACTACATTTAAAGAAGTTTATCACCATCATTTATGCAACAAAATGACCCTCTCAGCCTGGCTGGTGAGGCTACTTATCAATAACATATTCCAAAGACTCACTGTATGAAGAGCACTCCAGAAAACACAAATGACACAGGAACATTGTGATCCTATGAAAGAGAAATTAATAAAAAGTAGCACTCTGGATAAAGTTTTACAGGAAGTTTAGCATGAAGAATTGCATCATTGCAATACAGTCATGATTAAGAGCACACAGACTCTGGACCTCTAGACCGCCAGGGTTTGGTTCCCAACCCCCCAGCTGAAAGCTGTTTAACCTTTTCAGCAGATAACTCCAATATTTCTACACCTCAGCATTTTCATTTGTAAAAATGAGAATGTTAATAATTCTGCTGCAGAAAGTATTACAATATTAAATGGGTTAATATAGGTAAAATGCTTATTGTTGCACTAATGGCTTATGATAGTGAAAAGGATGAACTGCACAAGTACAAATATTGAGAATGATAAAAAGAAAAAGATTGGGCTGGGTGCGGTGGCTCACGCCAGTAATCCCAGCACTTTGGGAGGCCAACATGGCAGAACCATGAGGTCAGGAGATAGAGACCATTCCTGGCCAACATGGTGAAATCCTATCTCTACTAAAAAAAAAAAAAAAAAAAGACACAAAAATTACCTGGGAGTGGTGACATGCACCTGTAATGCCAGCTACTCAGGAGGCTGAGGCAGGAGAATTGCTTGAACTTGGGAGGTGGAGGTAACCGTGAGCTGAGATCACACCACTGCACTCCAGCCTGGCAACAGAGCAAGACTCAGAAAGAAAAAGAAAAGAAAAGAAAAAGATTGTTTCAATGATATATTTATCCTTTACATTGGTGCTAGTGTTTTTTTTTTTTTTTTTTT
>NW_016107380.1:4233975-4274173 GCF_001604975.1 Cebus imitator
CAGCCTCCCGAGTAGCTGGGATTACAGGCACACGCCACCATGCCCAGCTGAATTTTTGTATTTTTAGTAGAGACGGGGTTTCACCATGTTGACCAGGATGGTCTCGATCTCTTGACTTCGTGATCCACCCGCCTCGGCCTCCCAAAGTGCTGGGATTACAGGCGTGAGCCACCGCGCCCGGCTGGTGCTAGTGTTTTACCATGCATAGAGTCTCCCTGAAAAGACAGTAAACTCTGGAAAATTAAGGACTATGTTTAGTTTGCACGTTGTTGTCTCTTGGGAACTGTCGCAGTTTCTAGCACATAGTAGGTTTCAGTAGTATTTGTTAAATTAACAAATGGCAAATCTAAGCCCACTTGTATAGCCTTGTCTGTACATTCAATTATATACTCAATAGTAAAATCCTGCCCTACATTTATTTTTACTTTATATCTATCACATATAGGTTTTATCTATTTACCTTGCCAATTCATTTATCTCTTGATACATAACTCTCCTTGTTAACAGTGCGAGGGGATTCAAACTTACTGTGACCATATTCCTGCTTGGTAAAACACTTGTCCCACTTAAAAGTCTTTTCCATCTATTCTTTAACTGTAAACACTTTATCACATGTTTGCTTTATTCTAGATTCTGCCAGAAACAGAATAGAAAAACTGTGGCTCACCCAGGACCCAGCCTTTCCCCAGGTTCCCCACAGATGAGCTCTGAATCTGTTATAATTGACTCTCCGAGACCTGCATGCACACATGGAATTCCTCATGGCGTCCTTAGATCTTTTTTCCACATCCGTTTACTCTGACTCTAAGAGGAAGCCAACCATCTCTCCGCTGGCCTGTGCCACAGATGCCTTCCATGTCAATACCATCTGTGATCCCAATGGAAATGATAGTTAAAATTTGTTGCATCTGTTATTGAGCCTATCTTTGTAGTGGGAGTAATGAAATTTGGTTTCCAAACTAATTCATCTTTATGCAGATAGCCCCAAACTAACCTGCAATTAAAACACTGAAGGTAGACACAACTGGGAGATACAAAATAAATGTGGGAAAAAGTTCTTTTTCAATAAAGAAGCATGATTATCTTGAAAAACATCAACTCCAAAGACTATAGTCTAAGCTGGTAGAAATTAAAATTATGGAAAAACAGAATTTTGTCAATAGACTTGAAACTGAAAATAAGTAGAGTATTTGATAATCTGAAATAAACTCTAAAGCACTATTTTTATAGTGGAACCAGAGGTAACTATTATTTTGTTATTATTTTAATTGTTTGTGAACACATGGGATAAAGAGAAGGAACATAAGTATGATTGCAGTTAAAGTATATCTGGAGGAGTCAAATTTATGTTCTAAAGGAGCATAAGACTGATTCTGTACTCAGAATTGTTTAATGTATATCGTAAATTGGGAATGTTTAAGATTTTCAAATAGTGTGTATGATTAAACAAGACATTGAGAGACTTCAAAGGCCAAAAAGTGTAATTGTCTTTACGTGTATCAAAATATATTTTTGAAATTTCTGAATTTTTCAATCATATAGACAACAAACATCAAGCCCTAGAAGAAGATTTAATCCTGTTTTACATAGTTGGACATACTCTTTCATACACAAGAACACTTTGCTGGTCTTCCAGTGATCATACAAGTAACTGGTGATAGCTGGACCTGAGCCCTACCACCCCACACTTCCTCCAAGTCTCTATGAGTCCACCCTGCACTCAACAGAGTACAGATGGTTTAACTATTTAGCCAGCAAATCCTGGGAAAACTGTCTCAGTGTAGACTATTCAAAGCATTTGTGCATCATTGTAATTTACTAACAGTGAATATTGATTCTTCCACAAAGATAAAATAATCTTTGCTTTGAATAAAAATAATTTTAGGCCAGACACAGTAGCTCACGCCTGTAATCCCAGCACTTTGGGAGGCCGAGGCAGGCGGATCACCTGAGGTTGGGAGTTCAAGATCAGTCTGACCAACATAGAGAAACCCCGTCTCTACTAAAAAGACAAAAAATTAGCCAGGCATAGTGGCACATACCTGTAATCCCAGCTATTCAGCCGGCTGTGAGGCAGGAGAATTGCATGAACCTGGGAGGTGGAAGTTGTGTGAGCTGAGATCACACCATTGTACTCCAGCCTGGGGAAGAAGAGCGAAACTCCGTTTCAAAATAAATAAATAAATAAATAAATAAAAATAAATAAAGAATTTTGCCAAACAGAGATTTTAGAGATAACTATTTAGTAAAGAGATAACTTTATAGCTTTACGTTCATGGATTAATTTATCTTAAACTATAAAGATTACAGACTAAGACATTCTTAGGGTCATTTCACGTAGAAAATTCAATCTTGAGAAGTACGAACAGAAGCCAAAATTAAATGCTATTCCAGAAAATATATTTGGAATCTTGCCCTACCTTATTGGTTGCTCAGTGTTGCATAGTTATAAAACAGGATTAAAATTTTGTTTAAAGAAGTTTTACCAGCGTGATTTATACAATAACATGGCCATCTATGGAAGGGAATATCGCACTGGGATTAGGTTGTCTGGATTTAAATTCAGGCTCTGTAATTTCCTAGGTGCACACCTCAAGCAACCTGCTTAATCTCTCTCAGTTCCCTCATATGGAAAAAAAATAGTATATAGTAATATCTACTTTTAAAGATTACTGTGTGGGTTAAGAAGCTAGTGTATAAACTGTTTAGAACGGTCTGATACATACTAAATGCTCAATAAATATTAAGTTGCTATTATTTTATCATGCTAAGTAAATAAGTCATCAATAACACATATTCATGATTGCGAATACTTTAGAAGACACTGTGGATTTTACAAAGGAAAAATATGACTTGCAAGAAGATTATGATACAGTGGAAGAAGAAAGAAAAATACAAATATAACTGATAAAAACAAAAATATAAATAGTACAATAAAGTCTAAGTGGAATAATGTAAACGAATGTTACAAGTGTTAATAATTATTTTAATTACCTTACTACTATCCATTAGTGATCAATAATTTAGTAAATTGTGCTTAAGTTCACACTTTTACTGTCAAGACAATGGATATTTTTAAAACAGGTAGCTGCAAAATTCTTTTTTTTTTTTTTTTGAGACGGAGTTTCGCTCTTGTTACCCAGGCTGGAGTGCAATGGCGCGATCTCGGCTCACCGCAACCTCCGCCTCCTGGGTTCAGGCAATTCTCCTGCCTCAGCCTCCTGAGTAGCTGGGATTACAGGCACATGCCACCATGCCCAGCTAATGTTTTGTATTTTTAGTAGAGACAGGGTTTCACCATGTTGACCAGGATGGTCTCGATCTCTTGACCTCGTGATCCACCTGCCTCGGCCTCCCAAAGTGCTGGGATTACAGGCGTGAGCCACCACGCCTGGCCATAGCTGCAAAATTCTAAGAAACTCTGAATCCAAACAACATATTTTAAAAGCAACTATTGATTACTCAGCATGAAAAAAAACCCATTTATCTCAAGCAGCAGCTAATATATGTTCATAAAACACTCAACACATTCTTTTTAAAACAGGGATACCAGTATCGTTAATCTTGTTCTACACATTCTAGTCAATGCAATAAGACATGAAATGGAAATAAGGAGTTACAGCTATTATTATTCATGAATGATGCTATGGTCTACTTGGGACTGTCAAGGAATACACTGAAAAACTATTATAATAGAGCTAATCAGGAAGTTCACTAATATGATCAGAAAAGAACACACCCCAAAAATCAATACCTTCTTAAATAATTCCAGCAATAGCAGTAAATGTAAGGATAAACAGATTCTTTTCACAATTGCAGTTTTAAAAAATATTAAATGTCTAGATATAACTCAGAAAAGGGTAGGACTTCTGTATTTCCCCACACCTCCACACACAAAACACCTACAACAACTTCCTGAGAGACAAAAGCAAACTTGAATAAGTTCATATGCCATATTCTTGGATGGAAGACTAAATAAATATCAAAATACCTACTTTTCATGGATTAATTCACAATTTCCAGTCAATTATAGTAAAAACATCAGTGAAGTTTTTCTGAAATTTGGCAAGGTGATTGTGGTATCTTCTGGAACGATGAGGCCAGATTTCATTTGGATTTAAGGAAATTAGAAAACATGACTTATATCCAAGCTTTTGAAGCAAGGGTCATGCATATATACACGCATCAGTAAAGCCAAGAAGAAAATTATTTCAGACATGTTTATCTCTGGGTGATGGAATAATGGGTAGATTTTTGTTGCTGTTGTCCTCCCGCATTTGCCAAGATCTTTACAGTAACTACTTATTGATTTTAGAATTAGAGATAATAAAGATTTTTAAGAGAAAAGAGGAAATGAAAAAAATAAACGAATAGCTTGGGCTTTGCAAAGGAAGATGAGAATTTTGCCATGATCAATAAAAACTGTACTGATACACTGAAAATCCACTTACGAGGCTTTTAAGCATATCATTATTAAATCCTGTGTTGAGACAAGGCAATCACACAAGTATAGTCTATCATACTTGTTAATTATTAACTTGTTAATCTGCTTTTGTTAACTATTCGCCTGTTAATTAATTATTTATTTATTTTAAAAACCATTTAATGCCCTCTACTTGAATTTGGCATTCAAGAAGAAGAAAATGAGGAGAGATGGGAAAAGCACTGATGTTTGTCAAACATGAAGATGTTTTTTGAGGAGAAGAACGCATGTGGGTAGTTGAGGCAGGAGAGCACTTGGGCAGACAATGAGAGGTGAGGTGGCTGCCAATGAGAAGGAATACATTTTGTGGAATCTGTGCTGGCCCTGGGTCAAGATTCTCAAGGTCCCCTACTCAATTTGAATCCATTTCACAAGGATTGAGAGAAGTCTTCTGTGACCTCAGTGCACTGTCAGATGCTGCAATGGCCACAAAGGCAGCGTAAAACATGGCCCCTGATCTGCGGGGCCTTTCAATCTGGTTGTGAAGGCAAGATAACACGTGAACAATTTGAAAACAAGACAAAAGAATAAATAGATTAAGTGCCCATATGAGAAGCTCAGAGAATTGCTGTAATAGAAGGCCATTGAAGGATAAAATTTAAGGGCTAGAGTAGAAAGAAGAATGTTCATGCCCCAGGAAACATGTTGTGACTTGTAAGTTCATCCCTACATCCTCCGTTCCCTCTTTGATGTTGCACAGGAATCACAAGTCCTACAGGCAAGCCCGTCTCCAAACTAGAAGTCAGCCCTTAGAAATGGCCCATGTATGGAACAATAGCTTGGTCTCAAATGACATTTTTCTTTTTCTCAGATCAAGGATTCATCATACCACTTTTCCCTGACAACACCCTTATATTTCCTAAATTCATGAAGCTGATATACCAAGATGTTTTTACACTAAAGTGAATACATTCAAGCTGTGATAGTATAAGGGATTTAGAGAAACTTTGGTCTAAACAGCTTTGAATCACGTATAAAAAAACAATGTGGGCAGTGATCCAGTGTGAGAGCATGCTTTTCACATAGACTACTCTTGAGATGCATGTCAATATCGGATTGCATCAAAAATTTCAAAGGGAATTGGATTATTCCGTTGTCTTTGACTGAGATTCGGAGGCAAATGGAATTCAGGGTAAGATCTGAAGAGATAAGGCCTTTGTTTTTGAAGGGCTACCAAGGCCGTAAAGTGCTCAGAGATCACCCCAATAGAGAGGGTTCAAATTACAGAAGGAATTTAGCCTAACATACACAATTACATTGGATCCCACAGATAAACATGACATAGAACAACCAGTAGTAGGCTGACTTAATACAATCACAATACAACTCATTACTGCAAATTTGTTATGTCATATGAAAATCAAAAATCTACAGGAATTCTTGCATTTTTTACAATGAATTACTTTAATCATCCAGGATATGTCTGGATCATAATGAAATATAACCCAGAGTTGGAATTTATGCATTCCCTGGATAGAGACACTTGGTCTCACATTCTGTCCTTGTGTCAGGCAGTAACACTGAACATAAAACACACTTAAAATGCACTTCAGCTTCTTTGGTAGAATTTCTTTGGCACCTGTTAAATTTTAAAGGGCTCTGTGAAAAGCATTTTCCAACCATCCACTGGCTCTTGATTCATTCATGTGCACAGAAATGCTCTGAAAGTTTAAAATTGAAAGTACATCTTAAAATTGAAAGTCCATTACTTACCCAAAATCTTTTCTCTGGCATTTATTCTCACACATCCTTGTTACAGGCCTACTCATAAGTGAACAGCCTATTTTGAATGCTTATGGTCCAGAATCATGAAGATCTCATACTGTCAGTTGTTTTGATAAGTAAATATGATTGGATCTCATCATGCTTTTATAATAAATTTTATCTGAAATCATGGTAATTTAGGTTCCAAGTCTAAATAGAGGAAACTGAATCTTACAGCTATGTCTGTACTGTATAATTTAAATAACCAGATCTCCATTATTTCAACCACCTTATTCACCGATGAGTATCACCGAACAGACAATTGTGCAGACAAAAAACAAAATGTTGATAAAAGTCAAAGTACCAAACCAGCCAACGCCTCAGAAAAGTTGACAGCTTATAGAGGGATGCTTAAAACCATACACAACAATCTACAAACCTCCCCAATGGGCCACACCCTTCACTCTTGGGTATCATAAAAATCGCCTTTTCCTAGAATGCCCTTCTCTTCTTCATCTGCTGCTCCCTTCAGGAGCCACCACCTCCAGGATGTCTTTTCTGATTGTGAGATGCAGAGATTGAGCTCCTGAACTCTCTTTCTTTCCTTCTTTCCTTTCTTTCTTTCTTTCCTTCTTTTTTTCTCTTTTTTCTTCCTTCCTTCCTTTCTCTTTTCTTTCTTCCTTCCTTCCTCTTTCTTTCTCTCTCTCTTTCTTTGCTTTCTCCTTCCTCCTTCCTTCCTTCTCTCTTTCTTTCTTTCTTTTTCTCTTTCTCTCTCTTTATTTTTTTTTGAGATGGAGTCTTGCTCTGTAGCCCAGGATGGAATTCAGTGGCGTGATCGCAGCTCACTGCAGCCTCCACCTCCTGGGTTCAAGCGAGTCTCCTGCCTTTTGATGTAGTCTGCTATTGACAGGGATCTCAAGAGTAATCTATGTGAAAAGCATGCTCTCATACTGGATCATTGCCCACAACGTTTTTTTGTATGTGATTTAAAGCTGGGACTATAGACACTGCTGCCACACCCGGCTAATTTTTGTATTTTTAGTAGAGATGGGGTTTCACCACGTTGGCCAGGCTGGTCTCAAACTCCTGACCTCAAGTGATCCTCCCACTTCTGCCTCCCAAAGTACTGGGACTACAGGCATGAGCCGCCAAGCTTGGCCCCTGAACACTCTCCACATCACAGTGCACTATAAGAAAACACTTCTGAGTAATTAGGCAGCATGGATTCAAATCCCAACCAGTTGTTTGTTAATTGCAAACCCCTAGGCAAGTTCTCTCAACTTTAGTTTCCTCCTGTGTAAAATGGGGTAATAACAGTCTTGCCTCACTGGGCTGCTAAGAAGATTGAAGGAACAGATGCTTATACAAAATAGCAGAGGTATGTGGCAGCGAGCGAGGTTCATTGAAGATTAGCCCATGGATATTCAGTTAGATCCACCGTTTTCCTTTAATACATTTAAGCTGTTTATTTAGACCAGGGACTTTTTTTTTTTTTGATAGCTTGCATTAGTTTTATATATTATTAATACTTCTGTAGAAATTCATGCAATCTAAATACGTAATCTAAATGCACTTGTTAAACTATTCAAAATGATTTTATAATGAATGGGGCCAAATTACTATTCCAGACAAGCCCATCTCCAATTTTATCAAGAAAATGAGTGAGCACATAGACTTTGGGACACAGAAAGCTGATTTTCCCCACCCCCACCCCTGGGAATACATCAATTCTGTAATTTAAATTTCTCCTGCCTGGCTGTAACTATGTAGCCTTCATGACAAAAAAGAATGTTAACATATTTTATTCCCAGATAGTCAAGCCTATTCACTAGGAAAAAACAGAATGATTGGTCATGATAAGCTATTATCAAATAATGTAACTGTTGAAGATTTTTTAAAAATCATGCACATCTGATTTTTATTTCTCTTCTATATATTGTTTTGGTTTTTCTCACAGCCTGTCAGTTTTTTTTTTTTTTTTAAAGAGTATCAGGTAGGAAATAATCAAAAAAGAAAATTCAGTCTCCTTGCTATGAGAGCGTTAGGATTCCAGAATCTGAATGTCCTTCCTGATAATGGCTGACAAACTGCTGAGTCAGAAAATGTTAAAAAGCAAACAAAAACAGAGATGAGTCTTAGTGAGATTATTGAGCTACAAGGACAAAGGGAAAAAAAAATCTAAAAATTTTCCAAGGAGAAAAAAACATGGGTAACCTAAAAGAACAAAAATCAGTTTGCCAACACATTTTATATCAACAAGTACTACATAACAAAGAAATTGCTTTAAAAAGAGAAGAGAAAACTCTCTTGAACCTAGAATTCCATAACCAGAGAAAATATCAATCTAGAAGGTGGAAAATGTAAAGATATTGTTATACATGCAATGATTTATAATCCTTATCACCAGGGCATCTATTCCAGTGGAAAAAATTAAAATTATAAAAGAGGAATTTAAAAAGAAATGACATGGTACAAGAAGAGGAGGAAGGAAAAAAAACCTAACACAGCTAAACCTAAATTATTTATGAGAACGTAGCTACAAAGCTTATTATAATTATTAAGAAATAAGTTGCCTGGCGCGGTGGCTCACACTTGTAATCCCAGCACTTTGGGAGACGGAGGCAGGTGGATCACGAGGTCAGGAGATCGAGACCATCCTGGCTAACACCGTGAAACCCTGCCTCTACTAAAAATACAAAAAATTAACCGAGTGTGGTGGCATGGGCCTGTGGTCCCAGCTACTTGGGAGGCTGAGGTAGGAGAATCGCTTGGACCCAGGAGGCAGAGGTTGCGGTGAGCAGAGATTGCGCCACTGCACTACAGCCTGGGCGACAGAGTGAGACTTCGTCTCAAAAAAAAAAAAAGTTATAAGAAACAGAAGCATAGGGTTTAAAAATTAGAAAATCCAAAATGATTTCATTAAATACAGCAAATGGGGGAGGAGAGGGAAAAATAAAAGCATGCTACCAGTTTGGTCATGTTCAGAAGAAAGAGGAAGTTATAGATTCAGATAAATTCTCAATGTTGATGAACAAATAGCAGATAGATTTTACTATGTTTGTTAAAATTGTAAAGGTGGGTATCCCAGACTCATGTGGGCAGCTTCCACACTAGAATGTGAATCTGGAAAGTGTGGTGTGGTGCGGGCATCCATTGGAGGCCAGCTGTCACAGGAAGAGTCTGTCCAAGTGACCCAGCAGCTCTACTTCGAGAAACTGAGCCTCAGAAATCTTGCATGTGTGAACAAAGATATGTGTATAGTTAGCATTGTGGAAACCAACCCATGCGTTCTCCTAAATGGAATTTGTTTACAGGGTATGTATTCCTTAACATAGAACACTATATAGCCATTAAAAAGATTAAAGTAGATTTATTAATGCAGACATGGGAAGATATATTGTTATAAGAAAAATGTGCTAAAGAAAGTATGTATGCTGTGATCTCAATCTATGAAATTAAAAAATTCAACATGTATGTATATATGCACATTTATGTTTATAAAAGTATACCAAGCAAAATGAATGAAGAAAAAGAATTGAGGATACACAGCAAAAGGGGATTTTAACTTTTACCATATATAATTTTGTATTTTGGATATTTTCTACAATATAATGCATTACTTTTGTAATTTCACATACAAAAAAAAGGAAAATGCTTATACATTTTGTATTTCACTGATGCAAAGCATTGTATTTTATGGTTTAAAAACTATAAAGCAGCCGGGCGCGGTGGCTCAAGCCTGTAATCCCAGCACTTTGGGAGGCCGAGGCGGGTGGATCACAAGGTCAAGAGATCGAGACCATCCTGGTCAACATGGTGAAACCCCGTCTCTACTAAAACTACAAAAAATTAGCTGGGCATGGTGGCACGTGTCTGTAGTCCCAGCTACTCAGGAGGCTGAGGCAGGAGAATTGCCTGAACCCAGGAGGCGGAGGTTGCGGTGAGCCGAGATCGCGCCATTGCACTCCAGTCTGGGTAACAAAAGCGAAACTCCGTCTCAAAAAAAAAAAAAAAAACTATAAAGCCAAACTGTTTTGGACAGGGTAGAGATGGAGATTATATCGTTAGGAATGGGATACATATCAGATTTTGCGTAACAATATCAGCACACAGTGAAACCCAGCTGAGAGAGAAGAAAGGTAGGAAGGGAAGGAGGAAGGGAGGAAAAGAGAAAGGGAGGAAAGGAGGGAGGAAGAACACTAATAGAGCTGTCAAGTACCTGAGATGGGCACAGTCTCACTCAACAAAAAAACGAGCTCTTTCAAACCATGACATGACTTGAATTTGTTGTCAGCATATATTCTGTGAAATGTGGTATTTATCTCTGATTAGATAAGGGTCTTTTCAAGTAAACTTTCCATCTGGACACAACAGCTAAAAAATTGCTAAAGGGAGAGAGAAGCAGATACAGATTGTCAGGGCAGCAGTTATTTTACCTTTGGGAACTGAAACTATTTTTACTCAAAAAGAAAGTTTGCAGAGACAGCATTTTTATGTTAGACTTCATAATGCTACACAAAAAACAGGATTTGCAATGGAAAACATGGAACAAAGTGGGTGCATATCAGTTGCCCTAGAAAAATGACCCAGACAACAATAGCCTATCAGTCTGTCTTTCTCTCCACATTTATCAAACTTGCATTTTGTGACTAGATAAAAGGTTTTAAAAAGTTGAAAATGACATCATCCGTGCCATCAAGGAGCTGAAGGAAGAGTGCAGGATGGAAGCACCTAAGTGGTTAGTCATAGAACGATTTGGGAATTTTGTCAGAGATAAGGTTATGCAGTTTTGAGCAGGTTACGCCTCAATTTCCTCATTTATAAAATAGGTAGAATGACTATACTCCTTCCTAACTGTTCTGGGGACTAAATGAGGTAACACAGAAAATCCACACACAAAGTAAGCAGTCAGTAAAAGTTAGCTACTATTATTTGGGGAGGTTCTGATTCACAGCACAGACTCTGCATTCAGACTGCCTGGAATTGAAAATTTATTATGGGACCCTGGCCAAGTTACCACATGGAGTTTCAGATTCCTCATTCAAAATTGGTAGAGTACCTTTGTCAGAGGCTACCAGGCAGAATGAATGAGATAATCCGTGTGAAAAATTTAGATCAGCAATTGGCACCTAAGAATTCCATTAATGTAAGTCATTAACTCTATCAAAATGCTTCAAAAAGAAGAAAGGAAATAACAACTAACTCTTCCTAAGAGTGACAGAGAACTGACAGTAGGAGAGCTGGTCTTGAATAATTAGCAGGAGTGCTCCAAGCTGGTGTGGTGAGGGAAGGACTTAGGAAGAAAACAGCATGTGTCAACTGGTGGAGACTGTAATTGTGATGATCGTGATTATGGTATTAATAATAATACAGCCTGTTCAGAGAAAATCAGAGAAGCTGTCCGATAGACCCTGGGAAATATGAGCTGAACTTCAGCTGGGAAGTTATGAGCCAGAGAACTTTATCAATGCTTACGGAACTATTAAAGAAATTAGAGTAGGGCTGGAGTGTGCAGCCTGAACAGACCATAAATAGATCCCCTAGAAAAACAACATCAAAGGGCGGGAGAAGCCAGCAAAGGCAGCCCAAGAAGAAAGCTTAGAGAGGCAGAAGCTTGTGGAATAAAAGAGGTGGAGAAAGGAGAGCGTTTCAATAAGGAGGGGCTGGTCAACCGTGTCAAATGTTGCATAAATGTCAAGTAGGATAACAAGGGAAAGCAAGGCCATTCAACTGGCCACTTGGGAGGATGCTTGTGAGAGAGCATTTTTAATTGAGTGGTGTTGGTGAAAGCCAGACAGTATTGGGTTGAGGAATTAATGAGATGTGAAGACACTAAGTATAGACCAAGTGTAGACCTCTTTCAAGAAGTTTAGTGATTAAAAAAGTAAAGTGAAAGAAACCATAGTCTTTTAGCCTCATCAAAACTGGAAGATGAATCTTTAAATATACAAATGAGCATAATTCACATTTGTCAAAAAGGGTAAACTTCCCAAGGTATTAAACAAAAAAACAAAACAAAAAAACTACACTGGCCAGGTGGTGGCTCAAGCCTGTAATTCCAGCACTTTGGGAGGCCGAGGCAGGTGGATTAGGAGGTCAGGAGATCAAGACCATCCTGGCCCACATAGTAAAACCTGCCTCTACTAAAAATACAAAAATTAGCTGGGGAGGTGATGTGTCCCTGTAGTCCCAGCTACTTGGGAGGCTGAGGCAGGAGAATCGCTTGAACCTGGAAGACGGAGGGTGCAGTGAATCGAGATTGCGCCACTACACTGCGCTCCAACCTGGAGACAGAGCAAGACTCTGTCTCAAAATAAAATAAAATAATAAAATAAAATAAAATAATAAAATAAAATAAAATAAAATAAATACTACAGGGAGAAAACATGGAAGAAAAATAATTTAGTACTTTGCTAGAATGAGATTAGGGGATTAAGCTGAAGGAGGGGATGAAGTGGAAAACGGGAAAACTTGAAATGACTAGGAAATTAAGATTTAAAAAAATGAGGAATCTCATGGATGTTGAAAGAGCAGAGGCAGGCATAGACTGCCACGAATGAAAGTAATCAAAACAAAACCACTCCTCTCTGTCCCTCAGGCTGAGCTTGAGTATGGTGAATCCAGAAAACATGGTCCTGATGAGAATTCTGTCTCCTGTGTGCTAAAGAAGCCTCAGCTATAAGTCACGGGCAAACTGCTAAGCACGAAGGCCTATGTTGGCAGCTATAATAGTTTATCTCTAGCCGCAGGTATGGTTGCCTCTAGCCAGGGGCAGACTCTAGGTCCTTCCCTTGAAATATCTGCCCACCTAAGGCAGTTTACCAAAAAATTAGACCTGTCCTGAACTAGTCAGCATGAGAAATTTGAGAGAAATATGGGAAGAAACTGCAATATGAATGATTGAATTTTTGAATAAAAGAGAATATTGGATGATTTTTTTTTCTGGGATATCTAGAAAAATTTGCCTTGAAATGTTTACGTTAGCTCATGGACCATAGGCCAGTGCTTTTAGAAAATGTGATCAGCCATGATGAGGTCAGGTGTTCCAGATCAGCCTGGCCAACATTTGAAACCCTGTCTCTACTAAAAATACAAAATTAGCCGGGTGTGGTGGCAGGCACCTGTAATCCCAGCTACTCAGGAGGTTGAGGCAGGAGAATTGCTTGAACCGGGGAGGCAGAAGTTGCAATGAGCTGAGATCGCTCAACTGCACTCCAGCATAGGCAGCAGAGTGAGACTTCGTTACAAAAAAAAAAAAAAGAAAATGTGATCAGTCACTTTGGTCTGTGTGGTTCTCTGTTTCCATATCTGTAGAATAAGGAAGATTAGATTAGTGTTCAGTCCTTCCAGCTCTGAACATTATGAACTTTAATGATTCTCTCCTTTACATTTCTTTCATTTACACAAGCATATCTGTCCCTGGTTTAATACAAATGTCCTATCTTCCTAACCACATTGTTAGCTCCAATTTTGTTTTAGTTTCCTTCTTTTGTCTAAAAGGAGTTAGAAAGTGTGCTAACAGATAAGACCATCTTAGGACACCCTGGGTGAGGCCAGTTTTTGTCCAATCAGGAGGCTTTTATGTGGAAAACACCCCTTAAGCAGGCTGAGCCTACTACTCTGAAATAAACATTTTGATGAAACATTCAGTAAAGAAGAACTGGATCTTACATGAAGAAATTAATGCCTACGCCCCAGTGCAATAGTTCATCCCTCCCTGAAACTTTTTCTTATTGTTCTGTAAACATAACCTAAGCGGGTTTGTTAGAGATAGTTACAAACATTCTCTTAGCCTGGTGACTTGAAGAAGAATAAAAAGAGATGGGAAATATTAACAGGGAATATACAGGCAATGGGGGAAAGGCTAGTTTATGGCACAACCAAATATATCTTTTGTAGGCCAAAGACTGAGAAATTATTTTTATACCTGCTTTCTATTTCTATTTCTATTCTGGTTACTAAGTGGACAGATGACTTCTCAGGTTCTCTTTGAGTGCTTTTTTCTTTGTGTGTGTGAGTATGTATGTCAGAATACCTTTTGCATCTTGAACGTAAATGTGGACCGAAACACCTTTCTAAGTTAAAATAACATTTAAATTGTGAATTCACAATTTTTAGAGATGAGAACATTTTCTTTTTGTATATTGTGAATGCACAATTTTTAGAGATGAGGACATGAACGGTTTCATCTCTTCTCTCCATATTCTATTTTACTCACCTATTTAGTAAAATAGCCAAGACGCTGCTTCTGAGTAAGCCAAGACCCTGACTCCTAAAATCTCCTAAAGAGTCATAAAGATACCTTTCTTGAGCGGAATTCTTGGCAGCTCCAAACAGAAGAGAATCACAAAGGTATTTTTTTCTATCAAAGCTCACAGAGAGAACTAAAGATTTTGCTCCTGATCAGACTCACAGCAAAGGAGTATAAGGCCTTATCCAGGAATTCACCGTTTGGTAAATTACATCTAATTTCAGTGCTTGTGAGATAGCTGTTGTCTGTGACGACCCCACATGAGACTTGGTGGGTCCAACCAGAGAGATGGGGTGAACTCTCACGGTTAAAAGGGGTCTGGCATGTTTCTGACTTGGGACACTCAGAGATTTGCGCAATCTATGGTGAGGTTAACCTGGAACTCCGTGAGCCAGCACTCTTCTTTTTTTTTTTTTTTTTTTTTTGAGACTATCTCACTCTGTCGCCGGGCTGGAGTGCTGGAGTGCATTGACATGATCTCGGCTCACCGCAACCTCTGCCTCCCGGGTTCAAGTGACTTTCCTGCCTCAGCCTCCCAAGTAGCTGGGACTACAGGCGCGCACCACCACGCCCCGCTAATTTTTGTAATTTTAGTAGAGACAGCGTTTCACCATGTTGGCCAGGATGGTCTTGATTTCTTGACCACGTGACCCGCCCGCCTCGGCCTCCCAAAGTGCTGGCATTACAGGCGTGAGCCACCACGCCCGAGCCAGCACTCTTTCAAGGAAGAGCCGCCAGGTCTAAGATGAGCCCTTTCTCAGCAGACCTGGCTCTTTCTAATCCATATGGGCCACTCTGCCCTTCCCTGCCCTTTCAGAAAAATTTCATGTTTAACCAGCACTACAGGTAAAAAACAAAAAACCAGCTTACCAGAGGGCAGTGCTCTAACAAACCTGCAGAATTTTCAATTCTGGCCAAGATTCTCATGTTTGTTTTGCCTCTGACCTGATAGGAGATCTTAAGCCACCAGCAGAACAGCTTGGTGACTTGGTTTACCTCTCCAGGAAAACATTTGCCTACTCCTCGAGGTTGTGAAATAAAATGGCCTCAGGGTGTTATGAACGTCCACGCTTGCGTAATCTTTTCTCTAGCGTTTAAAGTGGTTGAACTCATCCAGATGGAGACCTGCAGCAAAATCCAAATTCAAATGAACCAGGTGGAAGCAAGTTAGCACTAGCGTGTGATGAATGGGGCTGCTCCGGACTAAGTTCTGTGAGCAAAGAAGAGCAGCCTGCACCCCTTCTGTGAGACGCTGCGGTTTCAGATGGGAGTTTTTGTTTGTTATTCTTGTTGAGTGAATCCCTAACAGAATACACTTGGGAGACCAATGTGAGACAAAGCAAGTTTAGGCTTTAATTATTCTTATATTCTGATTAGGGGAAATGGTTTGAATCCAAAAGGATGTCATGTTATTGAGTGCAAACACAGTTCTGGAGCTGGGCCCATTGGGCGTGAACCTCAGGAGCTATTAATCTACATGCTTCAATTTGTAAATATGCAGGAGACTGAGTCAGTAGAAAAAAAAATAATTTTAAACATCTGTGGTATTCTTTCTGTTCCAGATTAATTACACTGCTTGTTTGTTGATGCTGACCAGAATTTTCAATCCTCTGATGCTATGCTTGGAACGTCATAAGTATTTTTCTATGTGTTTATCACTTATGTCCCATGAAACTTTGTCTCTGTCACAGTCTGTCTGTCATAATTTATTTGAGGTCCCAGTATGTTTTTGGCTCACCTGCCTTAGACTTGTTTTTGCTTTTATCCTGAGCAATGTTCAACTCTTTTTCATTCAGTACTTATTAGTACTTTTAAGAGACACCTTGTTAATACACAGTCCCACGTACACACACATCATTCAATCAAAATGATGATATAAATGAAAATCCAAACTGCTGTTTAATCAATTGGAGAGGCTGGTAATTATTTTCAATCAGCTAGGATTGCTCTGCTAGCTCAAAGAATTATTAATAAGAGGCATATTTGTTAATAAATTGGGCGCAGCCCTTTTCCGTGAGTAGGGACAGGTATCAGAGAAGGTTATTTCAGAAGTTGCTGTCCAACCTCACATGATACCCTAAAAACCCAAGCCCCTCCTTCTGAGTGAGCCAAGAGCCCAACTGCTACAATTTCCATCCTAAAATCCGTAAAGATACCTTTCTTGAACTGAATCCTTGGCAGCTCTAAACAGAAGAGAATCACGAAGATACTTCTTTCTAAAATAGCCCAATTGGAAAATGAGAACCGGGCAGGCCCTTTGCCATTTGTAAGCCAACCATAATCCCCACCCCTTCCCCCAGCCAGCTTTTGGGGTCACCTGCCCTTGTCTTGTTTCCCCACCCCCAATACCCAACAGTGTCTTGTGACTTCTGTGGCCCCAAGATGACCAAAGAGCTCTGGTGTGGGGACCCAAGCTCCCTCCCCTCACCCTTGGCTCCAACGGCCTCTCCTCAAACCCCAGCCTATTCCCAGGCTCCTCCTTTCCTCTTTCTCAAACACCTGAGATCTCAGGTCGCTTTGGGTCTCTTTCTAACCTTATCCACTCTGTTCCCTGGAGTTTTCTCTCTTCAGGCTGAAAAGAGTGAGGCTGCCTCTGCTTCTGCTCACTTCCTTCCTCCTTCTCACGATAAGCCCACAGCTCTTTTCGTTTTGTGGGTTTTACTGAGAATTACCAAGAAGGAAAAAGAAAATAACAAAATAATTTATATGGAAGAGATGTGACTATATGGGAACTCATATAATTGCTCAACTTAGCAATGAACATACACTGATCACTTTTATATGGTGATCACCACCGTCTGGGAGCTCATATTTATTGTTTCTGGGCTACACTTGGATGATCCTGGAAGCCCTGTTGGCCACTCACTGCCCTTGGCAAATAGCTCCCTAGCCTTTCTTTTCTTAGCAATGAGGACAAAATTAAAAGTGAGCGGTGCTGTCTCCTTGGATTTTTTTTTTTTTTTTTTTTTTTTTGAGACAGAGTCTCACTCTGTCACCAGGCTGAAGTGCAGTGTATGATCTCAGCTCACAGCAACATCCGCCTCCTGGGTTCAAGCAATTCTCCTGTCTCAACCTCCCAGGTAGTTGGAAGTACAGGCGTGTGCCACCACGCCCTGCTAATTTTTGTATTTTCAGTAGAGATGGGTTTTCACCATGTTGGCCAGGATGGTCTTGATCTCTTGACCTTGTGATCTGTCCTCCTTGGCCTCCCAAAGTGCTGGGATTACAGGTGTGAGCCACCGTGCCTGGCTGCTTGTTGGATAATTTTTATTTCTCTACAGCATCACACATATGGATAGCATATGTGTCAATGTTCTCCTACCTATAAAGACAGTAAGATGATAACATGGATTAAATTAACGTATACACACATGCACAAGATTTAACTCTAATAATAATGAAATTATTTGGCATTAAGACTATTTTGAAAACTTCACATTCTGCTCATTTTCTCACATTCACTCCACCTGCTTTTCTCCCACTATTGTGTTTTGACCAAAGAGATTTTCTGCAGGGATCCAATGGTTGATCCTGTCTAGCACCTGTCTAGTGATGTGCTTCTGAATCTGTTCTCTAAAAAGGACAGACATTGGATGGCTGTACCCTCTTAAAAAAATGTTTTTAAGCTAAAAGAATAGACGAACAAACAGAAAAGTCTCGATTCATAACATTTGACAATTTCTGTGATGTAAAATAGTTCCACCATGGTCAATTTCATTGGCAGAATGATTTCAACCAACCAGCTGGCAAGAGCTCTTCCAAGCCAGTTGAAATCGGTTCTAGCACACCATCTATCCTTCCAGTCTTTTCTCTTGTCAAAACTTGATTTGTGCCTCATCTCCAAAGGACTGTTCTGAAATTGGTTTTCATTTGGAAAAGCAATATAATAAGCAAATTCCAGCAGTGTTAATGATTGAATCAAAAATCCTTGATACGTTAACCCTGCCAGGGGTGTCTACCTGCAGGAAGCCCTCCGCCCAAAGGATGACATCCAGTGTCAGAACTGCAGGGGACTTCTGAGGTCCAGGGAGCAACCCTCAATGTCAATTCACA
The DNA here is from genome assembly GCF_001604975.1 of Cebus imitator. Taxonomy (NCBI): domain Eukaryota; kingdom Metazoa; phylum Chordata; class Mammalia; order Primates; family Cebidae; genus Cebus; species Cebus imitator. The sequence continues at coordinate 4,252,467 of NW_016107380.1, forward strand.
GAGAAGCAGGGAAAAGTCCAGGCCAAATGCCTGGAAAAGAGCATACTCCTGGGCCAGGTGCTCAGTGGCTCACGCCTGTAATCCCAGCAATTTGGGAGGCTGAGGCAGGCAGATCACAAGGTCAGGAGATCAAGACCATCCTGGCCAACATGGTGAAACTCTGTCTCTATTAAAAACAGAAAAATTAGCTGGGCATGGTGGTGCACGCCTGTAGTCCCAGCTACCTGAGAGGCTGAGGCAGAAGAATCGCTGGAACCCGGGAGGTGGAGGTTGCAGTGAGCCGAGATTGTGCCACTGCACTGCAGCCTGGCGACAGAGCCAGACTCCATCTCAAAAAACAAAAAACAGCATACTCCTGAGCCAGGACACCAAGGTGTGTTATTGCGCAAGTTAGGGAACCTCTCTGTGCCTTCATTCTTCATTTGCAAAGTGGGAATGTTCATACTGCATTTCATGGAATTTAAGCGTCATTGTAAAACATACCATTATATTATGGTCCAGTAAGAAATTTTAAAATGCTGTCCATTAAACTATGTCACAACACCAAAAGTAAGAAACAGTCTAACTTCACAAATGCTAAAATGTGAGAGAAAAATGTTTTAGAATCCATGAATTATGGTAGCGCCTTCCACACAGGGTTGTTGGAAAGATCAAAAGAGCTGCTGTCTGTGACATGCTTAGCACGATGCCTGGTGCATTGCAGGAATGATGGAAGATTTGGCTGTTTAGTATCTTTATTATTACTGAGAGATTAATGAAAAGAAAAAAGAAATACAGAATTTCTGATCACAAATTAAAGCTTCCAATGTCCTTATAAGTGTGAACACAAGTGGTCCTAAACTAACGTTTTTTAAGCTATTTTTCCAATAGCCTCGTCAGTCTCAGGGACTGCAGTGGTAAAGAAGTAGAGGTGGGAGTAAGGGCATGGTGAAGGCCAAGAGTGAGAAATTTTGTCACCTCACTCAAAACTCAACCAAAGCAGCTCCACTGTTGCCAACTGAAGGCACTGGAGTTCAATGTTATGTTGCATTTAATTGTGTTCTTACTCATATATATATATATACACACACACACACACATATATAACTCGTGCCTAGTTACCTTAACAAAACACTTGCACCCAGGTAGAGAGGGACCTGGGAAGCCACACAAAGGTGATTTTTCCCAATTGTAAAGTAAATTCTCATTCAAATTCACAGATCCCTGGGTCCAGAAAGTCCTCTTCTTGGTCCGTGGGCATGAACAGCTGGCTTCTCCCCTTTCTCCCCTCCCAGCAGCCTGCACTGTCTTCTGTGACAATGCCCTCTGCCAGACCACGTCCACCACCCCTAGGTCACTTCTGTCTTAACTGGAGTTGTTTAAATTTCCAAGTACAATAAACAAGGACTGCGGCAAGAAATTTAAATATGATAGCAAAGTTTATATCCTCAACATTTCCCCAGCGGTTCCCTTAGCAACAGCTCTTACTTTTACGACTCACCTTGGCCACACACTGCTTTAGCAATCGTTTGTCAGAGTGATTTCCAAAACAGCTCAGGTCCCTCTCAGAACTAAACATTCTAAGCAGGAGTTGAAGTGGAAAACATAAAACCTTTTTCAACAGAGGTTTAAAATCTTCTTAAAAGTCATTTTTTCCAGGTCAATGGAAAAAAAAAATATATATATATATATATATATGTATATATGAAAAAAATAAGCGGGGAAAAACAAATAAACTACAAAAAGCTGTTGCACTGCAATTCTAAGTATTTAAAAAATGTATACAGAGATGAAGAATAACAGCTGAAAATGGAAATAGTTTTATTGGGGTACTATGAACGCAGGAGATTTAAAAGTAATTTTATGTTCCTGTTATATTTGTTTTTTATAAAAATGTCAAAACATCTCTCATATATTCATTCAACAAACATTTATTGTACTCACAACTTGTGTTTACCTTTGTTTACTCCACCCTCCCTTCATCTTTTCCTCGCCATCTCCTATGCATTCAGGTGTTTAATCAGTCCTTTAATATTTGCACCTGTGTATATGCTTTCTCTCCCCACTCAGGCTCTTTGATGGCAATGGATTGTTTGTTTTTTTTCCCTGTAAATCTCCGATACTTCTCTCCTGTGGATAGTATACTTGAGTTACACGAAACAAGTTTAAGTTTACAAGTTCAGCTAACATACCAGATAAAACACAGAAAAGGATCTTCATGCCTTCCTCCACTAGGGTCAGTGGTGACCAAAGAACATCTGAACACCAAGGCCACTGTTTTAAAAGGGATGCTGGTATTCATTTAGGAGGAGAATGGGTGTATCAATCAATGTTCAATGAGAGAAGCAGAACCACCTTGAGTGATGTAAAATAGGGATTTAAATCTTAACACTAGTATGGGAGCTAGTGGAAAAGCCTACGTGAGGCTGTGGCTTCTGTGACTGGTATGGGCATGAAGTGGTTGTGGACCTGAGCTAGCAGTCAGGAAGGAAAGCTGGTCATCAGTGCAGGAGCACAAGGACAAACCACAGCTTAAAAGAATAAACTGGGCTGAGCATGGCGGCTCACGCCTGTAATTCCAGCACTTTGGGAGGCTGAGGTGGGTGGATCACTTGAGGTCAGGAGTTCGAGACCAGCCTGGCCAATATGGTGAAACCCCATCTTTACCAAAATTACAAAAATTAGCTGGGCATGGTAGCTCATGCCTGTAATCCCAGCTACTCAGGAGGCTGAGGCATGAGAATCACTTGAACCTGAGAGGTGGAGGTTGCAGCGAGCCGAAATCACGCCACTGCACTCCAGCCTGAGCGACAGAGTGAGACTCCGTATGGGGGGGAGGAAAAAAGTAAAGTGGAACCCATGAGGACAAATTGGAATTCATGTCTGTCTTTCATCCCCTTCAGCCTCAGTAACGAGTGACTCTGCATGGTAAAGCCAACACACTTTACCATGGAGCTGTGCATCTATCAGGCTAGGGATTCAGAGAAGCCAAAGGAAGATCCATAGTTGCTGGAGGAGCTGTGGTCTGGGTGGTCCACAATGTGAGCTCAGGATCAGCGTCAGTGTGCATAATCTGCCATTGCATCTGGAGTTCTACATTCACCTTCAGTGGGTAAAATATGGCTGCTGCTTTACTTTCACCTTGCAGATCTTGTTCAAATCTTTTTTGTGCCTAAAGGTAACCTGAAGCCACAACAAAAAGGATTACAAGAAACGGAGTTTAACTAAGATGACCCAGTACAAAGCCACACAACAGACGTCACCATTTCTTTCCCTGGAATGACTTTGTAGAAACAACAGCTATAATCATTCTAAATTCATTTTAATCCTAGGCTTGGCACCAAATCTCAAGGTCCTGGAATTTCCGGAAAACTTGCATAAGGGTCTCATTCTCATGTCTAAATTTAGGAATGGAGAAGTCAACTAAATAGGAGATCCTTATAGAAACAAGATAGAAATGAAGAATTGGAACTGGGAATGATTTGAAATTATACTAACGATCATGTCTTCTATTGAACAAAAAGCAACTACCAGTAATGTGCTAAGAAATTTTCCAAACTCCTTAATCCTCTCTGTTCCCTCCAAAAAAAGAAAAAAAGAGAGAAAGATAAAAGTGGCAACTGCTCTTTGTATGAAGAAGTCATTCATGTGTTCATTAACTAGAAGGAGCAGACAAACATTTACAGAGTACCTACCCAGTTACTGAGGCAGGCTGGGAACTGTGTTAATATAGGTCCTGCATGAGGACTGTCTTAGGGAGGATCGGGAAAAGGATCAGAATCCATTTGCAGCATGTTTGAACAGAAAGCTGCTATGCAACAGCCTTGCACCTAAGCAAAATGCTGGCATTGGCCTTCAGCCTGGTCATGGCCAAGGTGGAGACAAGTGACACCAAGGACGTTCTCTCAGAGAAAAGACAGCCCCTGGAGGTCCCACTACCAGATCTACCTGAGATCCTTAGATTAAAAATTATGTACAAAAAGCTATCAGAAAGTCAGAGAACACTCAACTAAAAGCATCAAGTGGGCATGAAGTGGTTGTGGACCTGAGCTAGCAGTCAGGAAGGAAAGCTGGTCGTCAGTGCAAGGAGTGTATCATCACCATCATCATCACTGTCATGACTCCTGCTACCTACACAATCTTCGAATAGCAAGACTTTTGTCCTTCTACACAGACGTGGAGTCCAACCAAATACCTCTGTGGCCTGAGGCATCTACAGATTATGGACCCAGTCAACAGAGGTTGAGTGATTGGATGAGGTCCAGAAAATTCCTTCCTTTTATTTCTTCCACTCAGTGAAATAAGAACACTGTGTTGCTTTGGCAAAACCCACTCCTATGCTTCTTCCCTTTCCAAAAGGCAGGCTGGACATCATTATTTTCAAAACATGACATTTTTTGCATTTGTGAGTTGGGTTGGGTTTTGTTTTGCTGGTGTTGTTTCCTGTATAATGATTATTCACATGCACCTGACTAATCACTTGTCACATTAAAAGTCAAAGGCCTCCCATCAGGAATTTAGAGGATTTATTTTCTCCGCCGTGGAGTTCTCATCAGGACTGACCTGTTAGAACCAGCTCAATGGCCACAGCTGCTTGCATGCCCATGACTGCCACATAGTCCCTTTAATCCTTCTAAGAGTCCAGGGAGGTCCCTAGAGAGGCTGATTCCATTGCGGGATATTTATTTGGAGTAAATTCAGAAAACAATGTCATCTCTCACCATTTGGATGCAGAGTATCATAATAATATCCTTTCTATTCATTCCAGTAAGGGTCATTTGACTGTATCTGCTTTTATTCTAAAATAGCTAGTCGAAGTCTTGCCCTGCTGTGGATCACACATTTTCCCATGCAAGTTAATTGGTAATGCCAAAAATGTATCTTATAATGGATTTTTACTAGGCATTAAAAATATATAATTGGCCAGGCACAGTGGCTCACGCTGGTAATCCCAGCACTTCGGAAGACAAAGGTGGGGAGATCGCTTGAGCCCAGGAGTTTGAGAACAGCCGGGCAACATAATGAGACCCTGTTTCTATTTTACAAATAAAAAATAATAACAAAATTTAAAAATACATAATTAAGAGCAGCTATATTGAAACATTCATGTAAACTTTAGTCAATACATTTGGTTTCTCAGCTATTCCTCCACAGTTAAACATTTGGTATTAAATATGTATACATTGTGATGACAAATCTTCAACTTCAGTCATTTCGATATTTTACTAACTGACAAGCAATTGACTTTTAAATTCATCTAATTTTTATTAATGATTATGTTGATATATAAAATCATGTTCATCAGTACAAAATAGATCCATTTAACTCATCAGTATTTTATATATTTATAAATTTTATAAAATATGAGTAACATTTTCACAGTATTTTCTGATTTGCCTTGTTAGAAAATAAAATTTATAGTTTTGAAACATTATATTGGGTTACTAGTCTTTCTCTCTAGTCTTATAATTCTCTGCCAAAAAACACCCTCCACAATAAAACATAAATATTCAGAATTTGAAAACATATCACAGTAAAGAATTGGCCACATTTACATTTATTAAATATAATAAAAATGTAATATCTACCATCACTAGGAACTTGCTATATGCCAAGGGTATGCTAAGCACATTATATGGGTTATCTCCTTTAATCCTTATAAAACTCCTTTGTGTGAGTACTATGAGTATTTGACCCATTTCGTAATAAATAACATATGCTGTCGAGAGGTAAAGTAAATATACAAGGCTACCCAGCTGGTAAGTGGTACGACTGGGATATCAGTCACATGTCTGATTCTAGAGTCTGTGCTTGTGCCACAAAAACTAGTGATCTTCAGTTTAAGGGGGATGGAGGGTTACAGTGCTCTGATAATCTGGTTAAAGTTATGTGCCCTCTCACCAGGTGAATGCATCCCCCAACACACAGACACACACATTTTCACTATATATACAGTTTCATAGGGTTTCTAGAACCCCCTAAAAACCATCCAGGGTTTTCTTGGTATCCATAAGCTCTAAATTATGGCACTCCAATATAAATATTTCCTTAAGTATTAGGGTATAGGGATTTGATTGCTGACTATCTAAAGACCTGTACTATGTGAATAAAAATGTTACATAAATGTGCGGAAAGAGGAACCCAGATACTTGGACACTTGGATGTCCTACCAGTGGCCAGAGCCAGTGAGTCAGAAAATAAGGAGCCCTGCCCTGTGGGTGTCTGTGTTAGGTTCTTCCAGTTACTGCAAGAAATGAGGAAGGAATGGTGGTTGTAAGAATACACACTGGAGAAGAATCTCAGAAATAAGAACAAGCACTGTGATAGGGCCAGACCTTTCTGAACACGAAATTAGACAAGAATATTGTGCTGGTCCAGAGATAATTCTCTGCCAGCAGCAGCAGGAGTATGTGGTGGGACCCCTGTGATCTGTCTCTGCTCATCCACTTGGTTCTCTTCTTTTGATTGACCTATTCTTTCCTCCAGATTGTATGGTTCGCACCTTGGGGACTTCCATGTGGAAGTGCAACCTCTGAATTCTTAAAAATTTCAGTTTCTGTTTCTTCATAACTTCAGGTTACCAAGACGCCTCATGGTTCTAACTTTACCTGTGTTCCTCTCTTGCATCTGCACAGCTACTGTTTCCTCCTCTGGAATTGATGGGGTTAATTGTCCTATTCTCTCAGTATTTCTCAATTCAAGAGTCTGGTTGCAGCTAATGTCTTTTGCATGAGGTCAGGCCACAGGTTTTTAACCAGTTCATAGTTTGACTATGTTTATGACAGATGCCACTCCAATCCAATCAGCAGCAGCTGGTGGCAGAGAAGGTAGGGGACACCTCCAGGGAATTGAATGTGCCCCTATGCTAGACCAGCCAAGGGTCCTTTCCTCATGGGTTGGAGAATTTCCTGTACATAAGTATAGGGAGAAAATATTTAGTACAGACCCTCAGGATACGCTGTCTATGAAAAACACCATGCCGCCGTCTACACGTTGAACTAATTCCATCTACTCTCCAGACCTCTACACCATTTAGGTGGGTGTATGTTTAGATAGGGATTAAATGGCAGTAGAAATCCACATTCCTGATGAAAGGCCAGGGATTAAGGAAAACATCTGGAGCTAAGACCGGCCAGGTGTGCCCATCAGTTGCATGTTGTCCAGGATACTCGTGCCAAGGGATTTTTGTGTCAAGCTTCAGGATACATCATACTTCCTGGTATATTTCACTGGGTTGCTCAGTGAGCCTTTTAAGGAGGAAGTAGCTTAAAGGGCACTATGGTACACACAGCATAATAGAATTACAGAGTTAGACAGACCTTGAAACCTCATCTAATCTATGCACATATATTATGGAGAGGGAGCCTGGCCTGGGACGAGTTAGCACACAGAGAGTTAGTGGTGGGCTCCCAATTTCCAGTCTACTTCTTGAGCAGTCACATTTGCTCTTTATTCCCTTGCTGTCTTTGAGAGTGCTGTTGTTCTGTAGCAAAATTTAAAAATAAAGCTAGAAAAGCCTATAAGATAGTATCTCATATTAAGATTCAACCCCAATTCATGTATATGTACAGAGTCTCTCTAACCATAGATAAATGATTTAGTAGAAATAATCCTAGATTAGAGGACACACTCTGTCCCTCTTAGACATGTGAATTAACCTTCATTTCTTCATATGAGAAATAATTCATTATGCAACACGAATGTATCTAACAGACATTAACTGAACATCTGTGATGTTCTGGGCTCTAAGTGTAAAATGATGTATAAGCAATTGTCTTATTTGTTTTTAAAAAAGCTCTTCTACTCTAGTAAGGGGTATAAAATAGCTGCAACACCCAAGGAATTATGGTGGCAAATAAAGAGAAGAAAACTTACTCTGCCTAGCTAAAGGGGTCAGGGAAAGCTTGACAGATGGACATTAGAAATATAAAGGTGCAGGTAGAGGAAGAGTTAGCCAAGCAGAGAATGGGGCTAGGCAGGCAGACGAGGGACAGCATGGGGCATCAGGGAAACAAGCACAGAATGAAGCACAGATGTCAAGAATAAGGTAGAGTGGGAATGGCAAGACATGAGGCTGGTAATAAGCACAGGCCTAGTAACAAAGAACTGCACACAGCATCCTCTTCATCTGGCCATTGGCAATGAGTAAGGCAGGCAGGTTTTTATTTTAGAACAGTTGTTCCAATGGCAGTATAGAGAATGTCCATGGAGAGCTTACAACCACAAAGACAAGTCCAGAGCCTGATGCGGTGGTAGTGGGGCCAGAGAGAAGTAGGCATATTCTAGAGATTTTTTAAAGTATACTTGAAAGATTTCGAGGTGGATTATAAGCCATGAGGAATGAGGGATGTGAGGGGAAAAGAAGGAGCGGAGGAGGCAGCTGTGATCCTGGCCATGGTAGAAGGAGCAGGAACTAGTGGGTTTTGTTTGGGACATTTGATTGAGGTTCTAGTAAAACAGCTAAGCCTAAAGTTCCGGTAGAAGACCGAGTAGTAGATCCAGAGTTCAACAAAGAGACTGGCTAAGAATGTAACCATTGGCATCTATAGGCAAGTGGTTCCAAAACAGACAGGAGTGAGGGCTGTCAGATTTACCTGGGAAACTTTTTCCAACTACATCTACCAAGCCTTTGAAACTCTCCGGTGCCTTTCCTCCCCTCCCCTAACAGCAAGCCATTCCAGTTCTTGGGCCTGTCAGCCATCAGCAGGGTACATTAGCACCAGTGATGAAGACCAGGAGACAGCCCCCTTAGGGACATTGATATTTAAGGGATAGGATAAAGGACGAAAAGTGGCAATAGATCCCAAGGAGCATCCAAGAAGACAGTGAATGTCTTAGCCTGTCTGGGCCACTATAGCAAAATGCCATAAACTGGATACCTTATAAACAACAGAAATTTACTTCTCACAGTTCTAGAGGCTGGGAAGTCCAAGATCAAGGCAGATTCCACGTCTGGTGGTGAGGGCCCACTTCCTCATTGACAGCTGTCTCCTCACTCTAACCTCACATGGCAGAAGGGGTAAGATATGTCTCTAGAGCCTCTCTTATAAGGGCACTAACTTCTGAGGGCTCCAGCCTCATGTCCTAATCATCTCCCGAAAGCCTTGCCTCCTCACACCATCACTTTGGGGGTGAGGACTTCACCATGTGAGTGACGGGGTCGGGGAAGATGGGGCAGACACATTCAGATCATAGCAGTAAGAAATTATTGACTCAAAGTCTCAGACACCGGGAGAGAATGTCAGCAACGAGGGCATGGCCAGTCATGTCAAACACAGTAAAGATGTTGTGTGAATTAGACTCAAAAGGATTGACACTGTCTGTACCGCCCCACATAGCTGTGACAAGGACCAAATAACATATCCTATATAAAGGTGCTTTCTAAAATAGAAAATATGATACAACATAAGCAGTTATTATTATTACAACTTAAGACTCAACTCAGGCCCCACCTACTGTGGAGAGCCTCACTGTCCCTCCAAGCCACCCCACCAAGGTTCCTCAGCACCAAGGCAGCCCAGGGCAGAGGCTGTGTTTACTTGGCCTGTGTCTAGTACTAGAATGGCACCTGGCTTCCAGGAGGCAGGGAACATGTGCTCATGGGATGAGTGGAGGACTAGGATTGCCTGACTGCATCCCATGAGTCCCTTCAGCATGGAAAATATACAGATCCAGACTGCTGTTTAAAAGACAGAATCCGGCCGGGCGCGGTGGCTCAAGCCTGTAATCCCAGCACTTTGGGAGGCCGAGGCGGGTGGATCATGAGGTCAAATGATCGAGACCATCCTGGTCAACACGGTGAAACCCTGTCTCTACTAAAAATACAAAAAATTAGCTGGGCATGGTGGCATGTGCCTGTAATCCCAGCTACTCAGGAGGCCGAGGCAGGAGAATTGCCTGAACCCAGGAGGCGGAGGTTGCGGTGAGCCGAGATCACGCCATTGCACTCCAGCCTGGGTAACAAGAGCGAAACTCTGTCCCAAAAACAAACAAACAAACAAACAAACAAACAAAAAACAGAATCCAATGTGCTGAATTCTTTTTCTGGGCATAACTTTGTTTCTCTTTTATTTTACGCCTTCAGAGTTTAGGAAAATTGAATCCGCTCCTTATAATTATTGAATAGAGGCAGATCTAAGAAGTATTCCTTGTGGAGAGCCTTGCCCTCCTCGTCCTATCTCTCCTCTGCTGGGCATCCTGGATCTCACCAAAGCCCATGCTTGTCGTCTAATTTCCAGCATGTTCATATCCAAATCGATCTGAACTCATTTTGCAAGTAAAATGTTTTGAGAACTGACCCAAAGTGCTCTCCTAAGTTCTGAATATTTAACACCTGCTTGGCCGGACTCAATTGTTAGTGTTGTAAGTTTCCTTAAATCCACCAGTGTTGCTTGCTGCAATTGATCACTTCAAAATCTATGCTATTTATTGCCCTTGATTACATCATCACACGTGTTCTGAACTGTTTTTGTGGGTGGTGGGGGGATCTTTTTCTTTTTCCCTTTTTTTTTTAAGACAGAGTTTCGCTCTGTCGCCCAGGCTGCAGTACAGTACAAGGCTCGGCTTGCCGCAGCCTTGACTTCCTGGACTCAAGCAATCCTCCTGACTCAGCCTCCTGACTAGCTAGGTGTTCAGGACTGCTGATGTTTCCCTCAATTTTTCTTACATTCTCTTGTGAAAGCATTATATCTAATTTACCAGGAGGTCATTTCCAGTCACTCTTTTTCCAGCCATTGCAAATGTATTCCTGAATCTTCCCCTGGCTCTATGGTGCATTGTAAAGGATAATAAACTCAGAAAGTTTATCTTCTAGACTTGCAGATTTTTCAGAACATTTACATTTCAGACACCTACTTTTAATGAGCAGATATTTTTACAAGGTGTTTCTCCTAATCATCTATTTTTTATTCCCAGGTGGTTATGCAATCTCACCAAGGCTGAAAGGAGCTTTTCAGTCTTTAGGGCATGAGTGCCCCCAATGCCCTTCACCACCAGCACACTCCTTGTGTACACACTCTCTCCCTCTGCAGTATACTGCCTTCCTCTTTTTCCTTTCATACCCAACAGGGAGCCATGAAGAGAACGTCCCCACCTTGCAACTAGTGTTCGCAGCCACCATTGCTTTCAGCCTCACTTCATCCTCTCACTATTTCAGACTCAGGCCTGGCAGCAATGACAGATGGGGAAGGGGAGCCAGCAGTTGCAGAGCACAGAGCATAGTAACATGAACAAGTCTATAAGACTCTTCCGGGCCTCTGTGCTCACCCTGCAACACACAAACATGGAATGGATTTCTGCTTCTTTCTGTGAACAGGGAGGTTCAAGGCAGAAGAGGGATCAAAACAGAGAGCTGAACATGCCTTGCTCAGATGACACAGGGTTGCCTGCTAGTAAACTCCTGGCCAGGCTCAAGATTTGTGAAATACCAGAAGCATCAGACATCCACACAGACGAGAGACACCCTTCTCAGAAGTCTCAGAAGCAGGCAGTCTCTGGCCACCACTCTTCCATGCTATGAGTTTGATCAGCACCCAGGGCTTCTAATCTTGTGTTTCTCAGTGCCACCTTCATAGAAGAGAGAAGCTTGCCTATCAAGCTTGGGTCAAGAGTTCCTGGACCGGTCAGCCAATAGGAGCAAAGGGTTAATACAGATATGGACATCTTGCAAATTTCTGTCAACGATGGCACCATCTTAATTTGTACCTATGGCATCCTAAAACACCAGCTTTTTCTTTAAAAAAGTGCTTCCAGCTCACACTCCCGTATCTCTGTCAAAGGATCTCAGTGCTCCCAACTGATAAGTTTTTCCAGCAAACCTTCGAAATACCCTTTTCCTTGATCAAAAGTAGAAATAGAAATTGTTGAGGTGCTTCAACAATTTTTATTTCTGCTTTTCCAGCTCTGGAAAAACAAAAGAAAAAGAACATTTGGAGAAGTCATCAGGTAAAATATTGGTATTTTACCAGTTGGTAAAGTTGGTACATAGGCTGGGGCGGTGGCTCACGCCAGCAATCCCAGAACTTTGAGAGGCTGAGGTGGGAGGATCACTTGAGCTCAGGAGTTCAAGATCAGGTTGGGCAACATAATGAAACTCAAAAAAAAAAAAAAAAAAATAGCTGAGTGTGGTGGTGTGCACTTGTGATCCCAGCTACTCAGGAGGCTGAGGTGGGAGGACTGCTTGAGCCCAGGAGGTCTTGCAGTGAGCTCTGATGATCACGCCATTGCACTACAGCCTGGGTGACAAAATGAGACCTTGTTTAAAAAATAAATAGATAAAAATACATATATATATACAAGTTAAAGTATGTAACATCCTGAAGACTCATTTTGGTTATTTATAAAGTGGCGATAATGACGTCTATACCTTAGGGCTGTGGAAATATCGAATGTAAAGCACAAAGCATCTCACCTTGAAAGGGCTCAATGACCATGAACTGTAGTTGTGTATGGGGTGTGTATGTGAGTACATATGTTGTCTTCCGTTAAGGTTCATTGCCTTGCTAAGAAGTACGCCAGCAAGATCACCCTAATGCTGGGAGGTTGAGGTGGGCGGATCACTTGAGGTCAGGAGTTCGAGGCCAGCCTGGCCAACATGGTGAAACCCCATCTCTACTAAAACTAATACAAAAATTAGCCGGGCCTGGTGATGGATGCCTGTAGTCCCAGCTACTTAGGAGACTAAGGCACGAGAATTGCTTGAACCCGGGAGGCAGAGGTTGCAGTGAGCCGAGATCGTGCCACTGCACTCCAGCTTGGACAACAGAGTGAGAGTCCGTCTCAAAAAAAAAAAAAAAGATCACTCTAACTTCGGTATAAAAACAAGTATGCTTTCAATGAACCCTCAGTCCTTCATATTATGAATTGGAGCATTAGTATGTGTAGCAACCATGGGTCCCTGGGTGTTCGGTAGGTAACTTCTTGGTTGGAACTCTGTTTCACCTATCTGTTTGGGTTCTCTGGTTCTCTTGGGTCTTCTGCTGCACCCTGGGACTGCTCTTCTTCTGTGGTTGATACCAAAACATCCTGAATGGGTAGAAAACGTATTTGCCCCTGTATCTTATCAGAAAGCATTCTACCAACCAAAGGGAGACTGCCCACCTGGCGGAGAAATTCTGACTGTGGAAAATCACTGATCCACCCTGAACTACATAAAAAATCCATTTGTAAAAATCCTAAGAAGAGCAAACACTTCCCCTGGCAAGCTCTCCAGCAGGGTCCTTGGCTGGCAGGAGCAACCACCCTCGCTAGGCACCAACCAGAAGCCCAGACCTGAGCAGTGACAAATCTGGAATCCTCTGGCAGACTCCAGTCCAGGGCCTCCCACACAAAGGAGGCCCTTCTTACAAACTGAGCACTGAATATGAACACACTTAGAATTAGTTTTGGCTGTAAGGGAAAAGCCAATGTGGAAAATATAATCTGAAGGATAGGATTTTGAAATGAAAGACAAAATGTGGCTCAAGCTTCCAGAGCCTAAGCTCTTGGCAGAAGCATAAACACTTTGTGGAATCTAAGACCAGGACACAATATGCTACCTAAGCAAGTACTAAGGGTAGGAAGGGATTTAAACATTAAAGGACTCACTCCAATTTTCACACTGTGAATCACCGGAATCTAAATAGAGAGGAAGAGGTGTATCAGCCAGCATTTGCCTTGCCTCCCCTGGGCTGAAAAACTCTCCTGGTGCCTGCAGTGCTCTCTTACAAAGATGAATAAGACAAGTCCTGGCCCTTGAGGAGTGTGTACCTGGTTGGGAAGGCTGGCAGGTAACTCAAACACACACCTTAGTATGGGATGTGCCAAAGGTTGAATACGAGTGAAGGGCAGCAGGGGCAGATAACTCCAGTCTTCAGGGGAGGGGGACAAGGTTTCCCAGAAGAGAAGGGAGGGCACCCCATCTGGGTCTTAGAAAGACAGCAGGATCCTGAGAGGAGCAGCAAGAACAGAGGCGGCTCAGAGAGGCCAGGACAGGGTGTGGGGAGGAATTGGGCCCTGCTTGGGTGTGGCAGCAGCTCAGCCGATGGGGGTCGGGGATGGGGAGGTTTTGAACGCTCAAGGACCTTGGACTTGACTCATTGGGTCTTTTGAACATTTCAGGTCTGCTTTTAAATTCAAAGGCAACTTTGCCCCGTGTATCAACAATGAATTGGAATCGGGTAGAGAACTGAAAAGTGTATCTTTGCATATGTTTTTTTTGTTTCTTTCGTGCTATTTGGAAAAGTGATCACACATGCAAATCAACGATTGGCCCTTCGCTATATCCAGCAAGTACTTATTCCTGAATATACATTTACTCTCCACAGCAGCACTGTAGGGGGTCCCCTCACTCCTGCTTTGTGGGGCCCTACCAGACCAGATCAACTTTTCGCTTAGAGATTTTATTACCCATGTGTTCCTGGCACATGGAAGGTTAGCCTTCAATACCAAAGGGTCATTATCACCATTGCAGTGGCACAAGCCCTCGAAATTATTTGCAACATTGCTCCTGTTTGGTTTTTACTTGGTTTACTGGGTTTTATCTGCCTATTCTGGATGCAAATAGGAGTTAAAAATAATTCCAAAGGGATGCTATTAAGCACTTAGCTTTCTTTTATATTATGAAAAACAATCCCATGTCTTGTTGGTAAAATCAAAACTTTGTTGATGACAATTTAGACATGAAATACCCAGCAGAGACAGACCATGATTATTTATGAAAGGCTCTATCAAGAAATTATTTACATCTTTGGGCAATTTCCACTTCGCTTGTGATGTAAGTCCTATGAGCATATTTCATCTAGTTATTCACACAGTTAATGGAGCTGCTCCATACCATGTTTTTTTGATAACACAGCATGTTGAATCTGACTCCCACCTTCCTTTTCCTAATTATTTGTAAGTTCTCCTCACCTCGGTTTTATTTTCTTTGCAGAGTCATTCTATATTTCAGAGGGAGGCAACATGTGGAGTGTGAGATGTGGTTTTGGAATGTTCTCTAATACAGAGCGCTTGTTTGGGACCAGGTGCTGACCGCTCAGGTTACAAAAACAAGGAGAGTAATTTGTACTTGTCACCTAGAGAAGTTCTTCTCTAGAGATATCAAATACTATCCTTTTCACCTGATTCAGAGGAAAGAGGTAGCATCTTGGTGGCACTCTTATACTTTCTCAAAGTGCCCTCTGGTCCTCCATACTGTAGCTTTATTTTCTCATCACTGAAATCACTGTGATTTTCTCAGGCACTGAATTAAGAGAGAAGCAGTTGACTATAGGATGGGTTACTTGTTGGAAACTCATGCCTGTGGTGGTGACGGCAAAGAAAGTTTTGGCACCAGAGTTTCAAACTGAAGGACAGGTTTACTGAGAGACCAAGTCAGAAGAGTATCAGCTATTTCTCCAGCACATTTTCAAATTAGATGAACATACCTGATCTCCTAATTCCCAAACCAATGGATTTCAAAGGGCAAAACAGTCACACCACAACACTGAAAGAGATGAGCCCACAAGGCAGACTCTTGTCATTTTTAGCCACAGGTTTAAATGAGTGTGTCTTGGAATCAACACAATGGGAAAGAGAATACATTTTCCACCATGACCCACATGGGGAGACAGCACTTCCAGGACACACGGCAGACTGTGTGAGATTGTTCTAATGGAGAAATAAACCTTAAAAACTTTATTCCCAAGGAAGCATCATCACCAAACGAAAAGGGAGAGGGTAGAAGAGAAAGATGGAAACTGACATATTCTGAGTATATTCTATCTAAATTTCAACCACTTTCTCTATGATCCCTTTTACACCCCTAAAAAGTTTTTAAGAGGTAACTTTTTCTCCCATTTTACAGAAAAAGAAACTAAGTTTCAGAGAGTAAGCTAAATAGGCTACAGTCACAGAATTAATAAAATATAATATCAGGTTCCATACCCAAGATTCCTTATCTGAAAGCCCATTGTCCCTTTAAGGAATCACACTGCCTCATTTTAACCTGTTGTAATTCAGTATTAGTACTGAATAGTAGTAGTACTGAATTACAACATTCTCTAAAAAGCATGCTGTAAAAAAGAGAAGCGGGTGGAAAGACACTAAGCTAGAAATTCCCCAGTCTTGCACATCACTGGTAACCGGGGACTATGTTCACTTCTCTTCCCGGGTCCACAAGGGGCGTGGTTTCAAAGGCAAGAACTTCCCAGTGCCACGCCTCCATTCACCTCCCCATCCCGGAGCCTAAAGTTCTTTGCCTAATTTTCCCGCGCGTGCGGGAAAGGTAGACAGCCCAGGTGAGCTTCCTTTGTTTAATAAGCCTGCCAAACGCTCCGAGGGAGGAGGCTTTAATTGCAGGCCAGGCAACCAATCCAATATCAGAGTCAAAAATCAATCACTCCAGAGGACGTTTGGAAAAGCTCCTCTCATTGGACGAGAACTTGAATTGGGTGGGAGTAACTCCGGAGTTAAAATCTCCCCTACTCCCTTACCCATAAGGACTCCATCTCTAGATCTCCTCCCACGACAGCGTGGGATTCTCCTCTCTCTCTCTCTCTCTCTCTCTCTCTCGCTCTCTCTCTCTCTCTCTCCCCCCTCCCCCTCCCTCTCTCTCTCTCTCTCCTCTCCTCTCCTCCCTCTCTCTCTCTCTCTCCTCTCCTCTCCTCTCTCTCTCTCCTCTCCTCTCCTCTCCTCTCTCTCTCTCTCTCTCCCTCTCTCCCTCTCTCTCTCTCTCTCTCTCTCCTCCTCTCTCTCTCCTCTCTGATCTCTCTTTCTCTTTCTCTCTCTCTGCCTAAGAAATCGATTTTCTGCAAAGCTCTTTGGATCTGATATGTACTTGAACAAGCTCAGCACCACCAGAGCTCCCTCCCCATTCTTGGGTGAGTGAGGCCCGAGGACCTGGGAAAACACATCCGATCAGGGAACAGTGAGCATCTTTGGGACACCTCCGCAGCCCTGCTTCTGTCACCTGGTTACAGTAAGAGCAAGACTCTAGGTGATTTTGGATAGGGTACAGAAAAAAAAATCACTTACATTTGACATTAGAATGCATTATGTAAGCATATTTTTGCTATAGCAGCAGAAGTAGTTACTTTCCTTAATATGCTCTGGTTGTACTAATACTGAAATTGGACCACGGATACAGACCACATAGCAACTGATAAAAGGCACCCAAGGGCTTTCATTGAAAGCCCATCTAGGGACAAAAGCTTTGTCACAGACTGCAATGTTAGGAAGAAACTGCCTGGCGGCAGGGATAGGGGACCAAAGAAATTCAGAGATAAAACTTTCACCTTTATAACCTGTCAAATTATATACCCTGCATGTATACAGACAGATTCCTTAGGCACTTTACGAATAGCATGTGGGTGTGCCTCTGTGTATGTGTGTCTCTATGTGTCCCATTTGCCCTCTGAAGAAGGCTTAACTAGATTACATCCAAGGATGCAACCCACTTCCAGAAGATGCAATTGATGCTAAATCCCAGAAGGCAAGCAGCAAGAATGGAGCTGTGCACACACTGGTATCTACCAGCATCATTAGAGGCTAGGGAGGAACCAAAAAAGATCTTGCACTTCACCACTTTTATGCTGTGGAGAAAGATGTCCCCCCACCATGATGAGCAGGGCAGGTTGCCAGCTCTCTAAAGAAATCACAGGTGGCCTGTAAGGATAAGCTGGTATCAGGAACCACAGTGGTGACAATCAAACACACAATGTAAGTATATTTCTTTTTAACCATCACTTTCCCAGAACTGGAAATATGCCATCAGGTGTGAACCTACTTAATCACTATATTAGAAGGTGCCAACTGGGCGTGATGGCTCACTCCTGTAATCCCAGCACTTTGGGAAGCCGAGGCAGGCAGATCACGAGGTCAGGAGTTTAAGACCAGTCAGTTTGAGACCAGCCTAGCCAACATGGTGAAACCCTGTCTCTACTAAAAATACAAAAATCAGCCAGACATGGTGGTGTGCACCTGTAATCCCAGCTACTCGGAAGGCTGAGACAGGAGAATTACTTGAGCCCAGGAGGCAGAAGTTGCAATGAGCCAAGATCATGCCACTGTACTTCAGCCTGGACGACAGAATGAGACTCTGTCTCAGGAAAAAAAAAAAAAAAGAAGAGGTTGCCAGCAAATAGCCAGGTTTGTTCCAAATAATTGTTTGAAGTCCATTGTTTGAAATTTCTCACTTTTTCCCACAGAGAAAATACCAAAAATACTTCCTACATAAGTCTGCAAAAGAATACTGAGAGAAAAAATCAAGACACCCAGCTTTTCAAAGACTCTTTGAACCTTAGGCTTTTTGTCTGTGAAATGGGGTTAATGATGCTCTTTCTGCCCATCTCATGGAAGTATCAAATGGAAAATTTAGAAAATGTTTCACTGGACAGAGACAAGGCGCTTTCACTTTACACATGCATAAAGTGTATTCATATAGAATGAAATTAGTCTCAGCAATACTCTAGTCACACTAGTAATAAACAACCTGAAGAATAAGAAATTATAATATGGAGAAAATATTTGGGGGTATTCTGAATGTTGGAGCTAAAGAAAACCTAACAACCAAATGATGAAGTAAATGATGGCTCTTCTGTTCCTCATTTCTCTTCTCCTCTTCTCTGCTCTTCTTGCTTTGCTTTGCTTTCCTTAGTTCCATCACCTTCTAACACGCCATTTAATTTACTTGTTGTCTTTATTGTGTGTCTGTCTCCCCTGCGAGACTGTACCCTCCCTGAGGTCAGGAATCTTGATCGGTTTGTTCATTTGTTGCTACATCCCAAGCATCTAGCACAGTGACTGGCACATTGTAGTCAGTAAGCGCACATTTCTTAACAAATTCATTTACAATGTGATGATGATGATGAAAGGCACCTGGCTCACCTTCAAGAAAGGCTGATGAAACCACTTTGGGCATCTCACAGGGGAAAACCTTCTGGCTGCTTACTTTTAGTCAGGGATTTATGATCACAGAGGAATTTGGGGCTGCTCTGAACACTGTAGATCTCAAGGAGCTGGAATGGCACTCTCTGAATATTCCATGATGAAGAGAGAGAACATCCCAGTCACCTCCCAGTCACCTAAGCCGCTCCTCTTCCCAAGCAGGGTGTGTGTGCTAACAACATGCTGGTTCATCCGCTTTGGGCTCCTCCACTCGAAAGAACATCTGAATCCTCCATGGGATCTTCCTCTCTCTTCCCCCCAGGCCTGTTGTTAGCAGAGTTCTGCCCATTTTCCTAGAACCACTACCTATTATCTAAAGGTCTGGAGCTAGGGGCAGGGAGCAGGTTGTGATGTGCAGCCCTCCAGACTCTTTGATGGAAGGGAGGAAGCTCCAGCCCACCTCTCCCTTTCGGGTAGTAGGAAGAGCCCAGGGTTTGCTTACACAGGGGAGCCAGTTCTGCTGGGATCCAGCTCCCCAGCCGTGCTGACGTCTGTGTTCTCAAGCCAGCCCTGTCATTAACCAATGTTTCTTATTTAGTTCTTAAAATTTTAGGGTAAACTTAGAAACAAAATTCAACTTCCTCATTTTCGAAGTAAGAAAACTGAAGCTAAGAGAAGGAAAACTGACTTGCCTAAGGTCACACAACTAGCAAGTCGGAAGCAGAGAAGCCTTCACCACCTTGACCACGCCTGTCCCTGCAGCACCAGGTATGCCTGGGGAAAGTCAGGTGTGGCTTTGACAGGAGTCCATAGTAGCAGCGTGGTAAGAGTAGCAGCAAAAGTTTGTATACCTTTGTAGGAATGAATCAGATTTTCATAATTTTTGAAATGCTGTAGCCAGATAAATCCAGTAATAGTTACTTGATTTATATATTTTTTAGAGTACTTATCTTTTTTTCTAAAGCTTTCCCAGCCGGTTACTTAAAATAACCTGTTCCCACAATGTATTTGAAATATGGTTTCATTCACACACTTGGCTGCTTAATCTCAATGCAAGCGTAGTCTTTTAAGGTGTGATGGAACTCACAACT
The DNA here is from genome assembly GCF_001604975.1 of Cebus imitator. Lineage (NCBI taxonomy): Eukaryota > Metazoa > Chordata > Mammalia > Primates > Cebidae > Cebus > Cebus imitator. The sequence continues at coordinate 4,272,380 of NW_016107380.1, forward strand.
TCTTGATGTAATCATTATGACAAATGAGTTGTCTTTGTCATGAGATGTGGCTAAGTTTTCCAAATTCTTATTTATGGGTTAATAAAGTTAGGTTTTGGGGTGGGGGTTGGGGAGAAGTAAGAGCAGGTGAAATCAAGCAGGCAGATCAACTCTAAACAACATTTTCGCAAAAAGCAAGTTATAGATTGGTGCCCTTGTGGGGAGGGTTGCCTCTAAAGTCTGAACTGACAGATTAAAGAAGCCAAGAAAAACAAGAACATTCAGGTTATAATATTCTAGAGCTCCTTTCTGCTCTAGAATTGAATTAAAATAGAATTGAAGGTCTAGTCCAACTATTTCACAGTTGGATGAGAAAACAAAAGCCCAGAGCAGAGACTGACTCATCCAAGGTCAGAGAGGTCAGCTGGTTCCCAGTGGGGCTCTTTACTGGGTAGACAGGGAGTCGTAAGATAAGACCAGAGAGGAGCATTGAACTCTCAGGAAATGTCAGGAGCTCCTCCCTACCAATAGGGAAGCTCTCAAAGTACTTTTGTCAACTCCAGCCAGTTCAGGCAAAAGAATAAATGCATCTTTCAGAATCACTGGACACAGAGCATGAGCTAAGGCTAGGTAAGCAAACAGGCCTTCTTGGAGGTGAATTTACTTCTAGGACTCAAGACTTCCCTGGATGAGGAGAGATTGCCCATGAGCGGGAGTGGGCTGTCTGTCAAAGCTCCCACCAGCATCTACAAGTAGGTTTCTAAGAGTTCTGCCTCTAAGTCTATGGTTCGACACCTGGAGACCTTGGGAGATGTCTGAAGATCTTTTTGTTGTCACAACCGGGGAAGGTGGCACTACCCCCATTTAGTGCCTAGATGCCGGGGATACCGTGAAAAATCACAGGCTACCACTCTACCAAAAAGCTTCCACCTGTCAATAGTGCCAAGGTTGAGAAAGAAGCATTGCTCTACCTACCTATCCATCAGTGTTCTGCTAAGACTCAAGTACTACTTCATCAAATGTTACTTTCCAAACCCAAGAAATCAAATAACAGTTATAATGGTTCATTCTCTCTCTTTAGATTTTGGATTTTAAACTCCCCCCACTTCCCCTCCAATAAAACTCTGGATGAAGAGGAGCTAAGCAGGAGAACAGGAAATAGCAATTTCAATAAAAATACTTAGCACTGAAAATGTATGCGTAGGAGAGACTATTTTCCATGTACTTATATTTTTCTTCTTTGTTGTCATTCCACCATCCTTGGTAAATTTGTTTTCATTTTAAGTGTTACAAGCAGTTATTATGTATTCCAGGCAGGATTCCCAAGCTGTGACAATTTAAATGAGGGAGACTTTTTTTGTAGGGAAAAAAATGATAAAAAAAAATATAAATCGTTTGTTGAAACACTAAAGAAAAGCTTGCCTCCGAGAGAAAAATGCTTTTTTATGTAGTTGTAATATTAATCGAAAATGAAAATGTCCTTCACTTTGAAAGGGTAAGATTTGGCATGTATGAGCTAGAGGGCAACGGGAGTCTCCTCCACATTGACAACTGCGCGTTTCCTGAAAAGTCTTTGAAAGAAATCGTATATAAGGAGCTACAAGTAATTTTAAATGGCTTAAATCTTTTACACGTTCACCTCAAAGAAACAGAGAAACTCACGATGGCAGCATGGAAGAAGAGAATGGGTGGTGGAAGAAGGACCTGAAAACACGGGTTTTATTCAGGAGAGTTAAAATGTTCCATGGCCTTGGGCAAATGATCTATCACTTACATTTTCTTTTTTTTTTGAGACGGAGTTTCGCTCTTGTTACC
>NW_016107380.1:4274293-4287328 GCF_001604975.1 Cebus imitator
GTAGAGACGGGGTTTCACCATGTTGACCAGGATGGTCTCGATCTCTTGACCTTGTGATCCACCCGCCTCGGCCTCCCAAAGTGCTGGGATTACAGGCGTGAGCCACCGCGCCCGGCCTACTTACATTTTCATTTACTCTAAATAATAGTAATAATATGGGCCAGGCATGGTGGCTCACACCTGTAATCTCAGCACTTTGGGAGGCTGAGGTGGGCGGATCACCTGCGGCCGGGAGTTTAAGACCGGTCTGGCCAACATGGAGAAACCCTGTCTCTACTAAAAATACAAGATTAGCTGGGCGTGGTGGTGCATGCCTGTAATCCCAGCTACTCAGGAGTCTGAGGGGGGAGATTCGCTTGAACCTGGGAGGAGGAGGTTGCAGTGAGCCGAGATTGTGTCATTGCACTCTGGCCTGGGTGTCAAGAGCAAAACTCCATCTTAAAAAATATATAATAATAATAATAATAATGATATGTGACTTGCCCGGGCTCAGTGGCTCATCCTTATAATCCCTGAGCTTTGGGAGGAGGTCAAGAGGGGAACACAGCTTGAGGCCGGGAGTTCCAGACCAGTTTGGGCAACATAGCAAGACTCACGTCATCTCTACAAAAAATTAAAAATTAGCCAGATATGGTGATGAGCATCTGTAGTCCCAGCTACTCAGAGGCTGAGGCAGGAAAATCCCTTAAGCCAAGGAGTTCGCAGTTGCAGTGAGCTAAGATTGTGCCACTGCACTCCAGCCTGGACAACAGAGTGAAACATGTCTTTCTAAAAATAAAACAATAATAATAATAATAATAATGCATACCTTACCAACTTCATAAGGTTGTTGCAAGGCTCAAAAGGTGTATAAGTGAAATGCCAGTGTTCAGCCTCCCATCTGTATTTCTTTACAGTTCCCACACCAGTGTGACCAAGCTCTCATGAATACGAAGAGCAATCACTCCTGGCAAACAAAGTTAGGATCAAACCAGGAATTATGACAAAGGAGACCCTTTGCTGTGTTACTTACTACACATTTTCAAAATTCCTTCTTTTTATACTGAGACAGAGTTTCCCTCTTGTTGCCCAAGCTGGAGTGCAATGGCATGATCTTGGCTCACTGCAACCTCCACCTCCTAGGTTCAAGTGATTCTCCTGCCTCAGCCTCCCGAGTAGCTGGGATTACAGGTGTGTGCCAACACGCTCGGCTAGTTTTTTGTATTTCTAGTAGAAATGGGGTTTCACCATGTTAGCCTGGCTGGTCTCGAACTCTTGACCTCAGGTGATCCGCACTCCTTGGCCTTCCAAAGTGCTGGGATTATAGGTATGAGCCACCATGCCCAGCCTCAAAGTTCTTTTTTTAATTCCTTTTTTTGTCTGTTTAAGGTGAGGCATTATTGGTGTAGGCTGTATGTAGTCAAAATAAATATCTTTACAGAAAAAAAAAAAAGTAATGACAAAGTATCATGCCCCTGAAACCAAAATGTTGAAATGTTTGCTCCCAAAGGGAAATTTTGCTTTCTTGAAATTTCTGACAAGCTGGTAAATAAGTGAAAGAGTTAGCAAGGCGTGTTTCTTACAATGGAGAAGGAGCCAACCAGCGGAATTGATTTACCTCGTAATGTCGCTCAAAATCTTATCAGTTATGTTGCAGCATTAATATGACACAGGGAATGCATGTTTGGTTTGCAGAGGTTCGGTGACAGGCTGGGGTTGGCACAAACATACAATTAATATTAAAGGCTAGGAGAAAAAAAGCAGCACTGGATGATAAACCAGCATATCCAAAAAGAAGAGAAGAACATTTGGAAGTTGTTATTTTCTTTATGTGTCTTTGGTATTTTTAATGCAGAATTTTATAGAGGCCACAAAATGGTGGGTAAAGGAAAACTAGTGGATGTAATTTATTTAAACTCTCAAAGGGCTTTTGATAAAGTCCTACACAGGAGACTATTAAGGAAACTTGGTAACCACTGGGCAAGAGGTAAAGAGCTGTCAATCATGGCTTACAGTGGGCTAAGAGATAGAGGGGAAGCAAAAGAATAAATGACCAGCTCTCAGCATGGAAAGGAGTTAATTGTGGGGTGTCAGCGATCGATGCAAGAACACTGTCCTCCAGGATACGTAGTAACACCCTAGAAAATGGACTAAATAATGAGGTGCTGAGATTTGCTGACTACACAAAACTATTTTGGTTCCCTAAGTTTACACAGATGGATGTGAAAAACACAGAATCCAAACTCAGTAATTGGGCAAAACAGTGGCAGATGAAGCTCAGAACAGACAAGTGCAAAGTCATGCACATTGGAAGTTGCAACTTAAATTACTCATCCACTCGGGTAAGTTCTGAATTAGTTCTAACCTTACAGGAAAAAGATGTAGGCTCACAGAAGATGTCTTAATGAAGATGTATGCATGATGCTCAACAGAATTTTAAAACAGAAAAGCAAATATACTGTTAAATTGTGGTAAAAATGACAGAGAATACATTCCCATGTTGCTACAAGATCATTGAAACCCTTTGTCCCACATTCAGTTAAAATCACCTTATTTCTAGTCTGGACATGGTGGCTCACGCCTGTAATCCCACCACTTTGGGAGGCTGAGGCAGGTGGATCATCTGAGGTCAGGAGTTTGAGACCATCCTGGGCAACATGGTAAAACCTCCGTCTGTACTAAAAATACAAAAATTATCTGGGTATAGTGGCACATGCCTGTAATCCCAGCTACTCAGGAGGCTGAGGCAAGAGAATCGCTTGAACCCGGGAGGCAGAGTTTGCAGTGAGCTGAGGTTGAGCCATTGTACTCCAGCCTGGAAAAGAAAGTGAAACTCCATCTCAAAAAAAAAAAAAAAAAAAAAAAAAAAAAAAAAAAATTTGGTAAAAAAAAAAAAAAAAAAAAAAAAAAAAAATCTGATAACATCCAGGAAAATATTTAGGAGCAGTGGGAAAGGACAGGCAAAATTTTATAGGGAAAGCAATTTTTTTAAGTGAGCCATTTAGTTAATAATTTGAACAAAGGAAAGTTGAACATAGGGAGGGCATACGTGTTTTCCATAAAGGTAAAAATGTATAATAATAATTTTGCAACTTAGATTGTAGGTAGACTAGAAACTGTCTGCAAATGGCATCAAGGATAACCTGGATTTTCTTCTGATGTGAGATGCTGTGAGCTAATGGAGCTTAGTTTTTCCTCATGAAAGCCAGTCCATCTTCCAACCTACAGTAGCCATATTTCATTTGCTCCAAGATGGGAAATAAGGACATATGCCCATTATAAAGTTTCACGATGGGCGTGGTGGCTGACGCCTGCAATTCCAGCAATTTGGGAGGCCAAGGTGGGAGAATCACTTGAGGACAAGAATTCGAGACCAGCCTGGGCAACATAAAAAGACCCTATTTTAGGCCAGGCATGGTGGCACACGCCTGTAATCCCAGCACTTTGGGAGGCCGAGGTGGGCTGATCATGAGGTCAGGAGTTCGAGACCAGCCTGGCCAACATTAGTGAAACCCCATCTCTACTAAAAATACAAAAAATTTAGTTGGGCGTGGTGGTGGGTGCCTACAATCCCAGCTACTCAGGAGGCTGAGGCCGGAGAATCACTTGAACCTGGTAGGCCGAGGTTGCAATGAGCCGAGATTGTGCCATTGCACTCCAGCCTGGGTGACAGTGTGAGACTCCATCTCCAAAAAAAAAAAAAGAAAAGAAAAAACTGGTAGTGGTGATGTGTGCCCCTGTGGTCCCAACCACTCCGGAAGTGGAAGTGGGAGGATCCCTTGAGCCTCGGAGGTCAAGGTTGCAATGAGCCGTGATGGTGCCACTGCACTCTAGCCTGGGTGACAGAGTGTAACTTCAGTCTCAAAAATTAAACTAACACAAAGTACAGTTTCATGGATGTTATTTGTGACTTTGTCTCAAAAATAAAACAAACAAAAAGTAAAGTTTCATAGATGTTATTTCTAAAATCATTTACTATATTTTGTCTCTTCTAAGCCCATGAAGTTGCATATGGATTTCACCTTGATGTTATGTATCAACTCCAATGAAATAAAGGCAAGTGCCAGGTTCACTCAACAGTTACGTCACTGCGTTCACCTTATCCTGAAAGTTCCCAGATACACAAGTCATTGCACACTTTCTCCTTCTTCCCATTTCTCCAGGAGGCAATTTATCCATGGACTTGACTACCAGGAGCAGTAAGATCTGTCTGCCTCTCTGCCTTTTCCTTTTCCTCAGATGTTCAGCTGAGATTGGCAGCTATGCTTACTGAAGTCAGGAGGAACCAAACCCCAGGCTTCCAGAGATTAAGCATCCACCGATGGAGGCCAGAAAGAAATACTCTCCCCCAATGCCAAAGTGCTTTACAATGGGCCCAGTGCTTGTTGAGAAAATGATATCCTCACACTCAAGCTAAGGATTGCACAAGTGGGCAGGTGCATGGAGGGTGGGGGAAGCAACGGGTGAGGTGGAAGGCGAGGACAACTACTGATTAATTCCCTTCCTGCAGCACTTAGGCCTCACCAGAAGAAGCCTGTTGGAGTCTTGGGTGCTTCTTAGCCTATATTTACTATTTACTATGTTCAAGCAATTGATGTGGATAAGGGACTTCCGAAGTACCTTTCTCTGTGTGTTTTCCTTCCCGAAATCTAATCCTTGAGCACTACGGTAAACAGAAATAAATTAAGAATGAATAGCAATAAAACACGAGCAAGAGCAAACCAAATACTGATGTAAAAATAGCATTAATAGAAGCTAAAATTTGAATTTCATTGCAACAAGTCGTAGCATAGCAATTCTTTTTTAAATCTTGCAAGTGGTGTATAAGTATTCTGTAAAGAATCAGCTTACCCTTAAGAAATGACATTTTAGACAAGCATTTAAATGCTTAATGAAACATTTCAAGTGATGTATAGATATTTTCCTCTTCAAATATGTAGATTCTTTCTGAAAGAGGGCACAAGGTAACGTTTTCTACAGCAACTGTGCAAAACATAAAAGGCAGACATTTTGCTAAGTGTTGGCATCACCCAAGAGGGTTATATCAAGTGGAAAATGACTGGCATGGGTCAGTGTTTACATAAGTATCTTTACCTCTCCAATCTTTGTATCAAATGTCTTACAAGCTTTTTTCAAAAGAAAAATATATATACACAGCTGTTGAATCACTTGCTATTTTAGGAAACTTCTACTCGTCATTTATCTCCAGTTCTACCAATGACGACTTGTAGATATCAACATGTCACTATTGCCCTCTCAGCTTCCACTCATACCTCACCATCCCCCAGTCTCTACACAGCCCAGATATTAAAGAATCTTTTGCAAACGGCAATACCACCACCATCATCCAAAACTCTTAAACTTATACATACACACAAATGCCGAGAGACAGAGAGAAACGTCTTCAGTCCCTTCAGTATTGGTCACCGAAAAGGGAATTAAAATTCTTATTAACAACTCATTCAGATGGACATTACTTACCTGAGACAACAACTCTCCAGAATATATCCAAAATGAAAAAGAGTTCCTGAACAGTGAATATCGATGTCAAAAATTCATGCACTTCCCTTTCTCATGAACCCTTCAGATTATCCCTCAAAGCTAGTTTACTTTTTAAAAAAATCACTAAGGTATTAATTGCATAAGAATATTTTTCTTCAGTTTAGATCATGTTGACTATTTATGAATTGAATGATAGTTCATTACATAGTATTTTAAAAATCTTAACTTTATTAAGATGTAATTCACATGACATAAAATGCATCCATTAAAGTGTTCTGCTCAATGGTATTTAAGACATTTACTGATATGTACACCTATCACCACAGACCATTTTAGAACATTTTCATCACCTCAAAGAGAAATCTTATAACCTTTGGCTATTACTCTCCTGCCTCCCTATCTGCATTCCCACCACTAACCTACATTCTATCTCTATAGATTTTTCTGTCTGGACTTTCACGTGAATGGGGTCATAGAATACATGATGTTTTGTGACTGACTTCTTTCATTTAGCATAATGGGTTTAAAGTTTATCCAGGCCAGGCACGGTGGCTCATGCCTGTAATCCCAGCATTTTGGGAGGCCAAGGTTGAGGAATCACTTGAACTTGGGAGTTAAGAGACCAGCCAACTTGGGCAACATGGTGAAACCCTGTCTCTACAAAAAATACAAAAATTAGCAGGGTGTCGTGGTGCAAGCCTGTAGTCCCAGCTACTTAGGAGGCTGAGGTGGGAAGATATCTTGAGCTCAGGCACGGGAGGTTTCAGTGAGCCAGGACTGGACCACGGCACTCCAGCCTGGGTGACAGAGTGAGACCCTGTCTCTAAATAAATAAATAAATAAATAAATAAAGTTGATCCATACTGTAGCATGTATCAGTACTTCATGCCTTTTTATGGCCAAATAATATTCCATTGACTGGATATATTAAATTTTTACCATTCGTTTGTCAGCTGATGGACATTTAGGTTGTTTCCACTCTGGCTATTGTGAATAATGCTGCTGTAAACATTCTTATACTCACACTTCTGTGTGGACATATGTTTTTATTGCTCTTGGATATATGCTGAGGAGCAGAAGTGCTGGGTCATATACTAACTGTGCAATCATTTGAAAAACTGCCAGACTATTTTCCAACATTGTTGTACCATTTTACAATCCTGCCAACAGTGATAAGAAGCCCAATTTCTCCACATCCTCATCAACTTCTTATTATTGGGCTTTTTGACTGTAGCCAGTGGGTGTGAAGTGGGTATTTCACTGTGGTTTTGATTTGCATTTCCCAGATGACTAATGATCTGGTACACGTTTTCACGTGCTTATTGACCCTTTGTATATTTCCCTTGGAGAAACGTCTATTCAGATCCCTTGCCTGTTTTTTAATTGGGAACCAGTTACTTTTACTTTATAGATAGTGTTAAAGCTGATTTTTCAGCTAATGAAATGATGAGAAATAGCAAATAATAAGTGGGAAGGAGCTATTAGAGACAGACACACCAAATAACCTGGTATAATGAGAGAAAGAAAAAATTTTAGAGAGGAAAGATAAAACCTCAAAAACCAGAGCATTCTCTAGTCCTATAGAGACTATGTCAGTGGGCCCTGGCCGCATCTCTGTGCTACAATATGGCAGTGACTGAAGTTTCCTGTGCTTATCTTAAATCCTCTTTATAGAATCATTTTACATTCTATTTGTTTGTTTGTTTGTTTGAATGGCTAGGAGGATCATAATATAATTTGGAGCTATGCTGAAGGGGAATTGATAGTTATATCAATGGTGTACTCCTCAATGTTTAACAACCAACTCTCCAAGGGGAAGAAAACATCTGATTTGCATTTTCACCATAACTGATTCCAAGCTACCAGATCAGGTCAACCTGCTCAAGAACTTCCAGAAAATTCAACCATCAGCCCCCAAACTAATAGTAACCAGCTTAGACTTACTGTAGATTAATTTGTGACTTTTATTAGCTGGTCACTATGTTCATCTCCTTACATACTACTGTAGTTTGAATGTTTACATGTCCTCCAAAATTCATGTTGAAACTTAATCCCCAGTGCAACATTATTAAAAGGTATGGATTTGGGAGGTGATTAGACCCCAAGGGCTCTGCTCTCATGAATGAATTTGTGCTCTATTAAAAAGTCTGGAGGAAATGAGCTACGTCATGTTTTTTTTTTTTTTTGCACTTCCTTCCCTTCCACCATATGAGGACACAGCATCCAAGGTGCCGTCTTGGAAGCAGAGTGCACCCCTCACTAGATCTGAACCTGCCATTGCCTTGACCTTGGACTTTCCAGTCTCTAGAACTTTAGAAAATGTTTGTTCTTTCTTTTTCTTTCCTTTTCTTTGTTTCTTTCTTTCTTTTTTTTTTTTTAAGACAGAGTCTAACTCTTATCCAGGCTGGCGTGCAGTAGCACAATCTGGGCTCACTGCAACCTCCACCTCCTAGGTTCAAGGGATTCTCCTGCCTCAGTCTCTGAGTAGCTGAGACTACATGCATGTGCCACCACATGAACTAACTTTTGTATTTTTCATTGAGAGGGGATTTCACCATTTTGACCAGGCTGGTCTCGAACTCGTGACCTCAAGTGACCTGCCCAATTTGGCCTCCCAAAATGCTGGGATTATGGGGGTGAGCCACCATGCATGACCTAGAAAGCTTTTTTTTTTTTTTTAATAAATTACCTAGTCTCAGGTATTTTGTGATAGCGGCAGGAACCACCCAGGACACATTACCTCATTTACTGTGCTCATCAACCTCAAAGAAGAAATAGGCGTATTCATTCCCCTTTTACACAGAAGTAGACTAAGGCTCAGAAAGGTTTAGAAATGTGTCCAGGGAGACACAGCCAGGTATTGCCATGATGTTCTCTCCAAAGAGAGCGTTCTTCCTAGTACAGTAAACCAATTCCTCGTTTTTAAAAGTGTGCTAAGAACAACACTTTTTTTTTTCTTTTTGAGACAGGGTCTCACTCTGTTGCCAGACTGGAGTGCAGTGGTACAATCTTGGCTAACTGCAACCCCTGCCTCTTAGGCACAAGTGATTCTCCTGCCTCAGCCTCCCGAGTAGCTGAGATTACAGGCATGCACCATCATGCCCAGCTAATTTTTCATATTCTTAGTAAAGGTGGGCTTTTGCCATGTTGGCCAGGCTAGTCTCGAACTCCTGACTTCAAATGACCCACCTGCCTTGGCCTCCCAAAGTGCTGGGATTACAAGCGTGAGCCACCGTGCCCAGCCAGAACAATTCTTAAATGGGATTAAAAGGCACTTCTGAAGGAGTGTCATCCATTATTCTGAACTTATACTTATTTGAAACACCACAGGCCTTGGCATCAATGGGCAAGTGAAGTGTTGATACATAGATATTTCTTCCTGAAACAGCTAATAGCAGCTTCACCAGAAAAAAAAATTGCAGAGGACTGAGTGATAAAGCTAAAGTCAAGCAGGAATTTGCAAACAAAGCTTCCCAGCACGTGCAAGCAGTATAGAAAGTAGCTCCAGCCGGGCGCGGTGGCTCATGCCTGTAATCCCAGCACTTTGGGAGGCCGAGGCGGGTGGATCACAAGGTCAAGAGATCGAGGTCATCCTAGTCAACATGGTGAAACCCCGTCTCTACTAAAAATACAAAAAACATTAGCTGGGCATGGTGGCACGTGCCTGTAATCCCAGCTACTCAGGAGGCTGAGGCAGGAGAATTGCCTGAACCCAGGAGGCGGAGGTTGCGGTGAGCCGAGATCGCGCCATTGCACTCCAGCCTGGGTAACAAGAGTGAAACTCCGTCTCAAAAAAAAAAAAGAAAGTAGCTCCCAGCCACCAAGGGCCCAGCAAGGAACTCTTCCACCAGTTCTAAATGCCGTAGTGAGTGCATTCACGCATGCAAAGTTAGCACATTAACACACCCTAACAACCTTATGGCAAAATGAGAAAAATTCTGTTTCAGCTTATAGTATGTAACAATATTCCCCTCTACTTGCATTATGGGTAAAAACCAAACTAACACCTAACCCTACTTTTTGAAAGCAAAAAAAGTATAACTTGGGACTGAACATCACCAAGAGTCTATTCAAATAAAACACCAAATTCTCCACCCAGAAGCTAATGACTGCTGTGATGGTTAATACTGAGTGTCAACTTGATTGGACTGAAGGATACAAAATATTGATCCTGGGTGTGTCTGTGAGGGTGTTGTCAAAGGAGATTAACATTTGAATCAGTGGGCTGGGAAAGGCAGACCCACCCTTAATCTGGGAGGGCATACTCTAATCAGCTGCTTGAGTGGCTAGAATAAAAAGCAGGCAGAAAAAGTTGAAAAGAGAGACCGGGCTAGCCTCCCAGGCTACATCTTTCTCCCATGCTGGATGCTGCCTGCCCTCCAACATCAGACTCCAGGTTCTTCAAGTTTGGAATTCAGACTGGCTCTCCTTACTCCTTAGCCTGCAAGATGGTCTATTGTGGGACCTTGTGATCATGTGAATTAATACTTAATCAACTCCCCTTTACATATATATATATATTTCATTAATTCTGTCCCTCTAGAGAACCTTGACTAATACAATTACTATAATTAAAAATTTGTAATTTGGCCGGGCGCGGTGGCTCACACCTGTAATCCCACCAATTTGGGAGGCCGAAGAAGGTGGATCACCTGAGGTCAGGAGTTCAAGACCAGTCTGGCCAATACACTGAGACCCTGTCTCTACTAAAAATACAAAAACTAGCTGGATGTGGTGGCACTTGCTGTAATCCTAGCTACTTGGGAAGCTGAGGCACAAGAATCCCTTGAACCCAGGAGGTGGAAGTTGCAGTGAGCTGAGATCATGCCATTGCACTCCAGCCTGGGAGACACAGTGAGACTCCATCTCAAAAAAAAAAAAAAAAAAATGTAATTAGACACATCGCAGAGAAGGAATCACTTATGCAATCAGTGGCAAGTTTCAACTTCTGTTTTCAGCCAGTATCAAAAAGGTGGGTGGATCTACCACGGGCTAACACATTCCCTTTGCTCTGTCTGGCGCCCGCAGTGGAATACATTACTCCGTTATGGAAGCCGCTATTGTGCTTGTTTGGTAAGAAGGACGGGCAATTCAGCAACCAAGCTTATACTAGCCAAGACTCAAATCTCACCACATAACAATGCCCACAGACTACAATACTATAAAACTCTAAGAAGGGTATCAGTCAAGTCTTTAGAATGTCTCCTTTTAATTTATGGTGAGAACACCAAGCTATATTCTCTCAATATCTCAAGGAACCGGGACTGTTAACGTACAATACATCTCATTGTACATTTGCTCTGCTCTATATTCAAACCTGAATGAACCGGATTAAAAAAACATGCACTTTTTTTCTTAACCTTTTACCTGACAAGGAATACAATAAACAGTAGCCTCATTCAGAGATCTTTGGTATGAAGCAGGATGCTTTAGACACTTAATATTAGTACTCTGATAGGCTTAGTAGTAGACATGTGAGAGAATAAGAGCAGAGGAGATAAGAAGAAGGAACCAATGGACAAAGTCTGGGAACCCCTAGCCCCCTTTTCCACAGCCTACATCTTTGGCACCCACATCCACTCACTACAGATGGCCTGGCACTGCCTTTCCCGGGCATCACAGCATTCTAGCCCAACCATGCTCTCTTCGTCCTGTTTCCGCTCCCCTCACACCCCACTGTGCAGGTTAGACATTTGGAATCTCCTGTCTTCGGGGCCAGGCTTCGTTGTTAGGAAGTACAATAAATGAGTCCTTTAAACTAATAGGATAGGATAAAGTAGAAGACACCATTGATTTCGCCACCCGTGTAGGTCCATTCAAACTGCTACCAGGGCTTCCTGGAAGTGATGGCCACTCTTTTAATGACTCACCCCAAGACTGATCCCAGGGGTGAGGATTGCAGCCCAGACTTTAGGAAGGATTATACCATGTCAGGCTTCATCTTTGTCCACTGGGCTGGCGAGGCCTGAATGAGGAATAAGTGAGGGGAGATCATAGGGCTACACCTGGCCTCATCAGTCTGCGTGTTCCCTGACAGTATGCAGATGGACTAGCTGCAATCCAGCTAGCCTTCCTGGAGGAATCACTTCTACTCCCATCTCTGTGCAGGCTAACCGCAATCCACATTTGAGTCATAATACCCAACACATGTGGATGGCTCGTAGAAAACAAGCTTTTAGAATTCCAGCACCAGTAACACCAGTCTCTACAACAGCCCTTGTCATAACCAAGCTGTTGTGAGTTGTGCAACCAATTTCGTGTGGCTAGGAGGTTCTTTTGTTTGGCAGCCAGGTAAAACAAGGGCTGACTCCTTTAAACAGTCTCCCTTCCCCTACATACCCTTCATACACAGAATTCCTTTCGAAGCCACCGAAAATCCCTTTCCCAAAACAGAGATGAGAAGAATTCGTTTGTTTTTGTATGAACCTAGGCTCGCCCTCCAACTCTCCTACCTCGTTCCCTTTTCTCTTTCAGACCTCTCTCAAAACTCCCACATTCCACATTCCCAGGATGGCCTTTCTGACAATGGGTCTTCTCTAAATCAAAATGGCTACAGTCCAAAGGTTGCACCAAATAAAAATTCAGCTAGCTTCCAGCAAAGTCTCACAGTATGATCGGCCTTTTCTTCCTGCATGTTTTTATTATGGTTTAATTGTCACGTCTATTCCAGTTAGGTGACAAACATGAGGTAGGAATTGCTTTAATCCTTTTGTTTTTATAGTACTTCAAATGAATACTCCGCTCAATAAATTGAAAATCATTATTATATATAAACACTTATGCTAATGCATGACCTGGAAGCTGCAGTGGCAGAATGAAGAAACAATTACTGGTAAACACCAGGGTATGGCATTTCAAGGAAGTCATCACAGAATCACCAGCAATTATCTTTGCAAACTTAAGGTGAGGTATCTATGGACTTAAAGAGACAAACGCACATGTGTGTTTTTTTTTTTTTTTTTTTCTTTTTTTGAGATGGAGTCTCACTCTGTCTCCCAGGCTGGAATATAATGGCACAAACTTGGCTCACTGCAACCTCCGCCTCCCAGGTTCAAGCAATTCTCTGCCTCAGCCTCTCGAGTAGCTGGCATTACAGGTGCCCGCCACCACGCCCAGGTAATTTTTGTATTTTTAGTAGAGATGGGGTTTCACCATCTTCGCCAGGCTGGTCTTGAACTTCTGACCTCATGATTCACCCGTCTTGGCCTCCTAAAGTGCTGGGATTACAGGTGTGAGCCAATGTGCCAGGCCAATTCGAATGTGTTTCTAAAAGAAAAATAAGGTCAGGTGCAGTGACTCATGCCTGTAATCCCAGAACTTTGGGAGGCTGAGGAAGGTGGATCAGCTGAAGTTGGGAGTTCGAGACCAGCCTGACCAATATGGAGAAACCCCATCTCTACTAAAAATACAAACTTAGTTGGGCGTGGTGGCACATGCCTGTAACCGCAGCTATTCGGGATGCTGGGGCAGAAGAATCACTTAAACTTAGGAGGCGGAGGTTGTGGTGAGCCGAGATCGTACCATTGCACTCTAGCCTGGGCAACAAGAGTGAGA
>NW_016107380.1:4287776-4288821 GCF_001604975.1 Cebus imitator
AAACTGTCTTAATCAGTTTCTTTTTAATTAGCATTTGACATCACATTAGTTAACTGCTATTCCTCAGAAGTATGACAAGTCGGGTGAAAATCAAGTCAAAGGCAAAGATATGAAATAGTTTTGACTGTTGCACAGTTTTAAGTGTTGTCTTGCTATTGGGCAATTCAGAACTGCATCCTGAAATCATCTTCTCATCAGGTAGATTCATAAGTGATTAGAAGGCCTTTCTCACTAAGTAATTATTAATGATCCAGTGTCAGTCCAGAGATGCATACCTCATGGAATTCCAGAGAGGTTGGTCTTGGTGCTATTTTTAGTAGTGACTTAGATGATGGGAGAGAATGTGGTTATTAAATTCAGTGATGACATCAAACCAGGTGTGGTACATTCCACTTTGGAAAACTGGATAGAAGCGCAAATGATCTTGATAAGTTGGAGGAGTGGGCGGACATAAACAGATTGAGGTTTTGTAGTGTCATTCACATGGGAAGAAAAACAAACCACGCAACTGCAGGATTCATTCTGTGATGTCATACAGAAAACGCTCTGGAGATCATCGACAACACAAGCTATTAGGGTTCACGCTTGAGCTTTGAAAGCATGTTTGATTTAGTAGAAGAAAAACAGGTGGTCCTTCCTTAATGCTCAGTATCAGCTATAGGCGATCCTAGAATGCTCCGTGCCATCTTTAAGTTTGCATTTTAAAGTGGAATATGGAGAATGTGAGGGTGTTTAAGAACAAATCAGCTTTTTAAATTGGTTACATGTTGAATAAATAGCTCTTAGAGAAACAACTAAAATCATAAAGCTATTTGGCCTAGAGAAGACTGTGAAAAGGACTTACCCATTTTCAACCTCAGGAAGAAGAAAGTGGAAGAATATCAGTTTCATATTAGGTTTAAAATTTTTAAATCGAATTTGAATTTTTTCTTTTAAAAAAAGCTGTGGAAGGCTGGGCATGGTGGCTCAGGCCTGTAATCCCAGCACTTTGGGAGGCTGAGGTGAGTGGATCACAAAGTCAGGAGTTCAAGACCAGCCTGGACAA
>NW_016107380.1:4289114-4309542 GCF_001604975.1 Cebus imitator
AAAACTAGAATCAGACATCCCTCACTGAAAACTTCAAAAATTGGGCTTTAGTTGGGAATAGCTTTACGTGTAGACAGAAGACTATACTACATGGGAGAGTAAAATCAAAACCAAAATCTCTGTGTATCCTGTTTATCTGGTTTGTCTCCCTTCTATCTGACAAAGAAAGCAGGGGAGGGAAGGAAGAGGAAGAACTGTCCAGGGTCTCAGGACCCTCACTTCCGTGACAGGACTCTTGACAGCTCAAGCCCCATCGCTCACTCTTGCTTCCCAGGTCTAAATGCTGCATTGCTTGGATTCTTGGCTGTTTTGTTTCAGGGACGGTCACTTTGCAGGTAATATTGAGCTCTGAAACACACACACACACACACAGCCCAAGCCCTTCAGTGCCTTTAAGTGGGATGCAGCCTGATTCCCCTGAGATTTCACTTTTGCTAATTTCCATCACTGGGCGTTTGCTCAAACCTTGGGCTCTGGTCTGAAATGCACAATACGTTCCTTTCATCGCCCTCCCAAGAACTCCCTACTTTTCCAGGCCGGATGCAGTTCCACCTCTTAGGAGCCTGTCTGACCTCTCCTAGTCATGGCAATTTCTCCTTCTTAGGAAGTCACAGCATTTGTTTACTAGTCATTCACTTGATACATAGTCACACTCAGCCTTGTGACATCTCAGGTACTGTTGAATCACCACTTAACATTTACGAAGTGTCTACACTCTACTATCACCTAGGCCAGGAGCTCCTTAGGGTGAGGATTAGGTGTTCAACTGTTTTGTTTTTACAGCAGCTAACTCAGCAAGTGATGTACTCTGCTCATGGTAGGGACTAGATTATTCTTTGCTTAATGAATGAATGAATGATTAAGGAGAATGTTTAGAGTAAATTCGATCTGGAAACGTTGTTCTCTACCTTGGAAAACGGTTTCTAAGGAGAGACTATTTCATAAGAAAATAAAACCCGATTCAGGGAAAAACTTCACATTTCATAAATTTTTGGTGGGAAAAGTAGATGTCAGCATTATAAAATCCAGTGAAACAATCACAATGTCTGTTTATATGTAGGAAATATTAAATTATACAGTTCCTTACAGGAAAAGAAAACCAAATACCGCAAGTTCTCACTTATAAGTGGGAACTAAACAGTGGATACTCACAGACACTGGGGACTATTAGAGGTGGGAGGGAGAATGCGGGGAGAGGGTGGAAAATCTATTGGGAACTCTGGTCAGTACCTGGGTGAGAGGATCCGTTATACCCAAACCTCAGCCTCACACAATATACATGTAACAAACCAGTACATACCTCTGAATCCAAAAGAAAAGTTATAATTGAAAAAACAATGATTAATACTTGGCTTCTCATCAACAAAAATGGAAGCGAAAATTTTTGTCTATCAAGAATTCTATGTCCAGGTAACTCTCCTACAAACTGTAATAGTCATAGCTTTACCAATTAACCAATGGCATTTAAAAAACTTTATTATACATCATCAATATATACTTTTTTTTTTTTTTTGAAACAAAGTCTTGCTCTGTTACCTAGGCTGGAGTGCAGTGGCACCATCTCGGCTCACTGCAACCTCTGCCTCTTGAGTTCAAGCGATTCTCATGCCCCAGCCTCTAGAGTAGCTGGGATTACAGGTGTGTGCCACCACGCCTGGCTAATTTGGAGATGGGGTTTCTCCATGTTGGCCAGGCTGGTCTCAAACTTCTGACCTCAGGTGATCCACCCACCTCAGCCTCCCCAAATGGAGGGATTACAAGGGTGAGGCACCACACTCAGCCATATATACAATTTTTATTTGTTAATTTAAAAAAGCAAATCTAAAAAAAGCGGAAATTAAGAAACTTTCAAATTAACAAAAGCAGAAAATTTATCTCTAGTAGATCTGCCCTAACCACTAAAGGCAGTCTTTCCGGCCAAAATTAAACTAGCCAGTAACATAAATCCATATGAAGAAATGAAGATCATCGATAAAGGTAACTACATAGAAAAATATAAATGACAGTATTCACGAATTTTTGCTTGTAATTCTCATTTGTTTAAAAAAATTGCATCAAGGAAAAATTATAAAGCTGTTATTGATTGGGCTTATAGCATATACAGCTGTAATTTATAATAATTGGCAATAATAGTAAAATAAATTTAAATAAATAAAAATAAATTAATTTCCTAAAATGGTAGATTATAAAAAATATACAATTGTTGATATGTTCCTCTAAGTAGAACACTTATTAGCATATGCAATATAAAAGCAAAAAAAAAAAAAAACCCATCATATGTGTTTAAGATTTAGTCTAATAAAATTTGAACACTTCTTTTTTATTATTTTAAGATTAATATTTTAGGTTCATTCTGCCCCGGCTCACTATGACTGGTCTTTCTATTAAGACCCCAACAAAGTGTCAGAGGTGGTGGCCATTTTTAAAAGGTACCCAGCTATATCTTAGATTTTGAGTTTAGGATACAGGTTTTACAGAGATAAATATCCCATGATAGTTGCTAATCTATTGTAGATTGGGTGGCATTTGAACCTATGACCTGAGCCTACAAGCATCATATCCATAGCACCTTCTCAAAGACCTCAACATGAAGCATGTCTAACGTAAGCAGTGTTCAGTTGCTTGTTATATAAATTCTGCAGTTAGTTAGATGTTTAAATGTTTGAAAAATACTAAGGCAGCATTACGATGTAGATTGGTTGAGGAGGTTGTTTGACAGCTCAGTAAGAACTGTTGCTTGCTTGAGCTACACTTGGAGAAATTTCCCAGGAACCTCTTGCCTATAGTAGCAACACAATGTCCCCCAAATTTCCAAAATAATTCAGGGTGTCCAAAGATCTTGTAAATGCAAGTGGGGTTAGTTGGGGTGGAGAAATGAATTTTGGCATAAACTATGAATTTGAGAATCAACCAAAAAATAATTTCCTTTCATTAATCCTCCTGTCAACCTAAGGTAAAGATTATTTTTAAATGAGGAAACTAAAACAGACAGGCACCCAACTAGTAAGCATGCTAGTTGGGTCCTGATGAGTACTAAGAGTGCTAGTAAGACTGCTGATGGCAAAGCTGGGGTCTCTGGGTCTCTGAAGCCAGTTTCTCAGTCATGACCCTATTCTACCTGCACGCCTAAAATAACATTTGTGTAGTGTCTAGCACAGCACCTAGGACATACTGTCAATCTCCCAACTAGTTCTTCCTTATACTATTTGGGATAAAGTAGCTCATTGCATATCCTGGGCAGGCAGGATACTCTGCACCGGAAGCACCTGCGCAGAGGCAGGACCCTGAATGGAAGTCTCTCGAAGCAGGTGTCTGGATAAGCAGAACAGAGGCTCCCACGCCAGGGGCCTATCTCCTCTCTAACTGTTTGCCCAGTACCTCTGTTATCGGCCTAGACACAGTGAGTGCTCCCCGGTTGTTTAGTGAATAAACTGAATGAAAGAACAAGATGGTGCAAGAAACAGGAGCAGAAGCAACATCCTGAAAATCCAAGCAGCTGTCATTAGAGCAATTACAAACTGAAGTCATAAAACTTTCTTTCCAAGCCAGTATTCGTTCTCTGAGTGCATTATCCTGATATATTCTCTTCCCCCGCCACACCCCCACCACCCCCTCACTCTCAGCTTCGGGCCAAGGTTTGTGAACTCTAAATACCTCAACCAGATGTAATTTGTTACTAAAATTGCAAAGTACTCTTTCATTCTATTTTCATTCTACATTTGTCAGCAGGTCAGAGTGCAACATGCACAGCGTTAAGTGCTCAAAGATTGTGACCGATGTTAGTCATTCTTCCCATTCATCCACCAGGAGTGTTCTTAGCAGATGAGAGAAACCACAGGCCAGGAAGAGGCAATGGGAGAAGTCCATCAAGTGCTCTCGAAAGGCCCTATTCCTGGGCCTGGTTCCACCTCGGACCTGTTTTTCCGGTGTCTCTATGCCAAGGCTGTCATTTCCTGGCCCTGGATTGAAATGAGAAGAGAGGAAGAAGTAGATGACGTAGGTGTCTTTTTCCAGGAAAAAAAGATGTATGGATGTGATTCATAACTTTAATTCATTCTTTAACTTGCAGAAATGCAAAAAGTCTGTGGAGCATTTTGTGGCCTTCTGATGAGAACCAATTCACACTACTCATTCATCCCACTTGAAGCACTCTTTTTCAAGTGCTCAAGATTTAGGAAAACTGGCTGCAGTTAAGCCAAGGAGAGATTCAGAATAATTACGGCAAACAAGAAATTTCACTTGGTTTTTGAATTGGGTCACATGTGAACAGGGAATTTTCCCAAATTGTCAAAATATTTCATGTGGTATTGATACTCCTCAAAAAATGTGGATTCTGGACATCCCCTCCAAATGGCTTCATAGCCAGAATGCTAATGAGAGGATTATACATCCAGGGGCTTTGAAAAAATGGTGCAAAAGCCCTAAGCTCCCAGTTACATTTCAAATAAAATCATAATTTGATAGGTAGTATCAGATGTACTCATTTTAATAAATAGTAATTAAACATTTATTAAAATGTAAAAATAATTTTAATCCCAGAAACATATGTTAAATAAACAATAAAAGAAGATGTTACCAAAAAAAATAATAATAATAATGACTTTGCCACCTAAAAGCTATGGGAATTCCAAAGTTACACTTAATCCAATTGACATTTATTAAGAGAGTACATAGTAATTGGAAATTAGAGATGAATAAGATGTAGTCATTGCCTTATGAAGCCCCAGCCTTAGCTGTGCAAGGCAGGAAGTAAGCAACTTGGTGTAATACAAAACACGGTGTGCTTGGAGCTGGCCAGCACCCCAGAAAGAGCTCCTAATCTCATCTGGAGAGAATTAAGGGAAACTTCTTTGAAGAACTATGCATAAGAGAATCCTGAATGGTGAAGAGAAATTTTCCAGGTGGATATGTCAGAGGGATGGTGATGGCAGACACCCTCGTGGAACCCAAGACAATTTAATGAGATTAGCATGAAGCATTTGTACTTATTAACAGTGCTCCTATGCACTCTCACAAGTGTCCCAGATTGATGGATAACCTGCATGGTCTTCCTGGTGGTTAGAAGCCACTATGAATACAAATATAAATAAAATCTGACCAGGGTCCGCAAAGAGCTCCTAGAAACGGAAAAGACAAGGGCTGGGTGTGGTGGCTCACATCTGGACTCCCAGCACTTTGGGAGGTTGAGGCAGGAAGATTGCTTGACCCCGGAAGGTTGAGGCTGCAGCAAGCTGTGATTGCACCACTGCTGCACTCAGGTCTGGGCAATAGAGAGATACCTTGTCTCAAAAAAAGAAAAGAAAAAAAGGAATGGAAAGGCAGACAGACACAGAAAGACCTAACTGCGATACATATCAAAAGATGATATGCTCTATAAGAATGAGTAAACATTTGCAAACATGATGACATTTAAGCAGGGCTTTGAAGGACAAGTGGGAGTTGAACGGGAATGCCAGACCATTTGGGGATGAATGGTCATGTCATGTTGTAGAAAGGCTCGCAACCAAGGAGGTTGAAGGAGAGAGAACCTCAGGGCTCTGGTGACAGCTGAAGCTGAAAAGTTAGCCTTGAAGACAAATCGTCAAGGGCCTTGAATAGCCAAAATTCTTCAACTTCGGGCAATCAGCTGAATATCTGGAGTTGATAATGTCAGCAATGAGGATTCCTTAAAGATTTCTAATCAGGAGATGGGATCCAATCTCCCTTTTGAACAGATAACTCCAGCTTCTCTGGAGGATGAACTAGAGGGAGCAGATAATGGCTGCACTTCAGGTGGAATGGAATTTGGCACTACAGATATCAGAGCCTGATTGCTGTCTTCTATGAAGCTTGATGAGTATGATGCTTCAGGGTCCAGAAATGAAGAAAAGAGTACTCTGATCTATGAATGAGAGTAAGCAAGAAATGGAAGAATATTTACCATTCTAGGAAGATGTATGGACCAAAAAATACAAGGGAATAAGAGGAGATATTACAAAAGGTTTGATGAGTTTACTACCCCAAAGGTTATGGCAATGTTTACACACTATAAATTTTACAACAAATCATGAGACCAAATGAACCCACGGAAAGGTTTGTGACAGAGCCAGAGCTGCTAATGAAGGACCTTTTGCCTTCACTGACAGGGATGAAATCATTTATAACCCTGCTGGTGTATTCCAGACCAAGTCAGTGAAAAATCTGACAAATTGGATATTTGGAATTTATTTCAATAAAGTCGCCTGCTGACAGTTTTAATAATTAAAATACATAGGCCAGAAGCCACAGGGAGGAATGAGAAAAACCCGTTTGTCTCATTTGCTCTCTTATCTTTTCTTTTTTTGGAAAGAAACTAACAATGAAATTTTTGAAAAGAACATACATCCAACTCAATAAGCCACATTAAACCTAATGATCAATGGATAGAAGATAAAGAAACCAGATCATCCTTACATACAATTGTCAATAGAGAAGTTTTATAAAAAAATATTCAACAGAAAAGCCATATTTGCCCCATCATAAAATAATTTCCTTGGCTATTTGAAAAGGGGATTCTGTGCAGATTAGGAGGTTGTGGACTACATGAATCCATTAATTAAAGTGGAAACTTCCCCATATTTGTATCATGAAAGATCCATTTTTTTTTTTTAAACAAAGTCTTACTCTGTTGTGATTTACGTTCACTGCAGTCTCAACCTCCCCAGTTCAATTGATCTCAGCCTCCCAAATAGCTGAGACTATACACATTAGGCACCACTGTGCCCAGCTAATTTTTTGTAATTTTGTAGAGATGGGGTTCCACTCTGTTGCCCAGGCTGGTCTTGACCTCCTGCACTCAGGAGATTCACCTGCCTCAACCTCCCAAACTGTTGAGATTACAGGCATGAGCCACCACGCCCAGCCAGGTTTTACTTTTATTAGGAGTTTTCTCCCTGTAATTCTCATCCTCGAGGAATTTCTTCCACTAAACAAGCAGTATTTAAATAACCAATCATTTATTTTCTTATTGTGTTATTAATCACACCTAGCCCTTCCTGCCAATGAGAGTTTTTGATCATTAGGAGAGAATCTCTGTTACCACAACACTTTGATACGATTTTAGCCAAGAGCAAAGGAACTTGACATTTTATTTAGCCTCTAGGGACTTATCACAAGTAAATGTAATGGTTTCTGTTAGCCTTTTGAAATACTGAAAATAACTCAAGGAGCTATTACAATGTTCAAGGACCCTGAGGGATGTAGAAACCGCAGATGGGAAAATTTTGCACCAGAGAATAGACAAGATTCTATTAAAAATAAGCAAATCATGTTCACATTATATTTTCCCAGCTCCTATCAATTCATTCTCACATATATACCTTTCAACAAGAATTTACTGAGCATCAACTAGTCATGTACTAAATACTGAAATCAGCATTAGGGATACAAAAATAAAAGTCCTTGCCCACAGTCTAAAGGCCCAGATTCTAGCCACAGAACTAGAGAAGAAAGATGTAAGCAAACCCAAGACAAGCTAATAACAGCTTGATTGCACATGGCAATTTGGCTGTATGGCTGCAGAGCATTGTGTCCTAACTATGCCTTGGAGAGCCTGGAAAGGCTTCTGGAGAAATTAACAACTGAGTGGACATGTTAGGATGGAGAAAGAGCCAGCGGTTGAACAAATGTGATTGATCTTTCCAGGAAATAGGAACAGTATGTACAAAGGCATAAGTCATGAGAGAGAATGAATGGGATGTTCAGAAACAGCTAGCAATTCAGCAGGAGAAATAGCATAGTGTAGTGGTTAAACACATAGGCTTTGATGCCGGATCCCCAGGAAGGGTCTCTAGGCTTCACCGTTTAGAAACTGGAGACTTAACGCAAGTTAGTTACCTAAGCTCTCTAAGCCTCTGTTTCCACATCTGTAAGATGGAGATAATAACAGCATCCACTTGGAGTAATCGAGAGTCAAATTGCACTTTTTATTTGTTTTTTATTTTTTATATTTCTTTATTTTGAGATGGCGTCTTACTCTGTCACCCAGGCTGGAGTGCAGTGGCAATATCTCGGCTCACTGCAAGCTCCGCCTCTCAGATTCAGGTGATTCTCCTTTCTCAGTCTCCCAAGTAGCTGGAATTACAGGCGACCACCACCATGCCTGGCTAATTTTTGTATTTTAAGTAGAGTCGGGGTTTCACTATGTTGGCCAGGCTGGTCTCGAGCTCCTGACCTCAGGTGATCCACCCACCTCAGCCTCCCAAAGTGTTCAGATTACAGGTGTGAGCCACCACGCACAGCCAGATTGCACTCTTTAAAGCATTTAGCCCTGTGCTTGGTGGTTAGTAATTAGTGTTTATACATGCTGGCTCTTTAGGAAGCATGCTCCTTGTGTGAGAATAAAGTTGGACAGATTGGCAGGGACCAGGGCATGAAGGACTTTTCTGCCATGCTAAGAAGGTGGCATCACTTTCTGTGGATCCTTGAAGAATTTTAAGCTCTGGAATAGGGAGCAACATGATAGCATTTGTAAGTTAGAAAGAACAATTTGGCTATAGCATGTAGGATGGTTTGGATAAATGGGAACTGGAGGTGTAGGGCTAACTAGGAAACTATCGAAATGGCACAAAATAAGCTTAATGTTGGGCCAGGCATGACGGCTCACACCTGTAATCCCAGCACTCTGGGAGGCTGAGGCAGGAGGATCTCTTGAGGCCAGGAGTTCCAGACCAACCTGGGAAATACAGTGAGATCCAGTCTCTATAAAAAATTAAAAGGAAAAACAAAACAAAACTTTCATGACCAGCCTGGCCAACATGGTGAAACCCTGTCTCTACTAAAAATACAAAAATTAGTTGGGCTTGGTGGCAGATTTCTGTATTCCAGCTACTCGGGAGGCTGAGGCAGGAGAATTGCCTGAACCCAGGATGCGGAGGTTGCGGTGAGCCGAGATCCCACCACTGCGCTCCAGCCTGGGTGACAAGAGCAAGACTCCATCTCAAAAAAAAAAAAAAAAAAAAAGAACTTAGCCAGGCATGGTGGCATGCACACCTATAGTCCTAGATACTCAAGAGGCTAAACAAGGAAGATCACTTGATCCCAGCCAGGATATCAAGGCTTCAGTGAGCTATGGTCACGTCACTGCACTTCAGACTGAGCAACAGAGTGAGACCTTGTCTCTAAAATTAAAAAATTAAAAAAAAAAATTTTTTTAAAGCTTAACGTCACTAAGTGATAGTTATAACTGTGATTACCAAAGGCGAATCTGCTAAGGGGAGAACTGTTTTATGCACTCACACCAGGTCTGCAATACTCTGAAAATTTCTCTTCCTGAAGTGTTTGTCTTTCTCCTAAGAGCAACAAAGCATATTTTAAATTAGCATAGCAACCAGTGTGGGAACTTCATTGTCAGCTCAACACAGGGCAATGTATAGAAAGTCCTTTCTAAAGACACCTGTAAAAGGCCTCTTTTGCCTTCAACGTGATGACCTAACTAATGGGATAAATAAACCCTCTTTGAAATGCAGAAGTGGCTTAGAAGGAGCCTCCAGGAAGCCGTATTTGATATGCACATGCATCTTGAAAATTAGTTTTCTTCTCCCAGCGCTGCCTTGGGGATCCGTGAAAGACAATTCTTCAAGCCAGGCGAGAACACCAGCAGAGCGATGTCTTCACAGCTCAGCCTCTAGCCCCCAGCAGCTGGGCTTTCATTACAGTACATATTGCAAACCGCCTTTTGCCAGAATTCTCCGACATCAGGCTAACGCAAGACTGCCAAGGGAGGTGGGGTACTTGAGGGCTGTAGGCCAGAAAATGGGGACCGCCAAAGCTAGAGACTCTTAAGGGGTGATGCAAATGGAATTTTGCTCTGCCAGGAATATAACTTCACCATCAGTCCTTCCCTTCCTCTAAAACAGCGTACTATGAACAAATAATAGTACTGCATAGATACTTAGAAAGGGAAAGCTCAATAGCTTTAAATAAAAGTTCTTAGCCAGGGGGTGGAGAAATGAGAAAATATTTAGAGAGGGAAGAAGAGGTCCCTTAGAGCCGAGAGCAAAGTGTCATATTTTAAGGTAGTGTGTTTTGCCCAAAAGGTTTCTTCACAGCTTGTTAACAGCTGAGGCTCTCTCCCATATTAAAGACCACCCAGATGTGATAACTTGGTGGTGGACTCATCTTCTTGGCATTTATAATGGCAGCTGCCTAGAGCCCAGGGAGTTAGAAGCAACCCACAGAGCAATTTCAGTCAAATGCAAGTTCGAGGTACGTGACCTTGCAAGCAATGCTGCTGGAGAGAGATATATGTATCCCTCCTCCAACCCCCAACTCCCTCTGGAGTCCTTGGAAAGTCCTTCTGAAAAACACTGAAAGAAAAAATGCTTAACTGTCAAACTCAGGGAATCTGGGCAATTTTTGTCCCCTTTAAAAATATATATTTTCTTGTATTTTCCATGAAAGTTATTTTCCTACAAAGGTACAAAATTTCAGTCCTCTATAATTTGTATTTGTATCAGCCACTTTCATCACGGTTATACAAAACTTATTACAAATCAGCCAAAAACTTATTTGTACGATTACAGTATAATCTCCTCTTTGGTTTGGGGAACTTTAGTAAAGTTTACTCTACATGCCAGAAAAAAAAAAT
Organism: Cebus imitator; assembly: GCF_001604975.1. Classification (NCBI taxonomy): domain Eukaryota; kingdom Metazoa; phylum Chordata; class Mammalia; order Primates; family Cebidae; genus Cebus; species Cebus imitator. Next base: position 4,299,721 of record NW_016107380.1, read on the forward strand.
TATACACCTGTATAATGCTAGAGATACACAAACCTATGGACACAGAAGCTGTCTTCAAAGAAAGTGTGTGTAGAAATGCAACTGACGAGTTGTTATTAATAGAAGAAATTTGAAAAAAAAAACCTACTCTATAATTTTAATAAATGTAGTAAGGAATAAATGGATTATTCAAGTCCAAAAGTAAGTACACTGTAGAAAGTTTCTCTTTCTGACACTGCAACCAGAGACAAAATAGAGAGAGGGCCGGGTGCAGTGGCTCACATATGTAATCCCAGCACTTTGGGAGGGCGAGGCGGGCTGATCACCTTAGGTCAGGAGTTTGAGACCAGCCTGACCAACATGGCGAAACGCCATCTCTATTAAAAGTACAAAAAATTAGCCAGGCATTATGGAGCACATCTGCAATCCCAGCTACTCAGGAGGCTGAGGCAGGAGAATCACTTGAACCTGGGAGGCAGACATTGCGGTGAGCTGAAATTGTGCCACTGCACTCCAGACTGGGTGACACAGCAAGACTCTATCTCAAAAAAAAAAAAAAAAAGGAAAAGTAAAGAAACACACAGACAAGGGAACACCTGTGAATGGTTCAATCCGGAAGTATAAATAGGAGAAAAAAAATACATCCATGGATCATAGGTCAGATGTAAGAGATGAGATTTAATGGCCAAAGCTAAGATAAGTTACACTATGGCTGTTTCCTAAGTAGGTACTGAGAGTAGATTTTTTAAAAGTGCGAAACATTATGAAAACCTCATCTCCATGGAAAGAAATTATATGTGCTTTGTGTGTGTGTGTGTGTGTGTGTGTGTGTGTTTGGTATGCACATGTGTGTGTATATGGTGTGGGGGGTGTGTGTGTATATTTTATACAAAGCATAATAAGGCTGCATGGAACATCTTCACAGTAATTTTCTATCTAAAATGTGGAAGGACAGGACTAAAGAGACCTATATTTAAAAAAAAACTTATCGGAGAAATAGCCTGAGTGAAATATAAGAGGAAGAAATTCAGCTGAAGACCCTCAAGGGAAGACTTTCTTTGATCAGCATGTGAAAAGTTATTGTTTCAAATCGAATAAGCAACTAGAACATAAAAATTTATCTTTTTACCTGAGTTGTCCATCAAAGGGATATTGTAGCAAGTAAAAAAAAAGACGTCAGTATCTTAGCTTTTTTTTTTGTTTTAAACATTAAAACTGTTCTCTAGTACTTTTTCAGTTATGTGACTCAATGCCCTTTTAGGATAACTCACATGATGAATTTCTCTCAGCTAAGAGTAAAAAAAATAGTTTATCTTTCCTAATAAACTAGTAGTCTTTTCTTTCTTAGACACTGAAAGCTATGTAATGCAATCTATTTCTTCCTTTGCCTTGGCTACCAGGAAGCTCTAAGAAAATTTGCATCCCCCAGGGTTCACTGAAACCATTATCCATTGTTCCTCTTCTTTTGCAGTTTGTCTTTTGCTGTTTTGTTTTTGTGTTAAAATTCCTTAATTATGTGTTTTGAAAAGCTGTTATTTCATTCAAAGTTGGAAAGGGAGAGTGGGAAGAAGAGTATTTTTCACCTTTCCATGGAAGATAATGCTGATTATTATGCCCTGTCCTTAAAGTGGAGAAAAGAAGGATGAAAGGCTAAAGAATTTGGGAGCAGTTTCTCTGGATTTGGAGAAATCAAACACAACCCTTGCTTTGAAAAACTTAACTTCTGTCCAAAGTCCTCTTCTACTCTCCTGCCTTTTAAAAGAAATAAACAAGAATAGAAAGCCTTTCAGTGTTGAAGTCAGGTCGATTTCACCTGAAACCCCAGCTGTGCCACTTGGGAGCTGAGTGACTTCAGTCAAATCACTTACCCTCTCTGGCCTTAGTAACGCCATTTGAGCAGAGTTGACGTCGAGATTCAATAAGACAATATATATGAAAGCCAATGACATACACTAAGGCTCATCCAGTCATTCAGCAAGTGCAGGCTCTCCTTTCTTCCTTCTTTTACTTCCCCCAATGGCATACCGTTTTTCTGTTTCTGAGTCATTAGACACAGTGCTAAGTAAAGAATGCAATGTAGTTGATACCAGCCAAAACGCGTCACTAAAGACCACTTTTTTTCACCCCTTAGATTCTATGTTTTAGGGTGCAAAGGATTCTTAGCCAATTAATTAATAATGGACTTTCCTATTTTTTGTTTGTTTGTTTTTGAAACAGGATCTCACGCTGTTGCCCAGGCTGGAGTCTATGGAGTGCAGCGATGCAATCATGGCTGACTGCAGCCTCTACCTCCCAGGCTCAGGTGATTTTCCTGCCTCAGCCTTCCTAGTAGCTGGCTAATTTTTCGGTATTTTTTTGTAGAGATGGGGTAATATTCTTATTAAATAATATATGGCCAATTTGAATTCCTGATCAACTTGAGGTTCCCATTCTTATTAACATCAGCTGAAATAATTTTAGTCAAAAGCAAAACAACATTTAAACAGCATGAACAGCTTCCCAAATACCGAAAAGAACTGGAAAGCTTATCTTTTTTTTTTTTTTTTTTTTTTGACATGGAGTCTTGCTCTGTTGCCAGGCTGGAGTGCGATGGTGCCATCTGAGCTCACTGCAACCTCTGCCTCATAGATTCAAGCGATTCTCCTGCCTCAGCCTCCCAAGTAGCTGGGACTACAGGCGCACACCACCACGCCCAGCTAATTTTTGTATTTTTAGTATAGATGGGGTTTCAACATGTTGGCCAGGATGGTGTCGGTCTCTTGACCTCATGATCTGCCTGCCTCGGCCTCCCAAAGTGCTGGGATGACAGGCGTGAGCCACCTCGCCCAGCCAGGATCTAGAAAGCTTATCTTATTACTTTGGCTCACTTGTAGGAGTCAGGAAGCTCTCAGTGGGGAACCTCTAGAACAGTGGTTAATGTGGTAGCTATTTTTGATGAAATCTACTTGACTTGAGGTAAACTAGTATTAATGGCATCAGAAGCAAAGGGTGTAGTTTGTCAGAGAATGAGCTGTCTTTCTGTGCCTTGGAGAGAGTCCTATTGGTCATCAGGTGGCAACACTTCTGTGGGGTCACCATGTTGCACAAAACAATTCTTAGCTTTCAGGTATAGAAATTTGATATATTAAAGTGCTCAGCAAACTTTGTAGTCTGATATATCTTAACCAAAATTAAGATAAAATGTATATTCATCTCTAGATGTATTAATTTTTTTAATGTATTAATTTTTAACAAGAAAAGAACATGCTTTTTCTGGGACTGAAATACTCACAGCTCCCAAGTAGAAGGTCTCCTTGCATTTATCATCGTATCCTGACTCCTAGAAGTTGAATTACTTATCAGAAACTTCCCTGGTGGATACAGAATCAGAGCAGGGAAAAGAATGATCACGGGAGGTAACTGACAGAGGCCATGGTGAAGTCACTGGGAAGTTGCTGTCACGCAGGGAGGAGGACACGTCTCAAGGGATCAAACCTTTGTCTTTTTTGGCTGGCCAGATAAATGCAGCCAAAGTCTTGTTCTTTTTTTTTTTTGTTTTTGAGACGGAGTCCTGCTCTGTCTCCAGTCACCAGGCTGGAGTACCGTGTCTCCATCTCGACCCACTACAACCTCTGCCTCCTGGGTTCAAGCGATTTTCCTGCCTTAGCCTCTTGAGTAGCTGGGATTACATGAGCCCACCACCACACCTAGCTAATTTTTTCGTATTTTTAGTGGAGATGGGATTTCACCATGTTGGCCAGGCTGGTTTCAAACTCATGACCTCAAGTGATCTGCCTGCCTCAGCCCCCACAGTGCTAAGATTACAGGCGTGAGCCACCATGCCCGGCCCAAAGTTTTGTTCTTTTATCAGTTGTGTGTGTGTGTGTGTGTGTGTGTGTGTGTGTGTGTGTGTGGTTTGTTTGTTTGTTTATAGAGACAGCATCTCAGTTGTTGTCCAGACTGGAGTACAGTGTCACTATCATAGCTCACTGTAGCCTTGAACTCCTGGGCTCAAGCTAAGTCTTGCTCTTTCGATTCCATTTAAAGTGGATTCCATGCTGATCATCTGCCTTTGCTTAATGCCTCTTTCTTCAGACACTTCACGGGACTTCAGCTTTCATAGCTAAGATTCTGATCGATTGCTGCTCTGCAGCTTTTCGAAAGTGGTTTCATTGCTCTGTTGTCACCAGAGTGCCTCCTGAAGCTGGCAGCCCAGCCATTGATTAGATATGGGTGCCTCCTGTTGTCCCAGCTATGCCTGTATTGACAGACTCTTGGGTTATTTCTCTAGATAGCTAATCTCAGGGGCATGGTTCATCCCAGTTTAACCTACTTTCAGAGGGTGGACCATAGGTCTATTCACATCTCAAAATTCCAGTGATGCGTGACCTCATGTCTACATTCCGGAAATTAAAAGAGCCTTGTAATAAACAGAGGACACTGGAAAGAAAGGTGATCAAACATCTCTTTGGCACCGATAAAGGGACATGGTTGGGTTAAGAGAAATGCCTGGTTAATTGGTCTGTATAATCCATAGTAGGCATTTTCCTTCTTCAGACTTGATTTGCTCACTAAGCAGTCTTCATCTAAATCAGAATTGCAGTGGTGCTTCCAGATGTTCCAAGCTGCTAGTTATGGACCCAGATTCGCACCTTCGATAGCACCACTTTTGTTCCCTGCATTCTTCAAACCAATGCTTCTGCCTATGATAAACAGTTTTCATGAAATAATCTGAAAGCAAAACATAAGATTTTAGCAACGAACAAGGTCTGTGCTTTTGGCTGAGCAAGGGGCGCTGACCTTGTGTGTGTCCTCAGAGAACCCTGCTAGTTACCAGCTTGACTTGCACATACGGCGCAGTCCAAGTTCTGATGTGAAACTGGCTTTCCAAAGATTCCAGAGAGCTAAGAACAACTCTGCTCATTTTCCTAACCACCAGCCCATCTCTCATGACTGCTGTCTTTGGTCTGTATTTTGAGCAAAGTCTTTGGCTACACGTAGGTTTTCTGTGGTGGCAGCTGGTGCACAGTTGATCCCCTCAGGATTGTCAGCAGGACATAAACAACAGGGCGTGAACTTCACATGACAGTTTCATAATCTTCTGCAACTCTTTCAAGTTTTGCTCTTTATTGTCTATGTCCTTGGGCAAGTCACTTTACCTCCTTCAGCCTGAATTTCTCTCTCTAAATAAAGTGGATTGGATAAGACGGTTTGCATGGGCCTTGCCATCTGCAACTGACTACAATTCCATGATTCTTATAAATCTAATAAGAAACTCCATCATCCACTTTCAAGGTATGGGTAGCAGGCACATTTTTACATGGGCTTGTAAAATCTTCTCCACAACTTTGTAGTCACACTTTGTGCACCAACTACTAGATAAACTCCTCTTAGAGTTTTGATGGCGTTTGTAACTTGATGTTTACAGACAGCTTTCTAGCTGTGGTTGCCTAGGCCTTTTCACTTGTAAGAGGGTAGACACATCAAATAGGTTGAATGACTACCATTATGTTTTGGTTGTACATTCTTGATGATAAAGAAGGAACCCAAGCTGAGCTCAGTGGTTCATACCTATAATCCCAACACTTTGGGAGGCTGAGGCCGGAGGATTGCTTGAGCCCAGGAGTTTGAGACCAGCCTGGGAAACACAGTGAGACCACCATTTCTGTGAAAAAATTAAAAACTTAGCTGGATGTGGTGGCACGCGCCTGTAGTCTCAGCTACTCGGGGAGCTGAGGTGGAAGGATTGCCTGAGTCTGGGAGGTTGAGGCTGCAGTGAGAGATGATCACGCCACTGCAGTTCAGCCTGAGAGACAGAGTGAGACCCTGCCTCAAAAAAAAAAAAAAAAAAAAGAAAGAAAGAAAGAAGGGATTCAACAGAGAATGACCAATAGTGATAATCAGAGAATTACAGATCACGGCACAGATTTGAACCTCAGTGAACTTCTGTACTATCTGAGTAATATATTCAGTGATTGTAAGAGTCCCTGTCCACAAAAACAAAACCAAAACACACTCACTCTTTAAAAGTTTTGTAAAGCTATTGAATCCAGTTTGTTGTTTACCAAATGAATATATACCATAACATAGCTTCTGTCTTCCATTTAATTTAAGCCTATATTTAAAGAGATAAAATGGTTTCCAGTCTATTATTGGACCTATATTTATCTCCTGAGAATAATTTTATTTATGAAAATGTGTTATCCCTGAATTAATGTCCCTCTATCTTCCAAGTGTAGTGACAAGAGAATGGGTTTGGGGGTCACACAGATGTTAGGTGTTAGGAGACAAGGAAAAATAAGTTATACTCCAGCCTGGAGGAGCTTGTGGGGGTGGCAGCTGGGGTGGGGTAGGGGAAGGGTGACATGCAAGAAAGCTATTCTTTGTTAGTGCAAGTTGGAAGAGTTATTATGCTCCCTGGGTTCTGATCTTGCACCTTTTATCTAATCTCCTGAGATCTCTGATAGCAGAGTTCATCTAGCCTCATGAACTCTGAACCTTTCTCTCTGTCTGCATTAGTTTATCCTGCCTTCTTTTCATGGAATTCTCCCTGGTAAGCAGCAAAGATAATGAAAATGATGGCGGCCTGGCGCAGTGGCTCACGCTTGTAATCCCAGCACTTTGGGAGGCCGAGGCAGGCAGATCAGGAGGTCAAGAGATCGAGACCATCCTGGCCAACATGGTGAAACCCCGCCTCTACTAAAAAAAGGCAAAAATTATCTGGGCGTGGTAGCGCATGCCTGTAGTCCCAGCTACTCGGGAGGCTGAGGCAGGAGCATCACTTGAACACGGGAGGTGAAGGTTGCATTGAGCTGAGATCGTGCCACTGCATTCCAGCCTGGCAACACAGCAAGACTCCTTCTCAAAAAAAAAAAAAAAAAAAAAAAAAAGGAAAGGAAAAGGATGGCTTGTTGGTATCAAATTGCTCTGGAACTTATATCTAAATTAATATTTCGATTGAAAGAAGCATCCTTAAACTCCTCTATGTCAGCAGGTCATTTGAAAATGCATGACCATGTTGGGATCAGAGGGAACTACATGTGGGTTCATCCTCTGAGGCATCTGTTTCTGTCATATCCCCTTAAATGTGTGAGTGGTCCCTACCTCCAGGTGGAGAACTGATTCTTTCTGTGAATTCTCTTCCTCTTGATGATGTGTTATGAAGGATCCACAAAGCCAGTTAAAAATACAGGAAATGTTGGCCTCGAGAAGAGCTTAAATTACTGGAGAGAAGTTAAAACATTGAAAAGGTGGTGAAGAAAAGAAAGATTGAAAAAAAAATTTTAAATTTAAACAATAACTGGTTTTATAAATAATCTTTCTAAGTTATTTAGCATCATTTAGCATGCAAGGAGAACAACTCGAGGGTCAACAGAGGAGCAAACTAGAAGACCGGAAAATGTTTTCATTTCTTTTTTTTTTTTATAGGAGATTTAAAATTAGATCTCAATTGCTTAACTGTAAGCGTTAAAGGAATTTTCACTTTTTACCTTCGTGATCACCTACTTCGAGTGATCACCTACTATTTCTGCACTGGAGAAGCGATGAGGTGACACTGGGCACAAGACTGAAGGCTAGACCCTCCCTTCATGTGGACAGTATTCAGGGAACCATAGCAATTTATTCACTGCACATTTTGAGAGGGACTATGAGAGAAGCTCTCAAGGCAACTGTATTTAATAGAGGCAATAATGGGAGACCTGACCGGTCTGTAGCAAAATCACAGTTTCCTTCATGGAAGAATGCCAGAGCATTATGAGATATCAGTAAGTAGGAGTCTACCACTTTAGAATTTCAAATTATTTCAACAGACCCACTGCAGTTACAGGGCGGAGGTAACAGGAAGGGAGGGAGGCTGAAGGATCCTCACACTGTCACTGTACGCTTCGCTTGGTGACACCACCACAGATCAAGGCTCTTCACCTCAGCTGCTCTGTTCATCCCGAGTTCAACTAACTCCCATACTCATCAGATTCACAAGAGATTGGTGAAGAACAGTTGGTTCATTTAGAATTCCAGTGCCTGGAATTGTTGTGCCTACTAACTCACAAGGTACCCAAGAACCCAGGAAGCTGAGATGTTCCTGCTACAGATGCTGATCTTATCTTGAGCATGTTTATGTTCCTTTAATGCACTCATGGAAGATAATCTTATCTCAAACTTCTGAGGGTGTTTCTCTGGTACCCCCATACACTGATTCCAGAAGCAGGACTGCACTTGAAATTAGCCTAGAAATCCCTTGCTCACTACAAATTAACGGTGTAAACAAGATTGTCTAAAATACTTAAAAGGCATGAAGCACCTATAAGCACTCCGGAAAATACCATTTCAAATATAAAAAATTGACATGAATATAAATCATTCTTTTCTAGTTATTACCCAGCTCACCTAAGCATTTCTGTAAAGCTGGTATTTGAAAGAATAGAAGTGGGAACTAATGAACCAATGACTAAAAAAGATTGAACTCGCAGACAACTTTGGGGTCATATATTTATTTGATATAGGAAAGAAACCTGCATTTTTTTTTTAAGGAATTGGCTAACACTGAGACTTTTCAATAGTTTAACCTTTTTATTTTCTTCTCTTCCTCAACCATAGATCCAAATTATTTATTATAATACATAGTTACGTGACCCAAAGTATTGGTAATAAAGACTGGATACCACCAAAACCAGGGTTCCTTTAACTGGAGTTCATAGATACTTCACACATCTTAAAGTAGTCTTTGGTGTTCTCTTTTTCTCCTCAAGAATTCTTTAATTTTATGTTTTCATTTTGTTGATCATTTCTACCAAATTATTAAAAGCATATTATGAATCATCCGATGATCATCTTTCATTATTTAGATTCTGTGATGGTGCCAAATCGCATAACTTTACAGTGTTGAACATAAATCAGGAAAGAACAGAGTTGGCTTTCGCATACATGAAATGGTCATACCATGTGAAGACCAAACGAAGTCGTGGTGCACAGCATACACGTTTTCACAGGGTTCTAATAAAACTTCCACTGCATAGCACGCTATGTAGCATCGGCAGGCCAAGCTCAGTAGCAAAAAGCAGATACAGTAGTTCTTGTTACTAGATCCATACTGCAAGGGGTGGCTTCGTTTTAACAAAATCTGCCAGGTAAATGTTGTTAATTTCTATTTTTATTGGTTCTGAATTTTTATTTTTATTTAACATGTACATGTGTTCTAGCATTATGGTTGTAGAGGAGCTGCAAACATGAGAATATCACGTGTTATTCCCTATCTTTATATACTTAGGAAATATAATAAAAATAATATAAGTAAACATTTGAAACCCAAGATAATTTTTGATTTTGAAAGAGAGCTTTATTATTCTTTATTCTGAAAGAGAGCTTTATTATTCTTTATTCTGAAAGAGAGTTTTATTATTCTTGACAAACACTGACTTAAACAAGTACTTTTCAACATTTTTGTCCTGTGAATCTCCTTCATTATTATCTCACGAATCACTGAGGCATTTTCAGGTCATTTAAAAAATGTTTGTATGGCACATAAGAAGAGAGTTCGCAGAAAATATTATGTTTTAGATAAATGTAATGTATAATAGAAGTTTGTTTTGTGGAATTTATTTTAAATAATATTTATTACAAAGACTCTGAAAACAAATTATTTTTTGTTATAGAGTGTACTTATTAAGATTTATTTTCAAGGCTGGGCACGGTGGCTCACACCTGTAATCCTAGCACTTTGGGAGGCTGAGGTGGGTGGATCACCTGAGGTCAGGAGTTCAAGACCAGCTTGGCCATCATGGTGAAACCCCATCTTCAAAAAAAAAAATAATAATCTAGCACAGAAAAGTTAATTTCCTTGCCTCAGGCCTTATTCTTAGTTAG
>NW_016107380.1:4310552-4332224 GCF_001604975.1 Cebus imitator
TTTTTTGAGACGAGTCTTGCTCTGTCCCCCTGCTGGAATGCAGTGGCACAATCCAATCTCGACTCACTACAACCTCCGCCTCCTGGGTTCAAGTGATTCTCCCGCCTCAGCCTCTCGAGTTGCTGGGACTACAGGTGTGTGCCACCATGCCTGGCTAATTTTTTGTATGTTTAGTAGAGATGGGGTTTCACCGTGTTAGCCAGGATGGTCTCAATCTCCTGACCTCATGATCCTCCCGCCTTGCTCTCCCAAAATGCTGGGATTACAGGCGTGAGCCACCGTTCCCGGTCTTAAAATTTTTTTGTAGAAAAACTGGTCTTGAACTTTTGGGCTCAAGCCATCCTTTTGCCTCGGCCTCCCAAAGTGCTGGGATTACAGACATGAGCCACTGTGCCCAGCCCCAAACTTACATTTTGAACTGGAAAACTACTTTTAAATGATTTGAATTCCCACTGTTTTAAAAGTAGAAATTCATATAGATTCTATGACTGTCTTCTGCAATCCTACCTACCCATAATACAAGAAATCAGCTGGGAAATGCTGATCTAAAAAACCACTCAACACATCTCTATTCCACTTCAATGAAGTCTTCATAAAGACTTGTTGTGCTCTGATAATCCGCACTCGTGTTTTTAAATCCTGATGGTTAGGAAGTCCTTTATGAGCAAGTCACTTAACCTCTCAGGACCTCAGATTTCTCATCTAGAAAAGGAAAGAGTTTGGATAAGATTATTTTTTTAAGTCCTATCCACACTAGAATTCTATGATTTTTATGTATTATCCAAGACATTCGTTTTCATAACTGCTTAACATCAGAACAATATGTTTTTAAAACAAAATCAAACAGAAACCCTTAATGTATAAAGCACTTAAAAGTGAAGCTGAGAATACACAATGTCTACAGAACACAGATTTGGAAACCACTGATATAAAGCTCTCTTTTTAAAAATGCCTTCCTTTTTTCTTTGTCTCAGTGGAAAAAGAAAACATCTGGAAAGGATCCACCATATTAGTTTTCCTATATGTAGACCAGAACATACGGATTAAGTCACCTGTCAACTTTTTCTGCTCCAGATTAAACAGACATTATAAGTCTCATTTCCCATCCCTTTAAAAATATATTTCCTTTTTTTTTTTTTTTTAAATAAACCTTCTTTGGTTTCGGTAATTCTTTATTAAAAGGTAAAGTTGCAAACCAACCATGATCTCGCAGAAGAGCCCAGTGTAACAAGAGGATTACTTCCAGCTCTGTCACGTGATTCTCACTCCTGATACACACCCAAGTTGTTTCCTTTTCAATAACAGCATTCCATGGCTGCCTCTGATTCAGCCAATAGCTTACGAGGACCCACATTTTTGTTTTGGTTTGATTTTTGGCTGAACTTGTTATATCTAGTCAATAATTTCCCATCCAATACCCATGTAATTTGTTATTGTCCTTGTGAAGCCTCTGCAGTTTTTCTTATTGAACATAATCTTGTTTTTGATAGAGTGTTTTTCTAATTATTTAAGGTCACTGAATTTTTCTTCTGCTCTCCAACATACTCATCCAACTTCAAAACCAATGTGAATGTTCTCTAGCTTATTGTTAAAAGTGCAGACTAAGAAAATGCCAATCACCTAAAAAAGAATCTACATGTGACGTGTGTTATACAGGCTGAATTGTACCCCCACGAAAATTCCTCTGTTGACGGCTAACTCCCAGTACCTAAGAATGTAATCATAACTAGAGATAAGGTCTTTAAAGAGGTGATTCAGTTAAAACAAGGACAACAGGGAGGGTCCTAAACCAATCTGACTGATGTCCTCATAAGAAGAGGAAATTTGGACACACAAAAGAGACAACAGGGTTTCCTGTGCACAGAGGAGAGACCATGTGAAGACACAGGAGAAGCAGTCATCTGCAAGCCAAGGAGAGGGGCCTCTGAAGACATCAGACTTTCCGACACTTGGATGGTGGACTTCCAGCCTCCAGAACAGGGAGAAAATACATTTCTGTTATTGAAGCCTCCCAGTCTGATATTTTGTTATGGCAGCCCTAGCAAAGTTTGACCGATGATGTTTTCAACCTATAGAAATGGGGTTAAGCAGAGCATGACCCCATGGTAAGTCAAGAGGCATCTGTGGAAGGTTGACTTTATTCTGTGCACACCATTTTGCAGCCCCTTGGAGCTCCCCTGGGAACCTCTGCCATCACAGAGAAGGCTACAAGAGAATTCAGATACCCATAACTCAAGTCAAAATAGGTCATAAAGGAAGATCTGAGTAAACTGCCCTGGAAGCACCAAGGAGCCAGAATTCTTTCCATCTAGGGGATCAGGGGAGGCTTGAAAGAGGAGATGTCATCTGTGCTGGGCCTTCAAAGATGGGCAAAATTCCGGTTATGGGCGGGAGGCGGGGAGGAAATGGGTGGCAATCCAGGGAAACTGGACGTTATGAGTGTGAACCAGGTTCATAATACACCCATGAACCCTGTGAAAATGACCCCCGTTGTCATCAACCTATAAACAAGGTTGGCTGTTTGCAAACATAGCTAAATATCAGAACCAACTGGGAGCTTTTATAGCTCCTCAGGCCCTACTCCCAGCCTGCTGAATCAGGCACTCCAGGAATGACATCCTAAAATGTTTATTTTAATCAAATTCTCAAGTGGGATAGTGCCAACTTCATCCATTTAAAGGCCCCTTAATAAAAACATTTCATTGACCTCTACATGGTAATGGCTCTATTTCTCTTGAATGAAAAAATCCTTAGAGACAGAACAACTATTGTGAATTTGGTAATAATTTCAAGTGAATTTGTATTTTATGAATTAGAACCAAGTCTACATGTTTAAAAGTGATATTCACATCTCAGTTTGACATATACACCACATGTAAGACATTATTTATTCAATTTGCAGATTGAATAACGCCAGGTCGCACATAGGGTCTCTGTCACTGTTAATCCTGTGTTCACAGACTCGCGGCTATGTCTCTCTTTTATTTCTCTCTCTCTGAGGAGCTGGGCATGTTTTTCATTGTTTTTATTTTTATTTTTAAAAGATTCTCTGAGACTCAAAGTCCTCCTTACTAAAGTGATGAAAGTAATCCCTACTCCTTAGATTGAGGATTAAGTGAGTTTTGGGGTTTTGTTTCATTTCATTGTTTTGTTTTTCAGGTTTTACTTTTTTTGAGACAAGGTTTTGCTCTGTCACCCAGGCTGGAGTGCAGTGGCACGACCTAAACCTGTGACCTTGACCTCCTGGGCTCAAGTACTGCTCCCACCTCAGCTTCCCAAGTTGCTGGGCTACAGTCATGCGCCACCAAACTCGGCTAATTTTTATGTTTTTTGTAGACACGGTGGTTTCGCCATGTTGCCCAGGCTGGTCTCAAACTCCTGGGCTCAAGCAATTCTCTTCCTTCAGCCTCCTAAAGTGCTGGTGATTGCAGGCGTGAGTCACTGCACCCAGCTGAGAGAATTTAAATAAAGTATGAAATATAGTGCTAAATCTCACCCTACCCCCTTCTCCAGCTCCACCACACAAGTATGAGCTCTTTCAATATATATATATATTTATATTTATATATATATATATTTTTTAATTTTTAATTTTTTAAAGATGGGGTTTCACCATTATGGCCAGGCTGGTCTTGAACTCCTGACCTCAGGTGATCCACCCACCTCGGCCTCCCAAAGTGCTAGGATTACAGGTATGAGCCACCGTGCCCGGCCCTCATTATATTTTTTGAAGCTGGGCCCTTCAGTCAGCCTTTTCTCAATTCAAGATTAGCTAAAGCCAGAGACTAATCTCTAAAAGCTTGTTTCAGTCAAAAGTTCACACCAACAGGGACCTTTGTCCATTACTCAGCAGCCAGTGATGCCCAGGTGAGTCATCTTCCCAAGCAGATAACAGTTTTGCCCAAGTGGCTGCCACGATGCAGACAAAGGTAAGCTGTGGTTCTCCTTTACACTGGATTTTTCTCCCTCCAGCCTTTTTTTGAGTGGGGGCAGGGCTAGAAGGGATGGAGATCTCAACTCTGTTGCTGAGGCTGGAGTGCAGCAGCATGATGGTAGCTCACTGCAACCTGGAACTCCTGGGCTTAAGCGATCCTCCCGCCTCAGCCTCCCTAGCATCTAGGACTACAGGCATGCACTACCACACCAGGCTCATTTTCTAATTTTATTTTGTAGAGACAGGGTCTCAAGATGTTGCCCAGGTTGGTCTTGAACTCCAGGGCTCAAGTGATCCTCCCACTTCAACCTCCCAAAGTTCTGGGATTACAGGTGTGAGCCACTACACCTGGCCTACCTCCAGCCTTGAGAGTAACCTTCTCCAGAAAGTCTTCCCTGACCCCTCATTGGCATTCCTGTCGTGCCAATGCCATATTGTATTCATGCATTCACCCATCAATCAGTAAAAGTCTAACACCTTCCAGGACTTGTTTCAGACACTGAATGAACAACAGGCTAGGTCTCTGCTCTCATGGAGCTGCCATTCTAGTGGAGAAGGCAGTAAACAGTCAATTTACCATGCAGCATGTCAGGTACGAAGGATGTGCTAAGATGAAACTTAAAGCTGGGCAAGAGGGATATGGTTATTTGGGCAAGATAGTCAGGAAGAGCTCATTGAGGTGATATTTGAGCAGAGACATGAAGAAATGAGAATATGGGCCAGTAGGACATCTGCGAAGAGAGTTCCAGGTGGCAACTGTCTTTGTCGGTAGCAGGGGTCTTGTATTACTCAGTTATTTATTTATTTAGAGACGGAGTCTGGCTCTGTCGCCCAGGCTGGAGTGCAGTGGCATCATCTCGGCTCACTGCAACCTCTGCCTCCCAGGTTCAAGCGATTCTCCTGCCTCAGCCTCAGGGGTAGCTGGGACTACAGGCACCCGCCACCACACCCAGCTAATTTTTTGTATTTTTAGTAGAGATGGGGTTTCACTGTATTAGCCAGATGGTCTTGATCTCCTGATCTTGTGATCTGCCCGCCTCGGCCTCCCAAAGTGCTAGGATTACAGGCATGAGCCACCGCGCCCGGCCTGTGTTACTCAGTTTATTTACCACTGTTATGGGTGGAATTGTGTCCCCACAAAAATATGTTGCAGATATGTTGGAGCTCTAACCTCCAGTACTCCAGAATATGACCTTCTTTGGAATCAGAAGCTTGTAGAGGCAATCAAGTTAAAATGAGGCCAGTAGGAGAAGGCCTAATCCAAAAGGACTAAAGTCCTTGTAAAAAGGGGAACTTTGGACACAAAGATACACATACAGGAGGGAGTGGGGTGGAAACCGTCATGTGAAGATGAAGGCAGGAATCAGAGAGATGCATCTACAATTCAAGGGAACCAAAGATTGCCAGAAAGCCATCAAAAGCCAGGTAAGAGCCACAGAATAGATTCTCCCTCATGGCCTTCAGAACCAACCCTGACAACAACTTGATCTTGCATTTCTAGCCTCCAGAACTGTGAGATAATAAGGTTTTGTTGTTTGAAGGGTGATCAGCCTTAAGTTTGTATTAGATTGGTGCAAAAGTAATTATGATTTTCGCCATTACTTTCAATGGCAAAAATCACAATGACTTTTTCACCAACCGAAATAGTACCGTGTTATGGCAGCTCTGGGGAACAAATACAACTATCCAGCACTGTGAGGGCCACAAACACACCACTCGCTCGCTCACCCAGGTTCACAGAGTAAACCCTGGTTACATGAGACTTCTGGGAGTCCTGGGTTACCGCAAGTGCCCCCTAACTGGACTCTGTTTCCCGTCTTACTTTCTCTAACCATTCTCCACAGTACTGCTTTGATCTTTCTAAAGCCCAAATCTGTTCCTATCTCATGGCTTCACAAGCTTTTACCTGCCTCCCATTGTCTTTGGAATACAGTAAAATTTCTCAGCTTGAGGACACAGTGCCCTTGGCATCCGGCCCCTGTATATCTCTCCAACCTTGTTTCTCTCATTCTTTGCATTAACTCCTTAGCCTTAAGTTTTCTACCCCACTCCTATCAGGACCAAACTTTATTCATCTTGAGGCCTCCACTTAGTCACCCTCTCCACCGGAAAGCCTTCCCAATGCCCCCAGGACAGGAGTAGGTGTCCCTCCTGTGTGCTCTCCAAAGACCTTCCCTTCAATGCTGTTGTGGCATTTATCATAGTGTGTTCAAGGCCTGTTTGTCAGTTTTCTCCCTGTGACCATGAGTTCCTATCTTGTTTGTATCTCCAGCACCAAGAAAGCATTTGGCACTTGGAGCACAGTCAATGGTTGGAAGAGAATAAATGAACAAAGCATACCATGTTCCAAGCAACTGGTCCCAGAGCTATTTTGTTCTCCTTTAAGGCGCGGGGGATGGGCAGGTGACCTTTCCAGGGATTTCCCAATAGTATGTAGAACCACTGGAGCTGGTTGGAGCTGCACCTTTCCTTAGTGGTTGCAAGAGGAATTTAGATTAGACATTCAAAAGCTGTCCTTGTGTCGAAAGACACTTGCAGTATAAACAAGGGAAGTAAACAATCCCGCAATTTTTGAGGCTGAGGTTGACCAATATTTTAGAATCTATTTTTTGATAGGAAGTGGCTGCTTCAGGTACCCAAGCCTCTGATTCAGTCAACTGCATGTCCTGACCTACAGGTAAAGGTGGTGAGAGGTCAGGAGAATAAGGAATTGTTGCAACTAACAATGCAATATGTCCTGTGCCGGTATCTCCAGAAAGTAAATATTTTTGAGGTTTAAAAATTATTTGCATACGTGCTTTGCTGGAGAGCCTGCAAGAGGAAAGAAGAGACAAAAAGTAACAACATGTAAAAAAATGCCTCACTAGGAAAAGACAGAGGGATCATAGATGAAAATAATCAGGATTGGGTCTCTTTTGCAAATTCCTGAACGGAGAAATGTATCAGAATTTCCAGTCCTCAAGAAATAGGGCCTTAAAAAGTCTTGTGTGCAAGAAGGGGGAAAATGACGAGGGGGGCGGGGAGGCGGACTCGCTCTTCGCAGCAGGAAGTCCTCAATGGCTATCGAGTCATGAAGAAACAACTGCCCAGAAGTCCTTATTCGGAGCGCTGAACTCGATTTTACTACGTAAAGAGTAATATAAAAGCTCAGAGCAGCCCCATCATAGTGTTGGGAAAACTACTCGGCTTCCCCAAGTGAGAAAGCCAGAGAGCTCCGATCGGGTAGTAGCCCAGACCTGCGTTAAGGGTTTTATTTGCAAATCAATGAACCAAACGGGCGACCAGGCTCCGTGCGCCGCGTTCTGGAAGCAAGGTTATTATTATCGCCTATTGCCCCAGTGAACAGTTTCACTGAAAAGGAAGAGTCGCAGCCGTGTGTGTGCGCGTGGTGCCATACGGGACGTGCAGCTACGTGCCCACCTCCAGAACGACTTTATTTACAAAGTGATTACCATGTTATCTATTTGTTTTCCTTTTCCAGCAACAGCAGCCTTACTCAGCCCTCGATTTTCTTAATTACACACCCGTTTGCTTCTAAATCAACCCCAAACCGTCAAGCAGAGCCCAGAGGCAGGCTGTGCAAGTTTGCACACACCCCCACCTCCCGGATCCAGGGCAACAGCAGAAGCAAGTAACTGTGTATGTGCAAAAAGGTGGATCTGGGGACGAGGATCGCTGAGTTTGTTTACAGAGCAGAGACGCCTCAGCTCGGATGCCAAAGCTACCAAAGCAGCAAACGCAAACTTAGCAGAAGCACACGTACCCCGGGAGCGGCGGGCGGGCCCAAAAGCGCGGACTGGAGTTCCAGAGTGCGGGATCTAGGGTGGCCGGGCCCGCGAGCGCGCTCGGTCCACCTGCAGCCGCTGCCGCTCCCCGCCCCCAGCTCCTGTCCTTGAAAGGAGTGGAGGAAAAAAAGGCATCTACACGCAGTGATCCAGAGTAGGTCTACCCACTGCCCTTATGAAAACACAAAGGCACCGTCCAGGAAAGCGCGCTCAGGAAAGGGCGCATTATTTGTCTGGGTCTTTAAAACCCAACTCGAGGAAGCACAGCCATTCTTCGCAGCCTGGGGAAGCTTTTGCAAAGCCGGGGAGGCAGAAGGGCACTCCGGAGGGCGGGGGCGCTGGGCGAGTCCCCTTTTCCCGTAGAGGGCCAGACAGATCGCTAGGTGAGCAGAGTGGGAGAGCTGGGGGTGGGGAGATCCGGCCAGAGGGGGGCGGTGAGCTCTCCTCGTTCCTCTCGGGGCAGGCGCTACCTTCGAGCGGGGCGGCCGGGGAGGATTTCCCCCCTGCCCCGGGGGTGACTGAGCCGACCTCACGTTTCTGGGCCGGGAAGAAACCAGAGCTGGGGGGCGACGGGGCGGCCCCGGGCCCCGCAGGCTCGGCGCACGTGCAGCGGGCAGCGGGGACGCGGCTCCCGGACCCGGTCCAGGCGTCCGTGGTGTTCCGGAATCCGCGTCTTGGCGCCGCCCGCCCTGGAGGTTCTCGCTCCGCCCTTCCAGAAATGCTATATTAGCTGTGGCCAAAGCCCTAGGAAACACAGCTCATTGTTGGCAGCTGCCGGGCGCTCCTACCGAGCTGTGAGGGCAGCGGAGGGGAAATAAAAGGGAACGGCTCCGAATCTGCCCCAGCGGCCGCTGCGAGACCTCGGCGCCGACATCGCGACAGCGAAGCGCGCTGCACGCCAGGAAGGCCCCCTCTATGTGCTGCTGAGCCGGTCCTGGACCCGACGATCCCGCCCTCTGTCTTCGGAGCAGAAATCGCAAAAACGGAAGGTAAGCGCGACGGGCGAAGCTGGCTGGGGCTCCTGCCAGCCCAGTCCTCCGAGGGCAGGGTTTGCCCGGAGGAAGAGCGTGAGGCGAAGCTGGGGAATAACAACAGGATGTGCAACAACAGGATGAGGAGGGCTGATTCAATGCCTGAAGTTCGCGGCAGGGCTACGGGGCACTTCCTTTATTAGGCCACTTCGGGGAGCAGAGGGGGGTGTGGGCTTGGGTCCCCCCGCCCGATCGCAGGGGAAGGGGCTGTTTGTGCAGTGCCCGGCTGTGTTTCGAGTGGCAGGTCCTCCGTGGTGGCGAGCCCGGGTGCACAGTCTGCTAGTGGGATCTTGGGGGTGGTGGTTCGCAGCCGACGTGCGCCCGGGAATCTTAGGGAGCAGAGGCGGGCAACAGTGGGGTGCGCTGTGGTGGGCGACACGTGTGGCGCGGGTCTCATCGTCTGCCCTTTTCACTTCTAGGACTGGAAATGGCAGACCATATGATGGCCATGAACCACGGGCGCTTCCCCGACGGCACCAATGGGCTGCACCACCACCCTGCCCACCGCATGGGCATGGGGCAGTTCCCAAGCCCCCATCACCACCAGCAGCAGCAGCCCCAGCACGCCTTCAACGCCCTGATGGGCGAGCACATACACTACGGTGCGGGCAACATGAATGCCACGAGCGGCATCAGGCACGCCATGGGGCCGGGGACTGTGAATGGAGGGCACCCCCCGAGCGCACTGGCCCCCGCGGCCAGGTTTAACAACTCCCAGTTCATGGCCCCCCCGGTGGCCAGCCAGGGAGGCTCCCTGCCGGCCAGCATGCAGCTGCAGAAGCTCAACAACCAGTATTTCAACCATCACCCCTACCCCCACAACCACTACATGCCGGATTTGCACCCTGCTGCAGGCCACCAGATGAACGGGACAAACCAGCACTTCCGAGATTGCAACCCCAAGCACAGCGGCGGCAGCAGCACCCCCGGCGGCTCCGGCGGCAGCGGCACCCCCGGCGGCTCGGGCGGCGGCGCGGGCGGCGGCGCGGGCAGCAGCAACAGCGGCGGCGGCAGCGGCAGCAGCAACATGCCCGCCTCCGTGGCCCACGTCCCTGCTGCAATGCTGCCGCCCAATGTCATAGACACTGATTTCATCGACGAGGAAGTTCTTATGTCCTTGGTGATAGAAATGGGTTTGGACCGCATCAAGGAGCTGCCCGAACTCTGGCTGGGGCAAAACGAGTTTGATTTTATGACGGACTTCGTGTGCAAACAGCAGCCCAGCAGAGTGAGCTGTTGACTCGATCGAAACCCCGGCGAAAGAAATCAAACCCCCAACTTCTTCGGTGTGAATTAAAAGAAACATTCCCTTAGACACAGTATCTCACTTTTCAGATCTTGAAAGGTTTGAGAACTTGGAAACAAAGTAAACTATAAACTTGTACAAATTGGTTTAAAAAAAAAATTGCTGCCACTTTTTTTTTCCTGTTTTTGTTTCGTTTTTGCAGCCTTGACATTCACCTCCCTTATGTAGTTGAAATATCTAGCTAACTTGGTCTTTTTCGTTGTTTGTTTTTACTCCTTTCCCTCACTTTCTTCAGTGCTCAACTGTTAGATATTAATCTTGGCAAACTGCTTAATCTTGTGGATTTTGTAGATGGTTTCAAATGACTGAACTGCATTCAGATTTACGAGTGAAAGGAAAAATTGCATTAGTTGGTTGCATGAACTTTGAAGGGCAGATATTACTGCACTAACTCTGCCATCTCGCTTCATTTTTTTAACTATGCATTTGAGTACAGACTAATTTTTAAAATATGCTAAACTGGAAGATTAAACAGATGTGGGCCAAACTGTTCTGGATCAGGAAAGTCATACTGTTCACTTTCAAGTTGGCTGTCTCTCCCTCCCCCCCGCATATGTACAGATGATAATAGGGTGTGGAATGTCGTCAGTGGCAAACATTTCACAGATTTTTATTTTGTTTCTGTCTTCAACATTTTTGACACTGTGCTAATAGTTATATTCAGTACATGAAAAGATACTACTGTGTTGAAAGCTTTTTAGGAAATTTTGACAGTATTTTTGTACAAAACATTTTTTTGAAAAAATACTTGTTAATTTATTCTATTTTAATTTGCCAATGTCAATAAAAAGTTAAGAAATAACTCGTTTTCTAGAAGTCATTTGGGGGTGGTGGTTCCCTTTGGTGGCTTTTTTTCCCCGTCTTTGAGTTGAACACTTTATTGATGAGAGTAAGCATTCCAAAGGATAAATTACAGGACACTAAAACAGGTCATGATGAGCTTAAGCGGAGAGCAGGATTTAACATAATTGGTATAATGCTTCATTGTTATCATTGTAACATGCCTCTTGGTGTGCTTTAATCAAAAGATGCAAAGTTGTCATAGTGCTTTTTTTTTTTTTCTTAATTGCCATCATATTCAAGTGTACTCCAGAGTTAGAAAGGTTTGCAATACTCAACATTATCTTTTACAATGAGCAGGAGGGAAAAATGAAGTGTTTCTGTTTATACCTGATTCAACTACTTAAATGGAGGTAGATTAGAATAATATACTGATTGATTGATGGGGGGTGGCATTAAATATAAATCTACCTTTATCTCCAGTGATGAGAGTTTTCTCAGCAAAAGTGCCAAGGATAGGTACACATTTTCTAGTATAATCTCTGAAACAGTATCTGACTGGTTTATAGTTTTAAGAGGAAGAAGGGGCAGAATTCTGCCTTGAGGCTTTCTATTTTGTCCTGTAATATTTAAAATTTACTCAGGTTGACTCAAAGGTCAAATTACAATCTTTACAAGATGTTCCCTCTTAAGCATGCCCTGTTTTCCTCAATTCTGAGCTTTTCCTGTTAGATGCACGGGATGCAAACACCTAAAAATATTTTAATTTTACCTAGAGAGATGACTTACCAAGACCATAGCTACAGCTGAGTGGGTGTCAAGTTTTGCCTTATATAATAAAATAAAATAAAATCTCAAATTATCCCAGGTGGAAGGAGAAGGAATTTTGTTTTCTCTCATGTTTTCATGGCTTATCTCATGTTTATACGAGCAACACACCTACCTTAAAGAAAAAAAAAAATGCAGACTTTTGGACGTAACTTAATAGGGGAAGTAAAAAATGCAGATTGAGAAAAATTTTATAAATAATGCTTTAAAAGAACATTTAGACTTAGATTCTCATCTTACATTCCATATTTTATAAGAAATCAGGAGAAGTGGGTATTTAGAAGTATTCCGAGAGAGTAAGTTGGGCATAAAGTCTGCTTTAAGTAGAATTCAGATCACCTACATTCTATAATTGTATTTCCAAGGCAGGCCATGTAAAATTAAAATGTACACACTCCACTGGGTTTTTTATACCTCTATAACTGACACTTTCTTATTTAAAATTATGTTCAAATAAATAATTTCTGAAAATATACTGAATCTTCCAAAACTCTTTTTACCCCGCTTTAAAAGCTGATCCAGATTTCCACATTAATAGTTAAAGCTGAAGTTTTCTTCAGCTAAGACATGTCAATACTAAATCTGCAATCAGCAATAAATCTTTCTGGCTAAGCATTTTCACAGTAAGTTTTTCTTTTTTATTTTTTCCAGAGGTTCCAGTGAAAAAATATGTTTGCATACGTATTAATCCAGCAATTCCAGTTCTTTTTCACTAGTGCCAGGGGAAAAGCAAAAGCGATTAAAGACATTGTTTTTTGCATAAAGAAGCAAAAGAATTGTCTTGCCACCACCCTTCACCATTTATTCTGCCAGGGCATAAGCCACAACACCTGCTCTGTCACTAAATTCCTCCTGCTGCTCAAACGCCGGAACCCGTATGTGGAGCTGCAGAGCCCAAGGAACTATTATTAGAGCTTGAGCCCATCCCTACCAGAACAGAGGACTCAAACAGAGGAGCTGGGCTAAAAAGCACAATTTGTCTTCAGTGCAAATACAAATGCTCCCCCACCCCCATTCACTTGAATGATCTCTGTTTCATTAAAAACTCTTTCTTGATCAACAACTGAGCAGATTCTATGTGATATCTGCAGGTCTCTTAAGCAGAGAAAAATAACTCCTTGTTTGAACAACCTGATTAATGAAACCTGTACAGTGACCTAGATCACCCGGCTACTGGCAGACATTTGCAAAACCTTTTGTGGTCTTGCTTCCTACTAAGTTGCTTATAGCATATGGGGAAATTTGACCTCTGTACCTTGGCTGTTTGTCAAAAAGTTCTAATATGATACAAGAGAGCTTCTGTTCTTTAAGCTTTGCCCAAAAATAGACACTCCATGCTTGATTTTTCAAGAAGAGATCAATGATAAGCCACAGCACAAGCTCATAGCTACATGTCAGAAAAACAAGTCCACGTTAATAAAAACGTGTACCTCTGTCTTGTGCCTGATAAAATCCTCGTGACTGTATCTTTGCAGGAGCTGATAAAGACGTTAGAGCTATGGATGGGTCTTTGAAGAACGGTTACCTAATCACCACTGTTTATGGGGGTGCTGGGCTAGAGCACTAGTAGCAGAAGGCTGACATCTATTGTGAACTTTATGGTCTCCATGACTTTTACTACTGTAAATGCCTGGGATGGCTATAAATTGATGTCAACATTAAAGGCCAGATCCTTTAGAGAAAAATATTAATTCACTAATCTATTATGGGTGGCCAGCTCTGAAATATAAACTTTACAGTCCCAGACCATTAGGTGTTTTCGCCCCCTTGTGGAATTTATTTGGAAGGTCAATGAAAAGCTGTTTCCTCAAGAGGTTTTTCTCTTTATTGTTTGTTTTGTTGCCATTTCTGAAGACTTTGTTTTCTCCTTTGAGCAAACAGCACAGATTCGAGCAACACATTTTTTTAACCAAAGAAGATTCCAAAATAAACATCCTTTATAAAATAAGAATATTTTATTTACCAAAAAGCTTAACCTATGATTAAGTGTGCATCATTGAGATTTGCCTCTTATTTGAAAATATGCATTACCTAAGGGATTTTCTTTTAAAAGTGTAATGAGCAGTGGTTTGGGCCAATGCTTTAGCCTGTAAACCATGGGGGGACGGCAAATCCTCGGCACCCCACAACAGGACTGTTGATTTGCAGGAAGGGTAGATAACAATGCATTTGACGGTATGAGGTTGGAAAGGTGGAGGGAAATATCCAGGAATGCAGAATGTAATTATCCACATTGGAATGTGACCAAGCCACCGAGCCCTAATCTTGTGAAAGGACTACAGGATCTTTAATGAGGATGAGTGTTGCTGTCTAATTGAGTCAGGAAAATTTACTTTAAAATAAACCGGGCAGATAACATTGTCTCCAAAAAATAAATAAATTTAGAATTCAAGGAATTTAGGACCCATGCCATTGGCAGTTTTTTTCTCTGCAATGGTATTGTTTTGCTAGCATGAAAGCGGCATTACACCTCTTCAGAAATGCATGCTTGAGAGCTGGTATTTATCATTTTGGTACTGTACTGCTATCATCCAAATCAGCGCTCCCAGGCAGGTTGAGGCTGAGCCTCCACAGGAGAACAATAGGTAGCACATCAAATGACTTAGCCAATGAACCCCTATTATCATGGGTTCTGTTTGTCTTTTCCCTCTAGAATAGAAGGAACAATGGCAATGTCAGAATTTTAATTGCAATGGACTGGCTTAAATTACTTGACCTATTTTTATGCAGCAAGGAGAAAAGTGATTCTTTTTTTTTTTTTTTTCCTGGTAGCCATACTTTTAATTTAAACTGGAAAAGGAAACATAAGAATATTTTCTATCAAATACTGCTGACAATTTTAGTTCGCCTTGTTGTAAGACCCACCTATATTTTTGAAAAATATTAAGACATCTGAAATAAAGAACTTCCCTTCTCAGGAAGAAATTAAACTCATAAGTAATGCTAAATCATGAAAAAATCTTCTAAGAGTGGCTAGCGTGAGTTTCTATCATATTTTGACATTTGTGAACACAATGAAAGAAAAGCGAAGAGAAATGAGAGTCTATTGCGTTGAGGAATTGAATCCAGGATCCTTGGGAAAGAGAAACTATCGGACCAACCCCTTCCATACCATCTATGAACAGATAATGGCTTTTTAGCAGCTGGATTCTTATCAGTTACTTCCTTTCCCTAGATGAGCACTAAATGAATCAGCCCCAGGAGGCAGTTGGTGGGGCTTTTTGAGAATTCAGCTTGGCTAAATCAGGACTTGCAGAGTGAGCAAAAAGCACATGAAAGAAAGATGGACGATGACTATTATTACTTGCTTTATATGTTATTAGTTTTCATTAGGCTGAACTAATCTGAAAGATTAGTGAGACAGGGGTGCAACCAGGGGTGAGGACCGTGGATCACGGAATTCTTGGAATTTTCCCATGGCATCACCATTGTGCTCAGCCCTGAAATCCTTCCCTTTCTTCCCTCTACAGTAGAGTGGTTGCTTGATTACATTTTGGGTTGCTGAACAAAGCTGACAGGGGAATCTGTCTCCTGAGGAGCCTGTAGCAAGGCAAGGTTAGTGTGGTGCACTTTGCAGCAGATATGCACATAGCCGAGTGGCTTTTGAAAAGTTAGTAATGCTAAGAATTCTGCCTGTCCGGTCTTGAAAGCAGAGTGGGGAGCAAAATGCAGGCTTGAGTGTGCAAGTCAAACTAGCATAAAATCAGGAAAAGTCAGCCAACTCCAGGTTGTCAATACCGTTTTTATGAACATATGCTACAGTGAAGGAAATGGGCTTGGAGGCTGTTGGAGTCGTTTCTCTTTGGGTTTCTCTATGGACCGGTATAAAATTTGGCCTTGTGATTTCCTTAGTCACTAGGCCATAGAATTTTGTTGTTGTTAGTGGTGGTGGTTTATTCTCGTAAACCCCTGGTTTGGGGCCTTGGTTTGGGTTCGGGTGGGTTTTTTCCTTCACGACAGTTATCTCATTAATGACAAACATACAGTACACTCAAACCGTGCGTACACATTCTTCTGACACCATTTTTTGGATCAGTGATTCTCAGCTGGGTAGAGGTACCTCTCAGAATGGGGAGAAGGGAGAGGAAAACTATTCCATACTGTATTTGGACAGATGTTTTAATACACATTCTTTTAGTAAAACAAAATGTAGAAAGACATTTCAAAATCATCTTGACTGATAGGGCAGAGATTTTTAAATGGTAAGAAACACGGTTTAGACCACATGGGATCAAACTGGAGAAATTTACCCTTCAGTGAACATCTCTTAACAAATCTCTTTGTTGACCCTATGTTTCTTGTGTCTGCCTTGGTTGAGCACTTACTATGTGACAGATATTGTGGTAGGCACTTTACATACATAATCTCATTTAATGCTCATAGTACGCTTGCAAAATTCATGACATTCCCCCAAATTTACGTAAGGAAACTGACATTTAGAGAGGAAGTCAACTGCTCAAGGACAACACAATGGCAGGCAGAGGAACAGTGTGGTTTCCACAGAGACCTAGCTTCTGAGTCAGTGCTCCTTTTTTTTTTTTTTTTTTTTTCAATGAGACGGAGTCTTGCTCTGTCACTCGGGCAGTGGCGCAATGTCAACTCTGCAACCTCTGCCTCCTGGATTCAAGCGATTCTTCTGCCTCAACCTCTTGAGTAGCTGGGATTACAGGCGTGTACCACCACACCCGGCTAATTTTTGTATTCTTAGTAGAATACAAGAATGTTGGCCATTCTTGTATTGTTGGCCAGGATGGTCTAGAGCTCCAGACCTTGTGATCCGCCCACTTCAGCCTCCCAAAGTGCTGGGATTACAGGCGTGAGCCACCATACCCCGCTGAGTCAGTGCTTTTTCTAAGATGCAATGCTGCTGTAATAAACCAAATGACATCTATTCTTAGATGCCACTGATTGTCAAATGATCAATTTAATAAGTGATTTAGAAAAAACCCATTACATGTACACAAGTTCTAAAATATATGAACACAACTATAACATGTATTTATCTGTACAATCACACACCGTCTTTTTTGGGATTCACAAGATTTGGGTCTATGCTTTTTCAAATTCAGTATAAATATTCTTCCAAATTAAGTTTGACCCCTGAAAGTTCATGGGTAACATCTTGGTGAGCTGCGTTCTCCTTCTTAATGTTTTGTCCTTGTTAGCACTTCAAGTCAAATGAAAGAGTATCAGTGATTTAACTTGCAATTTTAGGTTTTTTTCCTTAATTGAATTCCATATTGCTGAAAATAAACAGTTTCTTTCAGAAACTAAGCCAATGCCTTACCCTTGCCAATTCCATACTCTATTAAATGAGAATATTAGTTACTAAATTCTGGCACACAATTTTGACCGCTTTACAACTTGCCCCACTGCCTGCCAGCAATTATGTTTTAATATTGATTATAAGATTCAGGCTGATTTCATAATGTTACTATGGTTTTTTAAAAGTACATGTTAGGATAAAGGAAATACAGTATTTAGTTACTTGACACTTAACTGATCTTCCTCAATCTGTCCAAACTTTCTTGATGCAGATGTCAGCTCACTTTCTCTTACTTTGGTCTTCTATGGAAATGGAGAGCTCTTCTATTAATAGTTGTGCTGAAAAGAATAGTAGATCAGGAATAAAAAACATAGATCTAGTCTTAACTCTGCAACCAAATAGCTGTGTAATTTAATCGTTGTTGACTCAAGTTTCTCCATCAGTAAAATGAAGATGTTTAATTAATACATCTTGTATTCAAATTCTCATGAAGAAAACATAAGCCCGTTCCTATCATTTCTCCTCCTCTGAAAAGATGTACGATATTATAAGACCACCTCAAAACCTGTTCCGTCATTCTTACCATTATTTTTCCAAGCTCACCGTGAGCCTGCAGATGTGCCATACACTTGACCCAGTTGTGTCAATTTTCCGAAGGTTGGAATTGTGTCTGTAAATATTCCCTTTCATTGCCATCATGAGCACAAATTTTGGCTACTGAGATTTATCAGCCTGCAAGCAAATACCAGAAAAACTTGTCACTTTAGGAAATATTTCTAGAACACGACATTTCAAATTTGTTGATGCAGTTGTTTAAATTATGTGTGTGTGTGTGTGTGTGTGTGTGTTTGTGGTGTGTAAGTGTGTAACTTTATTTCAGGTTCTTTTCTATTTTCTTTTCTCTTCTTTCCTTCTTTCTTTTTTTCTACTTTTCCTCCCTTCCTCTCTCTCTTTCCCTTTCCTTCCTTCCTTCCTTCCTTCCTTCCTTCCTTCCTTCCTTCCTTCTTTCTTTCTTTTTCTTTCTCTTGATGAAGTTTTGCTCTTATTTCCCTTGCAATGGCGCAATCTCGGCTTACTGCAACCTCCCTCTCCAGAGTTGAAGCAATTCCCTGACTCAGCCTCTAGAGTAGCTGGGATTATAGGCACCAACACTTTGCAGGCTAATTTTGTATTTTTAGTAGAGATGGAGTTTCTTCATGTTGGTCAAGCTGGTCTCGAACTCCTGACCTCTAGTGATCCACCTGCCTTGGCCTCCCAAAGTGCTGGGATTACAGGTGTGAGCCACTGCGTCCGGTCCTGTTCTATTTTCTTAGAGATTAATTTCACTTTTCCAACCTCATAAATAACAAACTATAACTATTTGAACTCTCTTCCCTTCAAACATCTCTTCCTGGGTGACAATCATTACCATCATTATTAGCATGACTGTTAGTATTATTTACTTTCTCAGAGGCAATCCTATATACAATGCTAAATCAGAAGAAGCTAGCATGTGTTGAACACTATAATAAGCAGATACGCAAGAGTTTTCAAGCAGTTAAGCGGCAATTGTCCATATCCATTTATCTATTTCTCCTTCCCCAACTTTTCAACACCACTTTCCAACTGTTTGGGAAATCAGTTATCTAGCTAGATGACAAACTAATAGATGAGCTGAAAATTGTTAAACAAAAGGAACTGTGTATCATAATACATAACTATCCAGGAAATAATTATAGACTGACATGTACAAGTAATGTAGCTAAAGAACCATGATAAAATGTCTTTACAAAGATTTGTTCATCACATAGCCACTAGGTGGAGCTAAAGGTCTATAAATTCATATTTACGCTTTTCTCCTGAGCTGCTAGGCCCTCATTTCCTTAAAGAACTTGCCCCCATCCCCACTTAAGATTTCCTGTTTGTATTGACATAAATTTTTGTCTACTTTGTTCACTGTACCTATGTGACCTGTTTTAACCATTAAAATTAAAGATATGTCAAGGTCACTCAAATACTCTGCCCCGGCACCATTGCTCACTACAGTCTAATAAAAATAGGAAACTGTCGCCGGGCGCGGTGGCCCACGCCTGTAATCCCAGCACTTTGGGAGGCCAAGGCGGGCGGATCACAAGGTCAGGAGATCAAAACCATCCTGGCCAGCAAGGTGAAACCCCATCTCTACTAAAAATACAGAAAATTAGCCGGCTGTGGTGGTGGGCACCTGTAGACCCAACTACTCGGGAGGCTGAGGCAGGAGAATCACTTGAACCCGGGAGGCAGAGGTTGCAGTGAGCCGAGATTGCGCCACTGCACTCCAGCCTGGTGACAGAGCGAGACCCCATCTAAAAAAAAAAAAAAGAAAGGAAGAAATGGACAAAAGATGGCTTTGAGCAACCCTCCACTTTTCTCCCCCTTTTATCCCTTTCCCTTTCTGAAGTGCTTTCCTGCCTTTCATTTGCTCAGGTGTTAGTGGCTGAGTTCTGTGCCCTGCTGAGACGTTTATACCTAATAGAGAAATTCTAGAGAGAGAACGTTTAAAACTAAAGGAAGAAGTTTTGAATGGTAAGATTTTGCGCACCACTCCCAAAGATATTTGAAGGTCCCTAAGCCTTTCTCTACCTTTTTCTGACCCTGAAATCACTCCTTTTTCCTGTCTCTCCTACCTTTCAAGCCAGTGCTGTTCGAAGTCTTATACGAGGCCCTTTGCTCCTGCTTTAAATATTGGGTTTGCCAGATTTCTTAACTCACCTTACTAGTCAATTCCATCTGTTTCTAAAGGGCTCTGATACCACCTAGATTTTGAGCATTTCAAAACCCAAGAGATCTCCAGCCCAGATCTCTCCAAGCTCTGCTTACTACTGAACACATTCTCTCCAAGCTCTGCTTACTACTGAACACATGCACCTGTGTGCATGTACGCACGTGCACACACACACACACACACACACACACTCTGACATCTGATACACATTGAGGTAGAATATGTCCAAGACTGCATTCAATCTTCTCTCATTCACTTCCTGAGTTCTGATTCCCGGCTAGTGGAAGTGCTGTTCATCCAGACATCCAAATCAGGAATCTAGAACTCTCTTGCATTTCTTCCAAGTCCAGCTATCCCGACACAGCCATGCTGTGAGGAAGCCAGGCCACAGGGAAAGGCCATGCGTAGGTGCATCCACCACCAGCAGCAGCCAAGGTTCCCAGGTGACAGCCACTATCCACTGCCTCCAGGTGCTTTGAGTGCCAGCAGCTGTGGCATCCTCACTGTGGAGTCCCTCGGTGTCAGACACTATGGAGCAAGGAAAAACCAAGCTCTTGCACCAGCTCTGAATTCCTGATCCACGGAATCCATGAGCACAATAAAGTGGTAAATTTGGGGATATTTGGATAAATAGCAAGAGCACTTGAATAGCACTTATCACCATTTCACATAATACATATTTTAGTTACTCAAATTATTTCTTGATTACTGTCCCTTCTTTAAAATATAAGCTCCACAAGGACATGAATTTTTGTCTGCTTTGTTCACTGTATTGTATATTCTCAATAAATATTGTTGAATGAATGAATACATGAATTTCGCCTTTCTTGAATCATTCTTCTTTTCATCCCTCTCCTGTTTCTTTATTTCTTGTCTAGACTGCAATAACTTCCTATCTGGTCTTACTTCCTCTCAACTTACCTCCTACCATCCATGCTTCAAACTTTAGAAAGAGTTGTTCTGAAATATAGATTTGATACTATTGCTCAGGCCAACAGAAATGGTGAATCTGGGCAGCCATGTTTATACCGTAATGACCTGTCTCCCAGTGACACAGCAGATTGGACTATGGGCAAGCAACTGTCAGGAAAGGCTAGCACATTGGCTGGCCTGGAAAGTGCCAACAAAGGGACAGAGAAACTACAGTCATATCTTGGAGGTGTTTTTAGCGAAATTATCGAAAATTGAGCCTGTGATGTCCTTTGGGAGCCATGCACTCATACTGAAGAGCAGGGAGACTGGCTTGCAGAAGTCAGCAGGAGAGTGGAACACACGTTCTGAACAAAGCAATACTAAGAGGCCAGCTGGTGCTGCATCGAGATAGAGAGGGAAGACATACCTGTCCCGGGCAGCTTCCTGGTTTCCTGATTAGTACCCACCATACCCACAGTTCTCGTAAGATGTCTCTGTGCCTTTTGTAATTTGCCTAACTTGAGAGATTTTGAGGCCATCTATTACTCTTGCTCTCGCACATGCTGTTCCCTCTGCCTGAAAGACACTTCTTCATCTTCATTCCTTTGCTGAAATGTCCTTCAGTATTAATCTCACACATCTTCTCTGAGATGCTTCCTCATATGCCTCCCTACTTTGCAGCACCCCTATACCTTATAAATCCTTTGTATGGATTATGTACTATTATGTACACAGTATTACAATTATTTGGTAATAAGCCTCTCTCTTCTACTTTGCAATTATATCTATTAAGAAATTTTCAGGCTGGGCGTGGTGGTTCACGTCTGTAATCCCAGCACTTTGGGAGGCCGAGGCGGGCAGATCATGAGGTCAGGAGTTCGAGACCAGTCTGACCAACACGGTGGAACCCCGTCTCTACTAAAAATATAAAAATTAGCTGGGCATGGTGGCGTGCGCCTATAATCCCAGCTACTCAGGAGACTGAGGCAAGATAATCACTTGAACCCGGGAAGCCGAGTTTGCAGTGAGCCGATATTGGGCCACTGCACTCCAGCCTGGGTGACAGAGCAAGACTCTGTCAAAGAAA
>NW_016107380.1:4332504-4350897 GCF_001604975.1 Cebus imitator
GAAGGAAGGAAGGAAGGAAGGAAGAAGGAAAGAAAGAAAAATTTCAGCTGCAAATAATAGAAATCCTGATTCTGGCTTAAACCATGAGAAATACATTTATTATCTGTCAAAAGTCAAGAAGGCAAGGGCAGGGT
The DNA here is from genome assembly GCF_001604975.1 of Cebus imitator. NCBI lineage: Eukaryota > Metazoa > Chordata > Mammalia > Primates > Cebidae > Cebus > Cebus imitator. The sequence continues at coordinate 4,332,639 of NW_016107380.1, forward strand.
CAGGGTTGAGTAACTCACTGATCAGTAATGTCCACAGAGACTCGGCTTCTCTCATCTCTCTCCTGGGCTGTTGTCAGTGTTGGCCTCACCTTGGACCGGTGACAGGTGGCATGAACAGAGCTCACGTGACATGCAGCGAAGAGAAAACTTTCTGCAGAACCGTCCCTTTCTTCATGTATCATGTTATGGACCAGTTTCTGAAGCAACCAGCCACTGGGATTGGTTTTACCATGGGGTGGAATGATCACAATTGACTTAAGTTAATCACCCAGGGTGAAGTGGATATTAAACCGGCAACTCCATCACCAGAAGAGTTAACAGCTAAGTGGGCCTTTTCTAAAATTTCTGTTTCAAGGCATAGATTTTAAGCTGAAATTGACAGGAATTATTTTTAAAGTTTTTTTTTTTTTCAAATCTTCATATAATAAAGACGTATAGCTATTAAAATTATGTAATAAATCACTCAAAGAGGGTTTATTTGATAAAGGTTGAAATGTCTTCTATAAAGTGACATTTGTTAATATAAATAAATATCCTATTAAAAAGAAATATACGGTCATTATGTCTTCATTTCTGGCCCTTCAAAAATATGTTTGATATTCCCTTATTAATATGACTAATAAGTGATTTCTCTGCACCAAAAAAATCATGTACATTTTGGCAGGTGATTAATCTCTGTGCAAAATGAACAGAATCTAATATTTATGAACAAATTAGTGATAGCTATATAATCTATTTCCATAATAAATGCACTGGTCCATATGGCAAAGCCAAAAAAGAATATAAAATTAGCTTGGCAAGATTCAAACATGGAAGATAAGAAAACTCTAATACATGGCAGTGAACATCTTTTGTTCTGTGTACCCATTGCTTGCCCTACTCTTCCGCAAAATGCCACTTTTTCTACTTTAGTTAGGTATGTTTATGTAAGAATTCCCATAACTTCTGCACAGTGATTGGCCAGGGGTGCCCAAATGGACCTAGTTGAGACATTCTTCATACCTTACCCTCCTGGTTGCAGCTAAGTGGTCTGTGGATAACACTGACCCAACAGAAACCTTCCCACAGGAGTTAGCTTTTTTTTTTTTCATTTAAATAGATTTTGGGGCACAGGTAGTTTTTTGTTACATGGATGAATTATATAGCAGTGAATTGAGATTTTAGTGCTCCTGTCACCCAAGTAGTCTATGTTGTACCTAATGTGTAGTTTCTTTGTTTTTGTGTTTTGTTTTTTGTTGTTGAGATGGAGTTTCTCTCTTGTTGCCCAGGCTGGAGCGCAGTGGTGCGATCTCGGCTCACTGCAACCTCCACCTCCCGGGTTCAGGTGATTCTCTTGTCTCAGCTTCCCGAGTAGCTGGGATTACAGGCACGCGACACCACACCTGGATAATTTTTTGTATCTTTAGTAGAGATGGGGTTTCGCCATGTTGGGCAGGCTGGTCTCGAACTCCTGATTTCAGGTGATCCACCCACCTCGGCCTCCCAAAGTGTTGGGATTACAGGTATGAGCCACTGTGCCTGGCCAATGTGTGGTTTACTTTATCCCTAGTCCCTCTTCCACCCTTCCTGTTCTGAATATCTAAAGGCTAATATATCACTCTGCATGCCTTTTCATACTCATGGCTCCCACTTGTAAGTGAGAATATGTAATTTTTGGTTTTCCACTCCTGTGTCACTTCACTTAGAATAATGCCTCCAGCTTCATCCAAGTTGCTGCAAAGACATTATTTCATTTTTTTAAGGGCTGAGTAGTATTCCACAGTGTATATATACCACATTTTCTTTATCCACTCATTAGTCAGTGGGCACTTAGTTTGGTTCCACATCTTTGCAATTGTGAATTGGGCTGCAATAAACATACACGTGCAAAGATTCTTTTCCTTTAATGACTTATTATCCTCTGGTTAGATACTCAGTACTGTAGTGGGGTTGCTTGATCAAATGGTAGATCTACATTTCGTTCTTTAAGTACTCTCCATACTGTTTTTCATACAGGTCGTACTAATTTATAACCTTGCTTTTTGACTTTTTAATAATGGCCATTCTTGAAGGAGTAAGGTGGCATTGCACTGTAGTTTTAATTTGCATTTCTCCCCCCCACCCAGGAGTTTTTAACTTGACAACACAGATACCAAGTTTTAGGTCCTCTCTAGTGATGAAACTGTTAGCCTGGAAACTGCTGCTAGCAATATTTCCGGCAGTGTGGAAGAAGTGAGTGTGGGAGAATACAGACTCTGTTCATCCGTTTTCACGCTGCTATGAAGACATACCCAAGACTGGGTAATTTACGAAGGAAAGAGGTTTAATTGACTCATTGTTTAGCATTGTTGGAGAGGCCTCGGGAAACCTACAATCATGGCGGAAGGAGAAGCAAACACATTCCGCTTCACATGGTTGCAGAGAGAAGTGTAGAGTGAAGTAGGGGAAACCCCCTTATAAAAACATCAGCTCTTGTGAGAACTCATATCACAAGAATAGCATGGAAGTAACTGCCCCCATGATTCAATTACCTCCCACCAGCTCCCTCCTACAACACATGGGGATTATGGGAACTACGATTCTAGATGAGTTTTGGGTGGGGATGCAGCCAAACCCCATATCACCAGACAGCATGAAGACAGAAGCAGAGACTAAAAGGTGATCTGTTACTAGCTGAGTCACTGAGGTCTAGGTGCAACCTTGCCCTTCCTGAAGTATCGTTACAAGAGACAATACAATTTCCTCTTCCAGAACTAATTTGAATTGTGGTCAAACACATGAAACAAATCATCTTGACTAATACATACTAATACTAACACAAATTTCATTTCCAGTGTAATTTGTTTGTTTGTTTGCTTGCTTGCTTTTAAATATTTCCCTAAAGTATATGTTTGGGAGTAACTTCTATTTTAGGTATATTTTTGGGAGTGACTTAAAAATGATCTTTTCAGCTGGGCACGGTGGCTCATGCTTGTAATCCCAGCACTTTGGGAGGCCAAGGCGGGTGGATCACCTGAGGTCAGGAGTTTGAAACCAGCTTGCCCAACATGGTGAAACCCTGTCTCTACTAAAAATTCAAAAAGTTAGCAAGGCATGGTGGCAGGCACCTGTAATCCCAGCTACTCGGGAGGCTGAAGCAGGAGAATCGCTTGAACCCGGGAGGTGGAGGTTGCAGTGAGCTGAGATTGCACCACTGCACTCCAGTCTGGGAGACAGAGTGCGACTCTGTCTCAAAAAATACATATATGTAATCTTTTCAGGAAACAATATGAGAGATATAACATGTTAGCATTAAAATTCACTTTTTTTCCTCCTTGGACAGGGCTTCTAGCGTCGTCTTGCACCTGTATTACAATAAGTAGTGAACATTGTGAAGTGCTGCTCAAATCCCCCTTCAGGACCGAAGAGCTTTTTCCCTCCATTACTGGGAATAGTGCCAGCAAACATCTTTTTTTTAAATTTTTTTTTGAGGGTCCCAGCAGGTTATACTGTGTTTTTTACTCTTGTTATTCTTACACTGGGAATGGCAAGGAGCTTGACTTCACTTTTGCCCTGGCAGACAATCTTGAAATAATAATGTCAAATAAAAGACGTTATTTTTATTTATTTGTTTTTTTATTTTTTTCTCTCTCAGGTTTATTTGTACAAACAGCATAGGAGGACCCCAGCCCCATGCAGATGGCAGTCCGGGGGGTCGCACCAATCCTTCTCTCCTCATGTTGGCAGACAGAGGCCTCTACTCTGAAGCCTTTGTGGGGGCCTGGGTACCTTTGGGAGCCTGAGCTGGAACTGAAGCTGGAGCTGCAGACTGGGCCTTGGTTTGATTTTTGGCCTTTGGCCGGCAGAGCCTGAGCCCCTTGGCAATGCAGACATGAGCACGCTTCCCCAGCTTAAGGTGGGCAACGTAGGCAAGTCGATCGAGCTTGTGGCTGACACCCTTTGGGATCCTGGGCTTAACCTCCTTGGGTGTTACAAGGGCCTTGATGGCCTCGGCACGTGCACTCATGGCCTTGGCCTTGCTGGCCTGCATTTTCTTCAGGCCCTTCTTATTGTGCTTTTTGGAAAAGTGCATGTTCCTCAGGACCTTGGGGTCCATCCCCTTAAGAGATTCATATCTTTGTGATCGGGGTTTCTTGATACCATTTCTGTACCATTTTCGAGACTGGTTGTGTGTGGTGTGGTTCTTGGACTTGGCCATGTCTGCACCTGAGCTGCAGCTTCCAAAGCGCCTAGAACTGGAAGAGCTATTTTTTTTTTTAAATTATACTTTAAATTCTGGGGTACATGCACAGAACGTGCGGGTTTGTTACATAGGTGTACATGTGCCATGATGGTTTGGCACCCCATCATCTACATTAGGTACTTCTCCTAATGCTTCCCTCCCCTATCCCCCTACCCCTGACAGGCCCCAGTGTGTGATGTTGCCCTCCTTGTGTCCATGTGTTCTCATTGTTCAACACCCACGGATGAGTGAGAACGTGAAGTGTTTGGTTTTCTTGAGCTGACAACTTACTTAGGAATTTCCTCACCACCTTGCTCACAGTCATACCTCTTCCGGAGGCAGCCTGCCTCCAGTGTCTGACTCTCTCGTCAACTCGGGACAACTCTGGGAGGCCATCCTAGCTTCAGAGCGTCCCATGATGAACTGAGGAGTTTCTTGAGGCTCCACTGAAGTTCATCTTCTCCTGCCCAATCTATCTTTCTCCTTCTTTCCACAGACATGGCTCCCAAGACCACTCCCAATCCACTCTCAGCATTCTAATCTTCATCTCGGGGACACCGCCTTCTAAAGAACTCAACTGGCAGCACAATACTTTAAAAATCATCAAACCGTGGGCCACGCACGGTGGCTCATGCCTATAATCCCAGCACTTTGGAAGGCCAAGGCGGGTGGATCATGAGGTCAGGAGTTTGAGATCAGCCTTAACAACATGGTGAACCCCCTTCTCTACTAAAAATACAAAAATTAGCTGGGCGTAGTGGCATGTGCCTATACTCTCAGCTACTCCCAACTACTCAGGAGGCTGAGGCAGTAGAATCACTTGAGCCTGGGAGGCAGAGGTTGCAGTGAGCCGAGATCACACCATTGCACTCCTGTCTGGCCACAGAGCAAGATTTTGTCTCAAAAAAAATTCATCAAACTATGAAAATATTATGGGGTCTTCTAAGAATGGTTCCTTAAATTTTCTTAGCACTCTGCTAAGCATTCCAGAGACAGAATACAGGTATGAAGTATGCCCCCTGCCCTTAAGGAGCTCACAGTCTCACTGGAGACATGTAGCTTAAACAGCCATCTTCATACAGCTCAACAGTGTGCTCAGATAAAGAAAGCTAAAATGAAGCCAAAATTAGTACAGAGTAGGTCATACATAAATATTGAATGAATGAATGTGTTAATTACTTAATAGGAAGAAACCTATGTGAGCTCAGCTAGACCTTAAATTAACATTTATTTGAGGCCAAGCTGCATTTACCACTGCCATTTTACTTTTATTTATTAACCCAGTGCAGTGCGATTCTCCCAGTGACCTTGGACCACCCAGCTCGCCCCACTTTCTCACTTGCAGTTCTTAAGAACAACAGTAGAAGCCAGGTGCGGTGGCTCGCACCTGGAATCCCAGCTACTAGGGAGGCTGAGGTGGGAGGATTGCTTGAGCCTAGGAATTCCAGGCTGCAGTGAGCCTGGGTAGCAGAATGAGACCTCATTATTTAAAATAATAATAGCAATAACTGTAGAATGCACTGGGAATGCACATCCTGAGGCAAGGAAGAACTGGCCAGAGCTGCTCAGTCTCTGTTCCTTCTCCCTCCCTCTTTGACACAGGATGTTTTTAAATGCTTTAGCCCAGCAAGTCACATTACCCTGAAGTATAAAACCCAAGGCGTTTGCTGTCCAGACTTCCTCAGCTGCGATGCAGGTTGGATACATGCAGATGAGAGTCCATCTGCCCTAGGTAACTTTCCTAAGTCTCAACAGAGCAACCTGTCCTGAATCCTAGGTGTCTGTTGTCCCTTGCTGCCTGTCTGTGAGTAATAAACTTGCTTCATAGAACTTGTGCATCCAAGTGTTCTGTCTTGCTGGACCCAGGTAAGTAGTAAAAGCGCAGTCCAAGAAGCAGTGGGCTGAAGTGGAAGCAGGTGAGCCTGCTTTGCGCCCACTTTATCATTGCTTACTTTTCACAACAAGATATAAAATAACCAACCTGAGCAAAGACAAGACCCTACTAGAAGCTTTACTTTGATTTGGGACAGGTCCCCAAAATAAGAGCCTGCCCTTTCCCCATGTTCCAGAATCTCACCTCTCATTCACTGTCTGAATGGCCAAGGTGGACCAAGGCTGTTGTCACCCCACAAATAACCTGTGAAGAAAGAGAGCCATTCTACAGCCAGTAATGATTGTAATATTGGTAATAATATCTTACATCAGTATAGTATTTTGTTGTCTCTGAACTGTGCCTTGCTTGATCCTCACATCATCCTGAGAGGCAAAAAGAATAGATATCATTGTACCCCCCTTCCACAGAGAAAGAAACTGAGGTTCAGAGATCTTACATGTTAGAGCCGGGCTCTGCTGAGGTCTTCTAACTCCTACTGCAGCCTTACTCCTATTGCAACTCTACCACCCCTGGTTTCTACATCTACTGTATTCTTGGAGTTCTGTTTCTTACGGCTCTCCCTCAACTGAGAGTTATGGTTTATGTCAGTAATAAGGGAATGTATGTCTTTAGTTCTAGTGACACAATTAGTTTTGGACTCAGCAAACATTAATCAAGCTTAACAAAACTGAATTTGTATTATCTTATACGTTACTAAGAAATGATGCATTTGAAACACTATTCACAATAGCAAAGACATGGAATCAACCTAAAGGTCCATCTGTGGTAGACTTGCTAAAAAATTGTGGTACACATATACCATGGAATACTATACAGTCATAAAAAAGAATGAGATCATGTTCTTTGCAGGAATATGGATGGAGCCATTATAATGGAAGGCCATTATCCTTAGCGAACTAACACAGGAACAAAAACTGAATACCTCATGTTTTCACTTACGAGTGGGAGCTAAATGATGAGAACACATGGACACATAGAGAGGAACAACACACACTGGGGCCTATCAGAGGGTGGAGGGTGAGAGAAGGTAGAGGATCAGGAAAAATAACTCATGGGTACTAGGCTTAATACCTGGGTAATGAAATAATCTGTGCAACCAACTCCCATAGTGCAACTTATTTAACAAACTGCATATGTACCCCTGAACTTTTTTTTAAAAAAGTCAAATTAAAAAAGAAATGATGCATTCGAATATAAACCTTGAATTAAAAAGCAGAGAGAAGTTTGTCCCATTAATTACACCAATATTTGAACAAATATGTATATTGCATTCTAAAAGATAAATACCTTTAACTTTTATGTAGGGTACTATTTCCAATTAGACAATTTCTCAAGAGATAAACACTAGATTGTAGGGGAAACTTCTTTTTTATTTCTATGCTGCTGCACAACATAACATTCTATTCTTAACTGAGATATACTTTTTTTTGGATGTCCACATTGGCAGATCCCTTGTGAGGTGGAGGTGGGGCGGGGGTGAAACTGATGGGAAAAGAAATTGTGCCGTCAGCTCCTGCGATGCGCCTTCAACTCAAATTGGCTTGCAATTTCCTCCACATGTCTTCAGCCAGCATATGGCAAAAATATCAGTTCATTTTGCCTTCCCTTCATGAGTGAATTGAGGTCATCTCTTGTGCAGTTATTATTCTGTAAGGATTGTTCTGTAGGATGATTTGATTTCCTATTTTCTTGTCTACTCTTATTTCCACCTATATTTACATCTCATTGATTCTCAGGAATAATGTCTTACTCAGCTTCATTCCATCTGCTCATGTATATAATGAAGATTCTGTTTCTAATGCATTCTATTCCTGAGTCTGAGACGCATCACAGCAGTCCCACTTATGGACAATATGACCTCGGCCAAGACAATTATCTACTTACTGGTTTTATCTTCCTTCTCTGTACAAAGGGGACAATTATAACTGTCCTGCTTCTTAATATGCTTTGAAAAAAAATCACAATAGATCTTTGAGAGGTGTGGATTTATTGTTCACGGTTGTGCATTCACACATAATTCCTGGAAGCCCTTGACATAGAGAACAGATTGTCATTTTGGATTAGTGGATGTTTAAAGATGGTACCTGAGAGAGTCATTCAGCTGATGCCGGAGCTATGGGACTGTCAAATAATTGTTTCTTGTGGTTCCCTTCTCATCAGTGAAAACTCACAATGAATAATAAAAGCATGTTTATTTAACATAGACCCCAAAAGCAAGCTAGTGTTGAAAAAGTAAAGAGCAAATAAGGTAACCATTACTAGCCAGAAAAAATTTGGTTTTGAATAAATGAAAGAATAAAAGAATACTGAATTGGGCATTGACTCTGCTATGTGAATGATTCTGCCATGTTTATTCAATATGAAAGGAACAAAGGATGACTGAAAAAAATTGTTTCTGCAGTGCTTTAGGCAACGCAAACATGGAAATTTGTGGGGGAAAACTGTATGTTGAAGTACTTCTGTAACGTGGAGGATTCTAGATGGCTTTAGATGGTTCTCTCTTGAATGTTAAGAACCTGCCATAAAAGGCAGTGTGGAAATGCTGGCTGTAGTATTATTGTCTCATTGGATGAGGTACTGCTGATTGTATAGGAGTTATTCATACTTTATAATATTGTTTTGATTCCTACATAAAATAACTATGTATTTTAGGCCAGTGCGGTGGCTCATGCCTGAAGTCCCAGCACTTTGGGAGCCTGGCGATGAGATTACCTGAGCCCAGGAGTTTGAGACCAGTGTGGGCAACATGGCAAAACCCTGTCTCTACAAAAAATACAAAAATTAGCCAGGCATGTTGGCAGGCACCTGTAGTCCCAGCTACTCAGGAGGCTGAGGTAGAAGGATCACCTGAGTCTGGGAAGGTCAAGGCTGCAGTGAGCTGAAATCAGGCCACTGTACTCTAACTTGGGCAACAGAGTAAAACTCTGTCTTTAAAAAAGGAAAAAAGAGTAAGTATTTTAAACTCCCTGGAACTCATACTCCATACTTATGCCTGAGAAAATAGTAAGCAGGTTGGATAATTTGTTTTAAAATATTGACTCACGTAAGGGCCAGGCATGGTGGCTCACAACTATAATTCCAGCAATTTGGGAGGCCAAGGTGGGTGGTTCATTTGAGGTCAGGAGTTTGAGACCAGCCTGGCCAACATGGTGAAATGCCATCTCTATTAAACACACACACACTCATACACACACACACTCACACACGCCATACATGGGGGAGTGTGCCTATAATCCCAGCTACTGGAGAGGCAGAGACATGAAAATTTATTGAACCTGGAAGATAAAAGCCACCATAAGCCAAAATCACTCCACTGCACTCCAGTCTAGGCAACAGAGAGAGACTCCATCTCAAAAAATATCCCAAAACTCTCAACTCACTTAAAGGTGCTTGTGTAAATGCTCATAACCTTTAATTGATGTTTTTTTTCTGTGAAATAATAATAGTCCAAAATATAGAAAAATGTTTGTGCATTACAATATTTATTGCAGCTTTATATGTAGTCAAAAGCTTTTGCAAACAATCTAAATGTCCACTATTAAAAAGATGGTTTAGTAAATTATTATTTAAACATAGAGATAAGTTATGCTGCTGTTTAAAATAATGTTTTAAAAAACTAGTTAAAAATGAAAATGCCATGGCAAAATGTCAAAAAAATTATAGATAAAAATTGATTTTACTATTGGAGCTCAACTATGTGATGATGCACATGTTGATAAAGGTCTGAAAGTAAGCATGCCACAATGAGAACACAATGGTTTTGAACACTGAAATTAAGACTTGTTTATAAATTTACTTTCTAATTTTTCTGGAATCTATACATATTATATTTCGAGAAAAATTGAAGAAAAAAATTGAAGAAAATTTTAAAGAAATGGAGTATTATTTTTTATTTTTATTTTTTGAGACAGAGTCTCACTCTGTTGCCCAGGCTGGAGTACAGTGGTGGGATCTTAGCTCATTGCAACCCCTGCCTCCCTGGTTCAAGTGATTCTCCTGCCTCACCCTCCTGAGTAACTGGGACTACAGGCATGTGCCACCACACCCAGCTAATTTTTTGTATTTTTAGTAAAGATGGGGTTTCACCATGTTAGCCAGGATGGTCTCGATCTCCTGACCTCCTGATTCGCCCACTTTGGCCTCCCAAAGTGCTTGGATTATAGGCGTGAGCCACTGTGCCCAGCCTGTTTTTAATAATCTGTCTTTCTAATAATTAATATTATCTGGTGGAATTTTGTGCCATGAGCAAGCCAATAACCCAATATCAGAAACTGGAGTAGGTACTGATAATCTGCAGCACCTATACCATATCATGTAAATGTCTTGCAATTTCTTGTCTACCACCTGTGAAAGCAGGCCATCTATAACTGTTTTGTTTTTTGAGATGGAGTCTCTTGTTGCCTAGGCTGGATTGCAGTGGAGTGATCTCCGCTCACTGCAGCTTCCATCTCTGGGGCTCAAGCAATTCTCCCGTCTCAGCCTCTCTAGTAGGGAGGGTTACAGGCACCTGCCACCATGCCCAACTACTTTTGTATTCTTAGTAGAGATGGTGTTTCATCATGTTGGCCAGGCTGGTCTTGAACTCCTGACCTCAAGTGATCCACCCGCCTCAGCCTCTCAAAGCACTGGGACTACAAGGGTGAGTCACCACACCTGGTCTATGTTATTGACAAGATCTAGAAAAAAATTCCCAGATGCCTTCTGTCATTACCTAAAGTAGTGGTTTATTTACAAATACCCGTCTAACTAAACACTTGGTACTGTATGTGTTATGGGTTGGGAAGCAAGACAGAGTAAGTAGCACAGAGTTTATGGTCTAATGAAAGAAGTAAATATGAAGTGATTAATCATTTGACCCAAAGCCAGAAATTGAGTGAGTGTTTGCTAAGCCACGTTGAGTGGCAAATAAGGCATGAGGCCATATATGCCCCAACTCTGGAGGCAAGAAGGTGAGTAGTAGTGTTCTCCAACAGCCAGGTCTTTTTCCTTTGCTTGCTTACAGAGGGCTCTACTTCTCAGTCCCTTTGTACTTGGGCGAGTAATGTGACTGTTTCTGTCCACTAAAATGTGAAATATACTAAAATGTACAGCAACTGCAAGGTTAAGGCAGTCTCTTTCCTCTCCTGCCTTTAACCGAGGGGTCCATGCTTTCTAGAGGGTGCAGGCTATAGGATCATGTCTACATCACAGAGTCACCATATAGATAGCATCACCTTGGAAAGCTGCCTAGACCTGCAGCAGACTGTATTGACAAGAGATACATTTTTGTGTGTGCCTTGTTTCATAGAAGAAGTGTGCATCTAGAAATGACAATATTAATTTGCATCAGCTATGGATGATATCATTATGACATGGTCCCTATGGAGATGCATTCCACAGCATTTAAGTTCATACCCACTTACCTGATCTCAAATCTCCCCATTGTACACCTCTGGAAACATGTTTTTCTCAGCCCCATTTATTCAACTTCTGGTCACTTTTCCCTCCCGGGCTGAATAAGTAGACTATACTTCTTAGTAGACTGCCACCAATCCCTAACTGTCTATTTCCACAACTCTTTCTTTGAAGGCTCCTCTAGTTAATGTAAAAATTACATGTTAATATCCCGCATGTTTCTCTGCTACACTTTTCTTTAACCCTTTCATCAAATATGTTTGCCAAACATAAAATAAACAACATAAAAAGAAACCACAGGGGGGAAAAATACCACGCTTGTGACACACAGTTAAACTCAGACGAGTACAGCAGTGAGCATTTGGGGCATGCTACCCACATATGCTTTGCCATGAGCACACAGATTACAGTCGGTTATGCTAGTTCTACCTGTCTGCATCTGTAATAACAGCTAATATTATATAGGGCATACTGGGTGTTAGCAGGTTAGAACCAGACCAACCACCTCCATGCATCATGCCAAACTCAGAACTGGAAGAACTACTTCCAGTTCCAACTGTGAATGTCTTAGGATTCACATAAGCCCTCCCCTCCACTCTCTCTCTCTCTAAAAAACAAGCAAACGAAATAATAATAATAAAAAATTTTAAAGCAAAAAAATAAACAATAAAAATAAAAAAAGATGAAAAAGAAAAGGACTCACATAAACACTTACATCTTCGTTCAGAACCAGAGTCAATCCCCACACTAAGAAACCAATCAATCCAAAGACTTCCCCCACTTGATATTTCAAGATCAACCACTGAACAAGAAAAATTATGCAGTCATTTTCCCTGATGTTTCAGAATTGAAATGTATTCTCTTGGGTTTGTAAGTTATGAAGTTCATTTGTTTATATCATAATACTATTTTTTTTTTTAATGTGAGAAGCAGGCTTGTCCACAGTTTAGAGAACCCAACAAGGTTCAGCTGCTACCAGCCAGGACCCTTGAGCCAAACGGCTTTGGCGTGCATATCTGAGGGCCCTGTACACCTCTTCTGTTTGCAATTCCTGCCTTATAGTGGAGAGATAAATCATATTCTGGGTCTAAGATATGATTTCATTGAAGCTTCCAAGCACTGAATTTGATTTTTTCCTGAGAAAATTATATTTGACTGATTGATATCTTTGGACTTTCTGATTAGACTTCTGTCACTAAAGGATCTTGGTGGTATAGTAGTCTTCATCCAAACTCAACTTTATCTTGTTCTGTCATCTCATAAATATTATTTGTCAATAATAGGAAAAACAATAGAGAATGATCCACAGATGGAGCCCTAATAAATCAAAGTCCATGACAAAAAGTAGCCCACCAAATTTGTGCTTATGGCCAAGACGAAGTCGTAAGAACAGATTTACCCTCTTGCCTGAAACAACCAACACAAAAGGACGAAATAGATGAAACAACATATTTTAGGTTACTAGGTATCCGGCAGCAATAAACACCGATTGCTGGCAGATGGGAAACAAATAAGGCGTGCGATGGTTGCCTCGGCTTTGGCCCGCAGCGCAGAAAACAGAACCGAAGAAGAGCTTCGAAGCATCCCTGAGTTGAGGAGATGGAGCTGAGAATCTGGAGAAGACAAAGTAGCTAGACTTTACAGGACAGAGTACCGAACACTGTTGCGGGGAAGGACCCATCCAAAATAATTAGAGCTAATAATAGTTGGTACTGACACAGGATGGGGAATAGTGCCCACTCCCACTAGTCAAAATTGACAAAGCATTTGGTAAAGCGTCTTGCCTTAGTTGTGAAGAATAATTAACCCTGCCCTAAGACCAATGAACAAATCTTAAAAGTAAGCCATGAAAGGATCAGACTGTGTTCAACTAATTTAACTACATCCCAGAAAAATGCTCAATAATCTATTATTATTATTATTTAATATTTTTTATTTCAATAGCTTTTGGGGTACAAGTGGGTTTTGGTTATACTGATGAATTGCATAGTGGTAGTCTGAGACTTTTGTGTACCCATCATCCAAGTATACATTGTACCCAATATGTAATTTGTTATTCCTCATCCCACTTCTGCCTTCCTTTTTCTGACTCTCCAAAGTCCTATTATACCACTCTGTCTGCCTTTGCGTACCCATAACTTAGCTCTCACTTATAACACAGAACATATTGTATTTGGTTTTCCATTCCTGAGTTACTTCACTTAGAACAGTGGACTCCAGCTCTATCCAGTTGCCGCAAAGACGATTTCATTCCATTTTATCACTGGGTAGTATTCCATGGCATATAGCCCACATTTTCTCTATTTACTCAGCGGTCAGTGGGTGCTTTAGTTGGTTCCATGTCTTCGCAATTGTGAACTGTGCTTCAATAAACATACCTTGTTGTATTAACATACAAGGTATCTTTTTGGTATAATGGCTTCTTTTCCTTCGGGTAAATACACAGTAATGGGATTGCTGGATCGAATGGTAGATCAACTTTGATTTATTTAAGAAATCTGGCCAGGCACAGTGGTTCACATCTGTAATCCCAGCACTTTGGGAGGCCAAGGCAGGTGGATCATGAGGTCAGGAGTTCAAGACTAGACTGGCCAACATGGTGAAATCTCACCTCTACAAAAAAAAAAAAAAAAATTAGTCGCACTAGGTGGCAGGCGCCTGTAATCACAGCTACTTGAATGGCTGAGGCAGGAGAATCTCTTGAACCTGGGAGATGGAAGTTGCAATGAGCTGAGATCATGCAACTGCAGTCCAGCCTGGGCAACAGAGCAAGGTTTTTTCTCAAAAAGGAAGGAAGGAAGACAGGGAGAAAGAGAGAGAAAGAGAGAGGGAGGGAGGGAAGGGAAGGAAGAAAGGGAGGCAGGCAGGCAGGAAGGAAAGAAGGAAGGGAGGGAGGGAGGGAAGGAAGAAGGAAGGAATCCCCATAGAGGTTGTACTAATTTATATTCTGACCAGCAGTTTATAATTGTTCCCTTTTCCCCACATCCATGCCAACATCTATTGTTTTTTGACTTTTTAATAAGGGTCATTGTTGCAGGAATGATGTTGTATCTCATTGTGGCTTTAATCTGAATTTCTCTGATGATTAGTGATGTTGAGCATTTTTTCATGCTTCTTGACCATTTTATATCTTAAGAAATGTCTATTCATTAAAAAAATGTCTATTCACATCATTTGCCTATTTTTTGATGGGATTTTTTTTTAAAAATTGCTGGTTTGTTTGAGGTCCTTGTAGGTTTTAGATATTAGTCCTTTGCTTGATGCATAGTTTGCAAATATTTTCTCTTATTCTGTGTTGTCTGATAACTCTCATGAGTATTTATTTTGCTGTACAGAAGCTTTTTCATTTAATTAGGTCCCATATATTTATTTTTGTTTTTGTTGCATTTGCTTTTGGGATCTTGCTGGGCATGGTGGCTCATGCCTGTAATCCCAGCATTTTGGGAGGCCGAGGTGGGAGGATCACCTGAGGTCAGGAGTTTGACATTAGCATGACCAACATGGAGAAACCCCGTCTATATTAAAAATACAAAATCAGCTGGGCATGGAGGCACATGCCTGTATTCCCACCTACTCAGAAGGCTGAGGCAGGAGAATTGCTTGAACCCGGAAGGTGAAGGCTGTGGTGAACTGAGATTGCACCATTGCACTCCAGCCTGGGCAACAAGAGCAAAACTCCATGTCAAAATAAAATAAAATAAAATAAGGAAAGAAAGAAAGAAGGAAATTCTTTGCCTGTTTCAATGTACAGAAGTTTTTTTAGGTGGTCTTCTAGAATTTTTATGGTTTCAGATCTTAGATTTAAGTCTTTAATCCATCTTGAGTTGATTTTTGTGTAAGATGAGAGACAGGGGTCTTGTTTCATTATTCTGCATGTGAGTAGCCAGGTATCCAGTTTTCCCAGCATCATTTATTAACGAGGGTGTCCTTTCCCCAATTTACATTTTTGTATGCTTTGGCAAAGATCAGTTGACTATAAGTATTTGGCTTTATTTCTGAATTCTCTTTTCTGTTCCATTGGCCTATGTGTCTACTTTTATGCCAGTAACCATAACTTTGTAATGTAATTTGAAGTCAGTTAGTGTGATACATCCAGGTTTGTTCTTTTTTTTAGGGTTGCTTTAGCTATATGGGCTCTTTTTTTATTCTATGTGAATTTTAGGATTGTTTCTTCTAATTCTGTGAAAAATGATGCTGGTATATTGATAGGAATTGCACTGAATCTGTAGATTGCTTGGGGCAGTATGTTCATTTTCATGATATTGATTCTTCCAATTTATGAACATGGGATGTGTTTCCATTTCTTTGTGTCACCTATGATTTATTTCAGCAGTATTTTGTGGTTCTTATTGTACTGAATTAACTTATCAATTAAATTTGGAGAGGCCTTTAGGGTTTTCTAGGCATACAGTCATATCATCAGCAAACAGTGATAGACTGACTTCCTCTTTTGCAATGTGGATGCTCTTCATTTCTCTCTCTTTCCTAATTGCTCTGGCTAGGACTTCCAGTATTATGTTGAATGGAAGTGGAAATTCTTGTCTCGTTCCCGTTTTCAGTGGGAATGCTTTCAGCTTTTCCCTATTTAGTATGATGCTGGCTGTGGGATACATGGCTTTTGTTATTTTGAAGTAAGTCCCTTCTATGCCAAGTTTGTTGAAGGTTTTATCATAAAAGGATACTGGATTTTATCAAATGCTTTTTTTCTATATATTGAGATGGTCACATGGTTTTTGTTTTTAATCCTGTTTATGTGATGTATCACATCTATTGACTTGCATATATTAAACCATCCCTGCATTCCTGGGGTGAAACCCACTTGAACATGATGTATTATCTTTTTGATGTGCTGTTGGACTCAGTTAGTACTTTCTTGAGGAGTTTTACATCTATGTTCATCAGGAATATTGGACTACAGTTTTCTTTTTTTGTTATATCCTTACGTGGTTTGGACATCAGGGTAATCCTGGCTTCAAAGAATGAGTTAGGTAGGATTCCTTCCTTCCCTATTGGAATAACTTCAGTAGGATTGGTACCAATTCTTTGAATGACTGGTAAAATTCAGCTGTGAGTCCATCTTGCCCTGAGTTTTTTTTGTTGGCAAATTTTTTACAACTGATTCAACCTCTCTGCTTGTTACTAGTCTGTTCAAGGTTTCTATTTCTTCCTGATTTAATCTAGGAAGATTAAATATGTATGTTTCCAGGAATGTATCTATTTCCTCTAGATTTTCTAATTTGTGTGCATAGAGGTGTTCATAGTAGTCTTGAATGATCTTTTGTATTTCTGTGGTGTCAATTATAATGTCTTCATTTTCATTTACAATTGAGCTTACTTGAATCTTCCCTCCTCATGGTTAAATGGTTAATCTTGCTAATGATCTATCAATTTTGTTTATCTTTTCAAAGAATCAACTTTTTGTTTCATTGATCTTTTGTATTTTTTTCTTTGTTTCAATTTCATTTATGTCTGCGCTGATCTTTGCTATTTTTTCCCTCTACTCTAGCTTTGGATTTGGTTGGTTTGTTCTTGTTTATCTGGTTACTTGAGGTATGATGTTAGATTGTCAATTTTTGATCCTTCAGATTTTTTTATATAGGCATTTAGCATTATAAAGTTTCCTCTTAGCACTTCTTTTGCTATATCTCAGGGATTTTGATAACTAGTGTCATCATTATTATTCATTTCAAAAAATTTTTAAATTTCCACCTTGATTTTGTTGTTAACCCTGAAATCATTGGGGCATATTGTTTCATTTCCATGTGTTTGTATAGTTTTGAGGGCTCCTTTTGAAGTTGATTTCTAGTTTTATTCCACTGTGGTCTGTGCAGATAATTGATATGATTTCAATTTTTAAAAATTTACTAAGAATTCTTTTAAGGCCTATCCTATGGTCTGTCTTGAAGAATGTTCCATGCATTGATGAGAAGAATGAATATACTTCAGTTCTTCTATAGAATGCTGTATCTGTTAGATTCATTTGTTCTAGAGTAATTTAAGTCCATTGTTTCCTTGTTGACTTTCTATCTCAATTTCTCTAGTGCTAGCAATAGAGTGTTAAAGCTTCCCACAATGATTGTGTTGCTGTCCGTCTCATTTCTTAGGTCCAGTAGAACATGTTTGAGGAATCTGGGAACTCCAGATTTAGGTGCATATATATTTAAGATTGTAATTGCTTGTTGGATTGACCCTTTTACCATTATTTAATTATTTACTGTTGTTGCTTTAAATTCTGTTTCATTTGCTATAAGAATAGCTACACCTGGCTGGGCACGGTGGCTCATGCCTGTACTCCTAGCACTTTGGGAGGCCAAGGCGGGCAGATCACCTGAGGTCAGGAGTTTGAAACCAGCCTGGCCAACATGGAAAAATCCCATCTCTACTAAAAATTCAAAAAAAAAATTTAGCCAGGCATGGTGGCGGGCGCTTGTAGTCCCAGCTGCTTGGGAGGCTGAGGCAGGAGGATTGTTTGAACCCAGGAGGTGGAAGGTTGCAGTGAGCCAAGATCACACCACTGCACTCCAGCCTGGGCAGCAGAGTAAGACTCTGCCTCCAAAAAAAAAAGAAGAAGAAAATAAAAGAATAGCTACTCCTGCTTACTTTTGGTTTCCATTTGCATGGAATATCTTTTTCCATCCCTTTAATCTGAGTTTCTATGAATCCTTATGTGTTAGGTGAGTCACTCTAAGACAAGAGATATGTGGTATGTGATTTTCTCTATCCATTCTGCCAATCTGTGATTGTTTTGTTTTGCTTTTTTTTTTTTTTTT
>NW_016107380.1:4351037-4389562 GCF_001604975.1 Cebus imitator
TATTTTTAGTAGAGACAGGGTTTTGCCATGTTGGCAAGGCTGGTCTCAAACTCCTGCCCTTAAGTAATCCACCCACCTCCACCTCCCAAAGTATTGGAATTATAGGCATGAGCCACCAAGCCTGGCCCAATCTCTGTCTTTTAAGTAGAGCATTTAGGCCATTTATGTTCAACATTAATATTGAGATGTGAGGTATAATTCCAGTCATTAAGTTGATTGTTACCTAGGTATTTTGTTTTCTTTGTTGTGTTATTTTTTTTTTATAGGCCCTGTAACTGTTATGCTTTTAGGATGTGCATATCAATGTTTTGTTTCAAGAGTTAGAACTCCTTTTAACATTTCTTGTAGAACCAGTTGGGTTAAGTGACAACTTCACTCAGCATTTGCTTGTCTGAAAATACTTTATTTTTCCTTCATTTATGAAACTTAGTTTTGGAGGATACAAAATACTTCTTTCATGACAGTGTTTTCTGTTTAAAGAGATTAAAGACAGGCCCCTGATCCCTTCTGGCTTGTAAAGTTTCTACTGTGAAGTCTGCTGTTAGTTTGTTAAGTTTTCCTTTATTAGTTACCTGAGGCTTTTTCTCACTGCTCTTAGAATTCTTTTCTTCACATTGACTTTGGATAGCCCGATGGTTATAGGCCTTGGTGATGTCCTTTTTGCAATGAATCTCCCAGGAGTTCTTTGGAAGTTTTTCCCAATTATTCTCTCAAATAAGTCCATTTTACATAATCCCATATTTCTTAGAGACTTTGTTAATTTCTTTTGATTATTTTTAAAAAAATTTTTTGTCTGATTGGGCTAATTCGAAAACCTTATCTTGAAGCTCTGAAATTCTTTTTTCTACTTGGTCTAGTCTATTGTTAAAGCTTTCTGCTACATTCTATCATTCCCCAAATGTGTCTTTCATTTCCACATTTGGTTTTTCTAATTGGTTTTTCTTTAAAGTATCTATTTAGAATTTTTTTAATTCAGCTGGGTGCAGTGGCTCAAGCCTGTAATCCCAGCACTTTGGGAGGCTGAGGTGGGTGGATCACGAGGTCAGGAGTTCGAGACCAGCCTGACCAGCATGGTGAAACTCTGTCTCTACTAAAAATACAAACAATTATCGGGGCTTGATGGCACATGCCTGTAATCCCAGCTACTCAGGAGGCTGAGGCAGGAGAATCACTTGAACCCGGGAGGCAGAGGTTGCAGTGAGCCAAGATTGTGCCACTGCACTCCAGCCTGAGCAACAGCATGAGACAGTCTCAAAAAAAAAAAAGAAAAATTTTAAATTCATATCCTGAATTAAAAAAAAATTATTTATGTTGATTTTCACCTTTCTCTTGTATCTCCTTGAGTAGCTTAATAGTAAACTTTTTGAAAAGCTATTTCAAAGAGTTTACCTTAGTTTTGATCCATTGCTGGAGAGCTTGTGTGATTTTTTTGTAGAGGACGGTGTTATAGAACATGGTTTTGTCATATTGCCAGAATTTTTTTTCTGGTTTCTTCTCATTTGGGTAGACTATTTCTTGTAATTATTATTGAATTTATTTTTGATTTTACTCTTTTTTAAAATTTCTCCCCCCCCCATTAGCCATATGACTTTAATGTTTATAGTTTACTGTAGCCTAATATGGCTCTTGGTGCTTCAGGGATGAAGACTCTGTTCCTTGGTTATATAGAGTCTTTGTATGATAGCCTTCTCAGATGCTGGTTATGGTAGCAGTGTGCTTATGTGAGCAAGTTCACTGTCTCCTATGAAGTTGGAATAGCAGAGGTCTCCTGAGGCTTTCTCATTCCCCCATGGTGTGCACTTTTAAAATTCATTTTTTACTCCAGTATTTTATTTACTGGGTTGAATATTTCAGGCTTCAGGCCAGTAGAGGAGGTGTCTCTGGGTAGAAACTGGATATGGCTAAAGCAAGTAGGTAAATGCAACACCCAGTAGTGGGTAGAGGTTTCAGCTTTGGCAGAGGTGGCTGGGGTAGCTCTCAGTGAAATGCACTGAGGTCTTATCAGGGGGAAGAGCAGGAGCTACCTCAGCTCGACTGCAGGGCCAGCAGGAAAGCCATTCACCTCCCAATCACACTCCTGATCCAGTGTTTCAAACATTCAAATCAGGCAGATACCTCTTTTCATCTGCAGGAATGTTGATGTTCCAAGTAGAGAGACTTTGTAACTCTACCTCTCATGCAAGCCTGAACCTCGTGGGTACTCTTCCTGTAGTGATGCACTTACCCTGAAGTTTTCTAGAAAGGCTGTCTATAGGTGCACCCATGCTAAGCTCCCATGGGAGAAGACCCAGATGTGTCTGCAGTGATGGACTAGGGGGAAAAGAAGTCCCCTTCTCCAAGATCTTTCACAAGTGCCAGGGCTGCCTGACTACAGGGAGAAAGCTGTAGACATCCCCCCTGAGCCCAGCACTGCACCTGTGACTTTCTGAAAGAAACTTCTTGCCAGCAGAGAATTCTGGAACTCAAGGCCTGCTGTCTGAATTATTTTGTCTCACAGGGTGTTTTCTTGTTGTGATGCACTCCCTTTTCCCCCAGAGGCAGAGGTCTCTGAGAGTCAGACTACTGTGAATGCTGTTGCTCCTCTGGGTCTAGCCACCCAATGGGGCTGCCACACTCCAGGCTGGTGTGGGGGCATGTCTGCAAGGGATCCAGTGATATAATCTGTCCTCAAGTCTCCCAGCAGTGGGTACCAGCACCAGCTCTGATGGGGATGGGCAGGGGAGTGACATAGATTGTGAGATTCCTTGGTTATAAATAGGCTTAGTGTGTTCACTTTTTCTCAAATGCTAATGTAGTAGTAATAATAATGAATTGGTCACGTGGACAAACTCAGAACCTCCTGGTTAACCAGGGTGCTGCAGGCAATGGTGATAGCTGAGGTCACACACAAATTTTCTCCTTCCTAGGCTCTGTATTATTCTACCTGAGAACGCTGTAATCCAGCCAGGAGGTCATGCTTGCAAAAGAATGTCAGCTGTGGTAGTAGTGGATGGGATTTGTACTTGCCTTATGTCACTCAGGAGAGGTATTCTAGAATCTCAGGCAATAGGTGTGTCCATAAAGCTCCCAAAAGTTTGTATTCCTCATGTTAAGCTGCCAGGGTGGGTGGTGGAGCAAAGCCAGGTGGGAGCTGGGTCAGGCAGGTCCATGCTCTGGCTCTCCACATGCAGGGCAAGCAACCCCAGTAATGGCTGGGGGCCAGTTCTCTGGCTGCTCAGGTAATGTTCCAGGAAGAAGTAGAGCTGCCTGTGTTGCACAGAAGAGTTTGACAGCAAGTGGGGAATAGCAGGCAACAGTAAGCTGACCCACCTCCCACACGCTTAGAAAGGCAGGTCTCAGGCCAGGTACAGTGGCTCACACCTGTAATCCCAACACTTTGGGAGGCTGAGGTGGGCAAATCACTTGAGGTCATTAGTTTGAGACCAGCCTGGCCAACATGGTGAAGCCCCCATCTCTACTAAAAATACAAAAATTAGCTGGGCATGGTGGCACATGCCTGTAGTCCCAGCTGAAGCAGGAGAATTGCTTAAACCCAGGAGGCGGAGGTTGCAGTGAGCCAAGATCACTCCACTGCACTCTAGCCTGGAAGACAGGGACTCCAACTCAAAAAAAAAAAGGAAAGAAAAGAAAGTCCGGTCTCTCATACCTACAGTGTTACACTAGTAGCAGCTAGCTAAGTTCCAGGCAATCTGCACTTAAAACTCAAAACTGCCCCAGGCCATAAACCTTCCCTGTGGAGACAGCAACAGCGGCTTTCAGGCCATGCTCCTCCCAGTTCCAGCTCCTGTACTTGTGGCTGTAGCATACTTCCCACTTGCCCCCAGTTCTGGCCAAGGGAATCTGTCCCCACTTGAAATTATATCATGAATTTCAGCTGGGAGCTTTTCTCCACCTGCACCCACCACTTGAGTTAGTTGGCAGACTTCTGGGAGGTCCCTTGTGAGGTAGGACCAAAAATGACTTCCCTTAGTCTGTGCTGAAGACTGGGAGTGCACACAAGGCTCTTCCCACTGCTGGTCCTACTTTTATACTCCCCATCACTCCCTAAATCAATTCCAGCACTTAGTAGGGTTATGCCCTTCCCCCATGGCCTGGATTAACTGGTTCCCCAGTGGGAGTGTATAACCTGGAGGCAGTTTATTTGCCTCTCAGATTCTGTAGACTTAGTTTTCCATCTGACTCATGGTGTAGGCTGCAACCCACCACTTCTTTCAGAGGGCCTGTGGTTTCTTTCAGTTTTTCTGTTTAGTTCCTGTGTTACTTCTTGGAGAAAAGTTCACAGTGTGAAACATTACATGCTATTGTGTCTTTCCATTGGGGAGGAGCATGCTAACAATGTCTCCAATCTACCATCCAAGAAGAGACCCAGAGTCTTTTTAGGAATATAAAACTATCCAGCACCAAACAAGGAAAAAATCTAAAAATGTCCAGCATTCAATCAAGGATTACCATACATTAGGATCTCAAATCTAATAAAACACAACTTAAAGAAAGAAAAGATTACCAGTCATGAAGGAAACAAAACACCACCCTTAATGAAGAGAAAAGTCAGTCAATTGAAAACAACCTGGATATTAGAATTAGAAGACAAGGACATTAAGACACTTTTTGTAACTGTGTTTCATATGATCAAAATTTAAGTAAAGATATGGAAGATACAGAAGAGACCTAAATCAAACTCTAGTGATGAAAACTTTAGAAATGAGATGAAAAATTCATTGGATAAAATTAGGAGTAAATTAAGTTTCACAACAATGTGATTATACTTAACTCTGCTGAACAGTACACTTAAAAATGGATAAAACGGCAAATTTTATGTAGTGTCTTTTACCACAATAATTTTTTTTTTTGAGATAAGACCTCACTTTGTCACCCAGGCTGGACTATAGTGGCACAACCACGGCTCACTGCAACCTCTACCTCCCAAGCTCAAACAAACATCCCACCTCAACCTCCCATGTAGCTGGTACCACAGACACATGCCACTATGCCAAGCTAATTAAAAAAAATTGTAGGCTGGGCATAGTGGCTCACACCTGTAATCCCAACACTTTGAGAAGCCAAAGTGGGTGGATCACCTGAGGTCAGGAGTTTGAGACCAGCCTGGCCAACCCTGTCTCTACTAAAATACAAAAATTAGCCCAGCATGGTGGCATGCGCCTGTAATTCCAGCTACTCAGGAGGCCAAGGCAGGATACTTACTTGAACCTGGGAGGTGGAGGTTGCAGTGAGCCAAGTTTGTGCCACTATATTCCAGCCTGGGTGACAGAGCAAGACTCTGTCTCCACAAAAATAACTAATTAACTAACTAAATAAATGTTATCTCTCTACATATATCTATATCTATCTATCTATCTTTATATATTTCTTAATCAGTCTAGCTAAAGATTGACCAATTTTACCGATCTTCTCAAAAAGATAATCTTGCTAAACTTAATAAAAGAAAGCTGTAGTGACTATTACAATCAGACATGATAGATTTCACAGCAAAGAATATTGTATGGAATTTTTCAAGTTTATTTCATAATGATAAAATGGTTAATTCATAAGGTAGTCATAAACAAATCTAAACATTTATATGCCTAACAGTAAAATACATTAAGCGAAAACTGACAGAACTACAAGAGAGGCAGACAAATTATGGTTGGAGATTTAAATATTCCTCTCTTAGTGGAAATGATCTACAAACTAATGGAAAACTGATTTTCAACATAGATGCAAAGGAGAAAGGATAATCTTTTAACAAATTATGCTGAAATAATTGGATATCCATATGCAAAATATGAACTTTTGTATATGTCTCACCGTATACAAAAATTAACTCAGGCTGGGCGCGGTGGCTCACGCCTGTAATCCCAGCACTTTGGGAGGCCAAGGCAGGTGGATTACCTGAGGTCAGGAGTTCGACACCAGCCTGGCAAGGTGGCGAAACTGCGTCTCTACTAAAAATGCAAAAATTAGTTGGGCGTGGTGGCCGCCTGTAATCCCAGCTACTTGGGAGGCTGAGGTAGGAGAACTGCTTGAACCCAGGAGAAGAAGGTTGCAGTGAGCCAAGATTGTGCCTCTGCTCTCCAACCTGGGAGAAAAAGTGAGACTCTGTCTCAAAAAAAAAAAAAAAAATTAACTCAAATACAAATGGATAAGACCTAAATATAAATGTTACAATTATGTAGCTTGAACAAGAAAATATAGAGAAAAATCTTTATGAACTTAGGCAGAGGTTTCTTTGGTATAACCCCAAAAGTATAAAGCATTAAATAGATATTCAAGACATTCTGCTCTTTGAAAGACACTGTTAAGAGAATGAAAAGAGAAGCCACAGACTGGAAGAAACCGTAAAGCACTTTTCTGATAAAAGACTTGTGTTCAGATTATACAAACTACTCCCTTAACAACCCAGTTTAAAAGTGGACATAAGACTCAATTGAACAGACATGTCACCAAAGAAGATATATAGACGGCAAATGAGCTCCAAAGGATGTTCAATATCATTAGTCATTAGAGAAACACAAATTAAACCACAATGTGATACCACATACCTGTTAAGGTAACTAAACTTAACAGATAGGCCATGAAAGTGTTGACAAGAATGCGGAGGAATTAGAGCTCTTATACACTCTCAAACCCTGCTGATGAAAATATAAAATGGTATAACCACTTTGAAAAACAGCTTGACAATTTATTTTCTTCTTCTTCTTCTTCTTTTCTTTTAAAACAAAGTTAAACAGTAAAATGAAACTTGACAAGGCTCCCTGTCCACCCCGGCCTCCCTCCCCTGACCACAATCCTTGGCACTGCCTTCTTTCCTTCACCCCACTCACACAGAAACAGGGTATCCAACTGAGAAAGAAAAACTGTTCTTAGTACATGGAAACATGAGGAAGGGAGGAGGTGAATTGTGTCCACATGCAGGATTAAACTGAGTGACTCTGCATTTTCTGGATTCTGGGTCGTTGCCCTTCATTAGCCAATTGAAGAAAGAAACTCCTTGGACCAGATGCTTCAAAGCTGAAGCCCCCAGGACCGTGGAAGAATACCTTGAAGATACTGTTTGCATCAAAATCACCCAATTTCATGTCCTCCTTATCCAGGTCCTATCCACTGTGATAATGAGTCATTTTCTTGGGATCAAAGAGAATGGTTAAGACCTTGCCTCTTCCTTGATCTTCTCCTCCTTCTGAACCCCAGCACCGGCCCCAGCATGCCGATGTGGATGGTACATCAAGGCCTGTTTCCAATATGCTTTCTTGATCTTGTCCTCAGAGGCATTCTTGTCCACTCCCAGAACCTTGCAGTAATTTTGCCTCTTACTCTTCCTCAGTTCCACCTGTGCATTTTTTAGGAGCTGTTTGCATTCTTTTGTATTCCCCATCTGACATACGTTTCCATAGCCTTGCACTGTTTCTTCATACTGTTCTGTGTCCATGGAACACTGCGCTCTTCTCAAGTAGGCTTTTAAATAAGTGTCGTGAGCTTCACTGCAATTGTGCAGGAATCTATTGCATCATCTAGTTTCCTAAGCTTGGAATTAAACGTATCCCGGTTACAGTAGAGTTTGGCAATTGTTTCTATGTTGTCGGGGGTCTATCCTGGGGTTTCTGTGCACAGTTCATCAGCTAGTTTGTAATTACTTTCCCTAAATGCTATTCCAGTCTTCTTTCTTTGTGTTAAATGGTCTGGCATTTCTGCAAGCAAGGCAAGCCTTCTTATGGTCAGGAGTCATTCTGAGAGCCTGAGCACAAAACTGAACTGCCTACTCAATACAGTCTTCATAAGGAAGGCAAAGACCGCATGGCACGTACATACCGAGCATCCACACTGGTAGAATCCATTTATAAAGTGTCACTGACCACAGACTGTGCTTCTGAGTAAAGACCCAGCATTGCTAAACATTCTGCTTTGAGCATATTGAAATGATAACAGATGGGGCAAATTCTAGGGCACAGAATTTCTAGGGCATGCAGAAAACAACCTTCTGAAAAGCTCACTTCTCAAAACCTGTTTCTGTGATTTTCTGCTATTCCATGACTGCATTAGCATTTGTGAACTCCTGCTGTGAATGAGCATTGTTGTGATCCGGTTTTAAGGCTCTCTGAAAACTACAGTGGGGTGCCATTGCATTCCCTGGAGAGAGGTGGCCCCTGTCCTCTTGTAGATGTCCGCAGAAGAAACAATCATCCAATTTCACTGACTGTTGTGCATCTCCAAGCGCTTCCCAGAACCTTCCAAGCATCATCAATGTGACTGCTCTCTTACCATCCTAGCTAGCGTTTTAGGACACATATCTGTGTCTTTTGTGTAATAGTTATAAGCTTCATCGTAATCTTTCTTGGCATAGCATGCATTTCCTTGTTGCTTCAAAGACTCTGCTTCAGCATTTTAAATTACAAACTGGCAAAGATACCCTCCTTTTGTTAAGGTGACCCTGCCTTCTTGTTCTTTTCCATCACTGGCAAGCCCTCTTCACCTCCTCTTCATGGAGCAGCTCTGCCTTGGTTGCCGCCATTACCACATTGCACTTTAGGGTGACTGACAGTTTCTTAAAAGGCTAATTATATCCCTGCCATATGATGCAGCAATTCCACTCCTAGGTATTTACTCAAAGGAAAACAAGCATATATCTATAAGCACACAAACTTATAGATGAATATTTATAGCAGCTTTCTTTATAGCAGCAGAAACATGGGGAAAAAGCGTCAATGTTTATGTTCAGGTGAGTGGATAAACAATTTTTGGTATGCCCATATAACAGAATACAAATCAATGTGAAAAGTGAACTATTGACTCACATACCACATGGAAGAATCTCAAAATAATTATGCTGAGTGAAAAAAGATGTATTTTTTTCTCAAAATGCATACTATAGTCCATGTATATAAAATTCTAGAACACCAACTAATGTACAGTGTTAGAGAACAGATCCGTGACTGCCTGGGAACTCAGAGATATGGGGAGCAGGGAGATGGAGGTATTACCAAGAGGCAGGAGGAAACTTATGATGTGTATTTTCATTATCGCGATTTTTATGTTGGGTGCATAGAAATGTCAAAAATTTTCAAGGCTTATATTTTAATTATGTGCATTTTACTGTGTATCAATGTTATTGTATGTTAATTTACTGTATGGCAGTTTAACCTCAATAAAGCTGTTAATAAACATTTTGTCAAGCTGATGTTCCCCAGTAAATGAAATTTACTTCACGTTACCAACCAAAAACCCTACAAGGTTTATTTTTCCTCTGTTCTGTGTTTACAGTTCAGAGTTAATATAAGAGACACAATCTCCAAAAATTCCATCTGCTGAGGGGCACAAATTATCAAGCGTCTTGTCAAGAGTGGCCAACCACTGGTTAGGGACTCAAGACACAAGAGGAGGAACCAACACCTGCAACGAACTATGATCGTTTCTCCAGGGGTAGTCTCAGTTCAAGTGTGCGCTTCTGCCAGTCCAGACACCTGCTTCTTTGTTATCATCCAAATGCTTGCACACATCCCACAGACTGGCACTATTTCACCAATGATGATTTGGAATTACAGTGGCCACTTTGGGAGAATGCTGCATATTTCCAAAATTGTCCATCTTACAGTGTTCTTAGAGCAAATGAAGTAGCTCTTCATTAGGACAGTAAGGTCCTAACGTTGAATGTACTGTCTTTATTAAGATAAATAAATTCCTAAATAAAATTCCAATTCTATAATAGCTTTAATTACAAGGAAAGCACCCCAAATCCATAGCTTATTACAGCCTCTCCTTTGATCCTGTAGCAAAGGCCTACCTTGCCTCAAGGCTACAGCAGCCACTGCCAAATTCACGGCTGCTTCTCCTGGCACAATTCCAGGGGCTTCCTGGGAGCTACACAATTTTGGCACTTAACTGAAAATGCGTATTTCCAGAAAGCTGGTTTACCCCCGTAGGATTGTCTTACCTCTTTGCAAATTACTAGCCATTATTATAACACTTTATACCTTGCTGCTTTCATTCTCAGAAAAAGAAGAAACACATATAAGTTGGGGTTGCCTAATTCATGACACCTCCCTAAAGTTAGATGCCACTTGGGTGAATTGAAATTTGGGGGAAGAAGCCTAAATTGAATGATTTTCCTCTGAAATAATGTCTTAAAAATCCTAATTTGACTAGGTTTATCCTGAATTAGAAGAATTAAATTTGTTGTTACTAGGTAGAAATTTAGCATTTATGACAGAGATTAAATTTGATTATAGAAAAATTTTAAAAATCTCTGTTTCATGCATAATTAAGTCATGGATTGATCCACTTACATCCACCAAAAAAGCATCCACCCTACTAAGGGAGGATCCAGCCTCCTGGTCTATCTCATTTGGGTAATGATGGAATGAATCATGTAAGCTCCCAGACAAGGGTCTCAACTAGAATTTAAAATAATTCCACTACAAGGATAAAGGAGATTATAGACCAGATCGGGACAGAAATGAGCAGGCTAAGCCAGCATTCACACAGAAGTTCATTTGAATCTAAACCCAAGTTTTTTGTTTGTTTGTTTGTTTTTTCTGATGAGATGGTTCAGAGTTTTGAGTTTCAACTCACTAGCTTAGGGTCTGAGCATTATTGTCTCTTACATAAAAGAGGGGTTATAACGACTTGAAAGGGTGAGAGAGCCTCTGTAAATGCCTGACACTAGTGGTTGACTCATCTTATTTAAAATTATTTTATTTTTATTTATTTATTTTTTTGAGACGGAGTTTCACTCATGTTACCCAGGCTGGAGTGCAATGGCGCGATCTCGGCTCACCGCAACCTCCGCCTCCTGGATTCAGGCAATTCTGCTGCCTCAGCCTCCTGAGTAGCTGGGATTACAGGCACACACCACCATGCCCAGCTAATTTTTTGTATTTTTAGTAGAGACGGGGTTTCACCATGTTGACCAGGATGATAAAATTATAACTCTTTGTGTAGCAGAATGTCAGGTGATGTTGTGGAGAACCTGAGGAACCAATTTAAAAAAATGTTATATACCAAATGATAAGTTTTCTGGCCAGAGAGAGTTTGTATTGAAATCGGCAAGAAAGCGACAGCAGGATTTTTGAACTGCCTGTACATAATTCAGTGAAAGTCAGAGGGAGTCAGAAGAGAAATTATACCTGCTTTCGAAGTCCCATTCTACAGCATTCTTGTATCACAAAAAGCTTGCAAGTGATTTGTTCAGACTAGTTCTAAATGCCTGAAGAAGTAACGGCCCCACCTTTTGGAGATTATTACTTCGCCTAACTCTAATGGGAGAAAAGGTAATAGAACTTCCCATTAAGAGTATTTCTGGATCCTAAATTTACTTATTTTCCTCTGTAGTCTGATTCCATTTCTTTTTATTGTTACCAATGTTCAGAGATGTTGCTTTGACTTATTGTTGCTGTTGACCTTGATTCATGCTTTCAGGCTATTCTATTCACCATCTACCTTTCCCTAGTTCTTCTCTGTCCCCTCCCCAAAACAATTCCAAGAAACCTTTCTGAGAGTACGTTTCTAAGTAACAGCCCTACCTGTATGTTACAGCCTGTAAGATTATGAAATCAATGCTGATATGCTTCTTTTGAGACAGATTTCATCATCACAGCAGTAAAAGAAACACAAGATGATTTTTGAGGGTGATTTTTTTTAAGATGACGATGACTAGGAGATGTCTGTTGGATGGAAGATGAGTCACATTTGGCAAAGGATTAAATGAAGCAGCAAGATTGATAAATCTGTTCGAGGCTTAAGAATATTCAGACACCTTTTCTTCCCAAGAAAATCCCCACACATCTCTTTTAGAACAAAGACTTCTCTACAATGATTCCAGATGATTCAGACATAACTTCCTGCATCTGCCACCAAAGGAATTTCTTCACTTTTAGTAAGAGCATTAGCCAGCTTGCCAAATTTTTCAGCATAACAAAATTATATGTCATTTCTCTCTTGGGCATGCTGAAATGGTGAAAATTGCCCAGAGAAAATGGAAACTCTGATAATTGATTTTCTTACTGTTTTCAAAAGACCCAAACCTTTCTCTTACTAAATCAAATCTTTCAGGATGAACACAATCAAAACCATGGGGAATACCTCTATATTCTTAGAACACTTTCTTGCTAAAGTTTACAGATGATATTTCTTCTATACAGAGATTTAGAATTAAATTATTTTTCTGAAACAGAGCTCTTCTCTCTGAGCTTATGCAGAATCAGCCAATTTGACTATGTGATTTACTTTGTCCTTGTTATCTAAGGTCCAAGAATTAACGATTTTAAAAAAACCCGGGTAAATATTGACCGTAAAACAAATGCTTATGTAATAAACTTGATACTGAAAAATAAATCTCTCTCCTCATTAGTAAGCCACTTGAGGTAGAGACTGTTGACAAAATGGCTGAAACGCAGGACCTCTATATTCCTCATAAAATATAGTTTCAAATGATTGGATAATACTGTCAATATGAATATGTGGTATATATATTTCCAAATCAAGATGCTTTGTGGTTGTCCATAAGATGCAGATGGGTTGCATGATACCACTGTTAGCTACATATGTGAGAAAACATAGTGAACACTGAAGAACATTTTTTTTTCTTTTTGAGACAGAGTCTCACTCTGTCGCCCAGGCTAGAGTACAGTGGCACAATCTTGGCTCACTGCAACCTTCGCCTCCCGGGTTCAAGAGATTATCCTGCCTCAGCCTCCTGAATAGCTGGGGCTACAGGCACGTGCCACCACATCTGGCTAATTTTTTCATTTTTAGTAGAGACGGTGTTTCACCATGTTGTTCAGGCTGGTCTCGAACTCCTGACCTCAGGTGATCCACCCACCTCGACCTCCCAAAGTGTTAGGATTATGAGCATGAGCCACTGTGTCCGGCTGAATATTTTACATTTTAAAGTTCTTCCAATAGAAACACTTGATGACCATTTCTAGAATAACTCTTTATGTAGCAAAAGAATATCTGGGCTATGAAGACAAGTTCTTTGAATCATTCATTTCCTGGACATAATTGTATTAGTCTGCTTGGGGTACATAATAAACTAGAGATGGGGTGACTTAAATCAGAGACATTTATTTCTCACAGCTCTGGAGGGTGGGAAGTCCAAGATCAAGGTGCCAATAGATTCAGTGTCTGGTGAGGGTCCACTGCCTGGCTTGTGGTCAACTGCCTTCTCCTGGTTCCTTTACATGACAGAGTAAAAGTTCTTCTTCTTCCATTTCTTAAAAAGCCACTAATCCTGGCTGGGCGCAGTGTCTCATGCCTGTAATCCCAGCATTTTGGGAGGCTGAGGTGGGCACATCACGAGGTCAAGAAATGGAGACCATCCTGGCCAACATGGTGAAACCTCGTCTCTACTAAAAATACAGAAAAATTAGCTGGGTGTGGTGGTGCACATTGGTAATCCCAGCTACTCAGGAGGGAGGCAGGAGAATTGCTTGAACCCGGGAGGTGGAGGTGGCAGTGAGCCGAGATCGTGCCAGTGCACTCCAGCCTGGGCAACAGAGCAAGACTTGATAAAAAAAGAAAAAAAAAAAAAGCCACTAATCCCAC
Source organism: Cebus imitator (assembly GCF_001604975.1). NCBI lineage: Eukaryota > Metazoa > Chordata > Mammalia > Primates > Cebidae > Cebus > Cebus imitator. The sequence goes on from NW_016107380.1 coordinate 4,364,574, forward strand.
TCTCATGACCTCATCTAATCCTAATTACCTCCAAATCCTGACCTATAAATTCTATCATATTGGGGGTTAGAGCTTCATCATATGAATAAGGATGACAAGAGAGATAATGTAATTTAGTCTATAGCATTAATATGACAATAACGTCTCAACTAATATAAATGCCCTTCTTTTCTAAAGTTCTATATCAGAAAAAAGAATTTCATGAAGAGCCCAAGAGATTGTTGACCTCGATTTCTGACCAGCTCTGCTGCTGCAACATCTGAGTTCTATCTTAGGTGAATATTTGTTCTTTTTGCCCTGGGCATGCACTCTTCCTTATGATGGTAAAATACCCCAGTTTTGCTTAGGATGAACAACTGCACCTCCAATTCACGTGCTTGGGAAAAGGTGACTCCTCTTTACTTTGAGGTGGAGCCTAATCGAAGGAGCTCACCTGGCCACCATCCTCCACCCACCCAGCCCCCAGCCATATGATTGTTTAAAGGATGGGATGAGCACATTGACCCAATCTGAGCCAGAGAGAAAGAGTGCGGAAATCTCTAGAATTACAAAGAAGCTGCAGGAGGCAATTCTCCCTCTGCAGAGCTTGAAAGTAGAATAATGTAAATTCGAATGTGCTATGGGCCACAGTGCAGAGCCTAGAAACAAATCCCCGTGGTATTGTCTAAGCACAGAATCAAGCAGTATCTAAAACTAGCTCTCTTCCTGGATGAATTCATTTAATCCAAAAGAGCATCAAATATTAAGTCAGAGTTCAATTTTTAAATGGCTGCAATTTAAAAAATTCAAATTGGCATTTGAGCTTCTCTACTATTCAAGAAGTAACATTTTATGTCTTAATTAAATTATTGTTAAAGACAAGTTTTTGGTTGGGCATGGTGGCTCTTGCCTGTAATCCCAGCACTTTGGGAGGCCGAGGTGGGCGGATCACAAGGTCAGGAGATTGAGACCATCCTGGTTAACATGGTGAAACCCCATCTCTACTAAAAATACAAAAAAGTAGCCAGACATGGTGGCATGAGCCTGTAGTCCCAGCTACTTGAGAGGCTGAGGCAGGAGAGGTGCTTGAACCTGGGAGGCGGAGGTTCAGCTGAGACTGTACCACTGCACTCCAGCCTGAGCAACAGAGAGAGACTCCATCTAAAAAAAAAAAAGACAAGTTTCTGTGTTTTCTTTTTTGTTTGTTTGTTTTGTTTTTTTGAGACAGAGGCTCGCTCTTGTTGCCCAGGCTGGGAGTGCAATGGCACGATCTCAGCTCACTACAACCGCAGCCTCCCGGGTGCAAGCAATTCTCCTGCCTCAGCCTCCCAAGTACCTGAGATTACAGGCATGTGCCACCAGGTCTGGCTAATTTTATATTTTTAGTAGAGACGGGGTTTTGTCATGTTGGTCAAGCTGTTCTCGAGCTCCTGACCTCAGGTGATTCACCCTCCCTGGCCTCTCAAAGTGTTGGGATTACAGGCGTGAGCCACCAAGCCCAGCCTAAAGACAAGTTTTCAGAAGGAACTTATCTGAGAAAAAACAAAACAGCTTAAAGGCATCGATACATATCTGTGTGTGCAATTTATAAATTATATAGATGACTATCAATTTTATAGTTAAATTAAAATGTATTAAATTCAGATATTTGATCTACATTTTCCTCAAAAAGAACTAGAAAGAAAAGTCTTGAATACAGAGAATAGAGTCAGTAATGAGTATAGATTTGGGGACATGGTTGCCTAGGCTGTGGCTTTTACAAGAGCGCCATGAAAGCACAAATTCCAATTCTGACCTGCTGAGCTATTCTACTCAACTTCCCAGGCTCACAACAATCACTGCTTATTGTATAACTCCAAGAACTCTTCCCACTCAATAATTTATTGGAACAAACATTTATAGCTAGATGATGGTATCTACTCAGTCACCTGAAAAGGAATAGAGACTCAAGAGACAGTCTGTCTACAATTCTTTAGAAACTGCCCTGAGGGGCAAATCTCAGTCCCGATCACCTGTTCACTCTCTTTAACATTTTAGGCAGTTTCTTCAAATTGGATTCTGTGTAGCCTCAATCTCCGCAAAAAAAGAACTCCGTTGTTCCTCTAAGTTACAAATGCACACATCTGTTCTCTCTTCCTTTGAAAGTGTAGGACAGATTTCGGACTTCAGGTCTGGATTTCTCAATCTTTTACAAGGGGAAAATAAAACATAAAACACAACCATCTGACCACTGGACACTTTTATTTTTCCTATCAGTCTCACGCAGTAGTCAAATTAATGTCATAATCATGTTAGCATTCACACATTTTTACTGTGTGTTTTTTTTCTTTCCATGTGTGGGATCTTGGTATAGAAACCAGCCCTCAAATTTTTTTTCCAGCTGGTATCTGAGATTCTCACAGGATGAGAATGAATAAGAGTGACATTGTGACAGACAGCATTTTAATTTTAAGTGTTTTAGAACTTGAGTATATTTTAGTCTTTTCAACTTATACGTGTATATGTGCATGTGTAAAAGATAGTATTCAGATCTTAGTTAAACATAAGTATTCCTATCTTCTGAGTAGGAAGATGTTTTAGTTAGACGTTTAGTTAGGTATATGTTGGTTGCATGTAACAGAAAAATGAACCTAAATTGGCCTAAACAAAAATGATATTTCTCCAAACATGGTGGGATTCAGGGTTCAAAAGCTGTCATCAAGCTGTCTTTTTACTTAGACTTCCCCTGCACAGCTCTCTGTCTTTGGCTTTTCATGGAAGCAAAACAGGGCAGCCGCTCTCAACCTTCCATTTCACCAGGCTTCTTGTTCAGCTGGGAAGCAGACCTTTCCCCAGAAGTCAGCAAATGTCAGCACACCTGCTTGACTCAGATTGGGTGGCTGGACAGTGTCTGAACCAATCAGAGTACGCAACGTGAGATTGGTTCCACAAATTCCTGTTACCACAATGATGCATGAATGATAGGAAGCCAGAAAAACAACCTTCTTCTGTAAAAAGTTCATTATAGGACATAAGAATTTTCTTTCATTTTTGAAGTATTTGTGGTAAAATCTATGAGGGCAGTTAGAAAGCAGCTGCACTATCTACTTACGGTCTGAAGATTCAGCTTAGGATAAGCTGTCTTAAAATATTTTGGGACATATTTCAAATCTACAGGGAAAATTAATTAAAAACTCCACTTAATAGGTCAGTTTATGGTGCAGGTATTGATATATTTTGCAAATAATTCTCAGAATGTAATTATAATCAAAATTAGATTTGAGTAATGCCCTACTTAACCTAAGTTGGAAATTTGAGTATGAGACATAGGGGAAATAAGTTTTTCTGTTTCATTTTCGTTCTATTACTATGCATGATATTTAATAAGGACATGTTGACCTCTATTTGTTTCTTCTTTTTTTTTTTTTTTTTTTGAGCTGGAGTCTTGCTCTGTCACTGGAGTGCGATGGTGTGATCTCAGCTCACTGCAACCTCCACCACCAGGGTTCAAGCGATTTTCCTGCCTCAGCCTCCTGAGTAGCTGGAATTACAGGCACATGCCACCGTGCCCAGTTAATTTTTGTATTTTCAGTAGAAACGGGGTTTCACTATGTTGACCAGGCTGGTCTCAAACTCCTGACCTCAGGTCATCCGCCCGCCTCAGCCTCCCAAAGTGCTGGGATTACAGGCGTGAGCCACCGCACCGTCTATTTGTCTCTTTTCTTAATAAACTTTGCCTTTCTTTTAGACTAATTCACCAGAAAGCAACGTGAATATACTATCTTAACTCTTCACTGAATGCCTGCATGAAAGTTTAATATTATCCTCTTGGAATCCACCAAAGGTTAATGCAGAAAATGGCCATTCATAGACCTTTTTAAAAAATTTCATCTTACTTTAAGCTCTGGGATACATATGCAGAATGTGCAGGTTTGTTACATAGGTACACCCATGCCATGGTGGTTTGCTGCACCCATCAACCCATCATCTAGGTTTTAATACCTGCATGCATTACGTATTTGTCCTAATGCTCTCCCTCCCCTCATCTCCCACCCCCAACAGGCCCTAGTGTGTGATGTTCCCCTCCCTCTGTCCATGTGTTCTCATTGTTCAACTCCCATTTATGAGTGAGAACATGCAGTGTTTGGTTTTCTGTTCCTGCATTAGTTTGCTGAGAATGATGGCTTCCAGCTCCATCCATGTCCCTGCAAAGGGCATGATCTCATTCTTTTTTATGGCCGCATAGTATTCCATAGTGTATATATGTCACATTTTCTTTATCCTCATAGACCTTTTTGCACCAACCTAATATCTTCCATAAAACAATATTTAAAGGTACTGCTTACTGTGTTATCAATTGCTTCCCTGCTCTCTATGAATCCATGCAAGGAATTCCTCCTGGAACAGAATTCCTGCCTGGCACACAATGTTAGGAATACTGAGGGGTTTTGTTTGTTGTTTGTATGTTTCTTTTATAATATCTAAAGGGACCTCTAGAACCCATTATGTTTTCTTTTAGGTCTTGTCTACAAGGAAACTAAAATATTTATCTATATTGCTAAATTTATGTTAAATCTAAATCATACTTACATATAAAGTTACATTAATGATTCAACATTAAAGTTTTTTTTTTTTTTTTTTTTGACAGAGTCTTACTCTGTTGCCCAGGCTGGAGTGCAGTGGTGTGATTGTAGCTCACTGCAACCTCTACCTCCCTGGTTCAAGCAATTCTTCAGCCTCAGCCTCCCAAGTAGCTGGGATTAGAGGCACATGCCACCATGCCCGGATACTTTTTTGTATTTTTAGTAGACAGGGTTTCACCATGTTGGCCAGAATGGTCTCAAACTCCTGGCCTCAGTTGATCCACTCACCTCAGCCTGCCAAAGCATTGGGATTACAGGCGTCAGCCAGGGTGCCTGGCCTCAACATTAGATTTCTGTAGTAATCAATTTTCTTTTCTTAAAAGTCTAACTATTGCTTTAATCTTTACATGAACTTACTTGTCTGATGTTTGAAAAATGTCTTAGTATTATGACAGTGGCCTCAAATTTTACTTGGAAGTAAAAGTATGATAATAAATTTTAAATATACATTAATTTCTGAATTCACACATAGTTAAAGTTGAAGAAAAGTTATATACACAAAGTTCTTTATGCTAAAGCCAAAAGCATTGTGGAAATGGAGAGTACTGGGAAGGTTCACAAATCATAAAGCATAGGTTTAAACTTTTTTCTAAAAACTGATGAGGAAACACAGCTCCCAATTAAGTAATGATTAATAGCAAGTGAGATAACCGGAAATGAAATGCCACTTGATATTGATACTCTAAATTTTTCTCCAATGTATCCATTGCTTAATTTATATTGTATCTATACTGCCATCCAAACAAACAAACAAAAAAACACTTTTAACCTACATCGAGCTGTTCAGTCATTTATTCATTCTATTTATTCAGTCACTAATTCATTCATTCAACAGATATTTATTAAGCACTCACTAGGTACGAGGCACGAAATGTTCAACCCCATTCTTATGAAACTTCCAGCCAAATGAAGGAGACAAGCAAGAAATAGTCAACTAACGATATAGTGATAAGATAATTAGTGCCATGCCGAATTCAAAAACAGAGTGTTAGTAGGGAAACAGGGGAGATCATTTATGTCAGAGCATCACAGAAAGCAACTCTGAGGAATTGACATTTAGGCTGAATTCTGAAAGAATGGTGAGAGTTAGCCAAGCCAAGGAGGGCAAGAGAGAAAATGTCCAAGCTGAGGAACAAGCAGCCAGAAGAGCCAGAGGCAAGAAAGAGGCTGGGACGTTTGCGGAACTGAAAGGCCAGTATGGCTGCAGCTTGAGGAGTGAGGGGGAGGTGGCAGAAACACGGTCTAGAAATGAACACCTGTTTAAACTGCCAGATCAGTCAAATAAAGCCAGCAGTGGCGTAGGCAGTACAGGGGCTAAAAGGGTGAGCAAGAGAAAAGCATAACAAATGTGTTTGATCGTAGCTTTAGGTAACATGAGAGCCTTTGGGATGAAGACCCAAAAATACGGGGGAAATTATCTATTTTTATGCTTAGGTTGGACAAAAAACGGATGGCTATGTAGAAATATGATTGGACCAAAGGGTTTCCCCCAAAGACTAATGTGATGAACTGAAGGGAATCCCAGGAAGGCCTGCAGACTCAGATTCTTGGCTTCTCTGTGTGGCATTCCTTCCGCCAGGTATGGGGCAGGACCCCTCTGGAATGAGTCTTAATTTCTTTCTTTCTTTCTTTCTTTTCTTTTCTTTTTTTTTTTTTTTTTGAGGCAGAGTCTCACTCTGTCACTCAGGCTGGAGTGCAGTGGCATGATCTCAGCTCACTGTAACCTTCACCTCCCAGGTTCAAGCGATTCTCCTGCCTCAGCCTCCCGAATAGCTGGGACTACATGTGTGCACCACTACGCCAGACTAATTTTTGTATTTTTACTAAAGAGGGGCTTTCTCCATGTTGGTCAGGCTGGTGTCGAACTCCTGACCTCAGGTGATCTACCTGTCTCGGCCTCCCAAAGTGCTGGGATTACAGGTGTGAGCCACTGCACCTGGCCGGGTCTTCATTTCTTTATGGCCAGCTGTTACACAGAAAGGTGGGAGAAGGTTAGAGTAACATTTTTAGTCTTTATGCTTGCTTTGGGGAAAGGGAGTTCTGGTTTCTATAACCCACCATGAGGGAGAGAAATTCTAGTTTCTTCTAGTTTCTATGACTTGCCTCAGGGGACTATGAAGGATGAGAGACAGGAGGGCAAGAGAAGGTCAGAGAGAAACTTTGCTTCTGAGGCCTTCTTTCTGAGGTATCATTTTCTGAGCCCCTACAAGAGCAATAGATATTGTGAAGCAATTACCCTTAGACTCTCATTGTTAGACTACTGCATGAGAAATTAATATATGAGCCTATGGTGCTGATTTTTTTTAAAGTGCATTTTAATAAGAGAAAAAAAATACATGACTGCTTGCTGCTAATTTATGGTGAATTATTCCCTCATTTAACAATCATTTATTGAGCACCTACTTGGTACTGGGTATACAAAGGTGAATAAGAGAGACACCTCTCCTGCCTTCATGAAGCCTGGAGTCTAAGGCAAATAAAGACAAACACATGGGACTTATTCACAGGTCAGAGTGGTAGTAGAGGCAGCCACTCCACAGAAGGAAGGGAGAAAGTAAAGGCAGACAGTGGCCACAGCAGTGTGGGTAAGGAAAGCGGTGGTGAAGACTGAGCAGGAGCCCAAAGTGCTGTGGCACAGGAAATATTCCCCAGCCAAGAGACACGGACCCAGGCTGAACCCCTCACTTTAGCCAGCTGTTGGGCAGGAGCTGTTTTGGTGTCACCACGTCAGCGTCAGCGTTGTCAGGAGCAATTCTGTCCTAATTCTTGATTATTCATGGATGATTGATTTTATTTCCTTCATAAAATGAAGGTACTACTGACTTGGAGAAACAGGAAGCTTAGAGGTTGGGTTTTTAAAAGAAAATGATTTATGTTTTCTAACTACAGTGTAAAATAGTTGACAAATGTCAAATTATTTGACTGTGTGTTTGCATTTGAGAAAAATTGTAGCCATCAGCATGCATAAAGTTAACACCCCTTGAAAAATGAGGAAGTAACGATTGCAGTTAGTAAATTGTTTCCCTTTCTGACCACAGAAGCAGAGGCTGGCAACAAATTTGATTTACAGAGTAAATATAATTTCTACAGTTGGGCTGAGCCTGTTGTTTTCTTAAAGGAAATATATTTTCGTTTGCTCTATGAAAAACACAGATTAGCATTTTTCAGAACATTAGGAACCAAACACAATATTATAAAAGCAGAGGAAAAAAAGGAACTAATTTTATCTTCCCGTCACAGATGACGTTCATAATCAAAATGGCATGTGACTAATACTCAGATATCAAATTAGCGCGGCTCTGCTCTTAACCACGTATGACTCCATCTCTGTTTCTTTATGGCAGCAGAAGACAAGACTCCTGCAGTGGTTCAGCTGAACAATGGAATATGAATATTCCAGAACTTTCTCTATGCCAGATGATTGAGAACAACAGTCTCTTACTATTACCTGGCTTGGAAAAGTGTTGGCATACATTTGAACCAAACTTAAGATTAAAAAAAAAATCTAATCTTTTAAAGAAAATTATTTCTGCATTCAAGTTAAAACCATTGAATGTAGCCCCATGGGCCCCTGTCCTGGGAAAACCACTGTTCAGTTAGCAACTGTTTATAGGGGATTCAACAGGGAGAAAAACTAACAAAAATTCCTGCCCCCCCTGCAACATACAGGTGAGAGGAGAAGACAGAATAAACAAGGAAATAAAACTTCCCTTTCCAGAAACAATGTCAGACAAAAAAGGGATTTTATAAAAATGTCATCACTAGTCAGAGTAAATATATGTGTGTGTGTGTATATACACATATATACATATATATTCAATGTAGATATATCCATCTATGTGTGTGTGTGTGTGTGTGTGTGTGTGTGTGTGTGTGTGTGTGTATGTAGATAGATAGATAGATACTGATATATCAACATCGAGTACACTTCACAGAAGAGGAGGCTCCTCTCTGTCCCCAAAGCTTGGAAGGAAGCTAGAAGGTTCAGGCAGAGGATCCTGAAAACAAAGCTAAGCTCAAGCATCAATGGGCTGCATGTTTAACATTTAGGGCTAAGATAAGGTGGCAGAGATGGGAATCGTAAAACAATGTCAGTATCCCAGAACACTTTTCAGAAGTCAAAGTGCAGTTGAAACATTTAAGCAGACAGTCATCTGAATAAACAGGAACCCGTTTCTATGGCGATGGCAAGAGGGGAGGGGCGTGACTCCCCTCTACCTTCTCTGCTCCAAGCTTCTGGGGGCGTGTTTTGCTTTAGGGGACCCTTTCCAAACCCTGACCACAGCAGACAGGACAGGGGTGAGCACTGACTGGAGCAATCTGTGGACTGTCCCCTGTTGGAAACCAGAGCTGCCTAATTTTGAGAAACAGGCTGAGCCATCAGATGTAGGAGAAAGAAAGCTGATGCCAACGGAAGCCCGGAGGTAGACTAAGGCCCCGGAAAAACGAAGAGGAAACAGAAACTATGAGTAAGCAGCGGAAGTTGGTAAGTAAGCCTAGGGAAGACAATGGAGCAGATGTGCAGAGACAAACCATGTGCCTCGTGATTCTTGGTGACTTTCCTGCTTGTCCCCAGCCCAGGTCCACATGTTTCTTTATTATTATATAAGTAAGTAAAAAAAAAAAAAACTAAACGAGGCCTGGAGTGGTGGCTTACGCCTGTAATCCCAACACTTTGGGAGGCTGAGGTGGGCGGATCACTTGAGGTCAGGAGTTCGAGACCAGCCCTGGCCAACATGGTGAAACCCTGTCTCTACTAAAAATACAAAAAATTAGATGGGCATGGTGGCGGGCGCCTGTAGTCCCAGTTACTCGGGAGGCTGAGGCAGGAGAATCCCTTGAACCCTGGAGGCAGAGGTTGCAGTGAGCCGAGATCATGCCACTGCACTCCAGCCTGGGAGACAGAGTGAAACTCCGTCTCAGAAAACAAACAAACAAAAAAACAACTAAACGAATTTTCTTGGGGTCACTATAATACATCTCTAGATGTTTCTTGCAAACAAAAGAGCCCTAACCACACACTGACCCCCATCCCTTCATCTTGTGCGGAGCAGATATGTCAACACCAAGAAAATGAGTTCCTATGTATTTAAGGAAGGATACTCATAGTCACTGGTCCAAAATGAAGCTTCTTGCTGAAATAACAATTGAAATTATTCCCAGTGGTTCACAGAAATGCTAGTTTCTCGTTTTACAGTGAGGGCAGAACCAGAAGAGATAAAGGGATTTAGGGAAATGGACAGTTTAAAAAGTGATGGCCTTTGGGCCTCTGTCCTGGTGAAGGCGCTATTCAATTATCAACTGTTTATAGGGGATTCAGCAGCGGGGAAAACCTAACGAAAATGCCTGCCCCCCTGTAGCGTGCAGGCGAGAGGAGGAGGCATAGAATAAACAAAGCAAATAAATAAAAGGTACAGAAAATATGCAGTGTGTTTTTTTCTAAAGAGAAAGAATGAACAATGGGGCCATAAAGCTGGGCTGGGGAAGGGCCGATATTTTAGGGGCGTGGCCAGGAAAGCAGTGGTTACTAAGATAACTTGGATGAGAGGTGGTTGAATCCTGCCCTGTATTGAGGATGGGGCTGATGGAACTTTTGTGTTGGATCAGATGCGGGACGGAAGAGAGAGGAGTCCAGCATGACTCCAGATTTTTGATCTGAGTAACTGAAGGATGGAGTTGCCATTTTCTACTGTGGGGAAGACTGGAGGAGGAGTTTCTCTGGAGGGGAGGTGTGGGCTAATGAGAGGTGTTTCATTCATGAAGGCTCTGCTTGTATGAATGGATTAATAACGGACTAATGTCACTATGAAAAGATCTGGCAGGAGTGGGTTCGCTCTCTTCTGCCAATGTGAGGACACAACACTTGTCCCCACAACCGTTGCCTTTCTACCTTCCGCCATGTGAGGATGCAGCAGGGAGGCCCTCATCAGAGGCCAAGGCCTTGATCTTGGTCTTCTCAGCCCCCAGAACAGTGTGAAATAAATTCCTGTTCTGTGTACGTTAACCAGTCTGCGGTATTCTGTTACAGCGGTGCAGAACAACGGTGGGAATGCGGAAGTAGATGTCAGTCGGCTGTGGAAGCCAGGCAAGGTGCTGCACCTGTAGCCGCAACTCCTCGGACGGCTGACGTGGGAGGGTTGCTGGCGGCCAGGAGGTCAAGGTTTAATGTGCTGTGTTGGTGCCTGTGAATAGCTACTGCACTCCGGCCTGGGTAACTTAGTAAGACTCTGCCTCTAGAAACGTAAAGTAAAAAGCTAATGAATCTGTAGTTCAAGGGAGTAGTCTGGGCTAAAGGCATAAACGTAAAAGTCTTCAGAAGTCTCTATAGATGAAGTCCCCATAGATTGAAAAAAAAGAGAGGGATCTGTCATAGCCCTTTTGGGCTGCTATAACAAAGTACCACAGACTGGGTATTTTAAAAACAATAGAAATGTGCTTCTCATACTTCCAGAGCCTGGAAAACCCAAGATCAAGGCATCAGCGGATTCAGTATCTGGTGAGGGCCCATTTTCTGATTCACAGATGGTGACATCTCACTTTATCTTCACATGCTGGAAGGCACAAGGCCACTCTCTGGAGCCTCTTTTATAAGGGCACTAATCCCATTCATGAAGGCTCCACCTTCATGACACATTCACCTCCAAAAAACCCCAACTCCTAATGCCACCATCTTGGGGGTTAGACTTACAACACTCAGATTTTGTAGGGAACACCAACAGTCAGACAATACAAGGTCCAGTGACGGAACCCTGGGACACTGCTGCACTGACAGGCTATATATCAGTTACCATTCAATGCACTGGATAAGGTAGAAAATCCAAATAATACTGTTTGAAAGAACGTGGAAGTCTGGAGGTATTTCAGGCCTAGATGACATTAACAGGGGTCGAGGTTCCTTGTACTTCTCGTCTCTGCTATCCCAAACCCATGGCGTTCATCTTCACAGTTGCCTTAGAGGTGGAATATAGCCACTGTAGCGCCAACAAATACATCTGCTTCAGGTAGGAAGAAGGAGAAAGTGGGAAAGGGTAGAAGACCTCTCTTAGGAGTATTACCCAGTGACCTGTGCCTACGTAGCATGAGAGGAGAGATACAGACTCGGAAGTTACCTTGTCGAGTGAGAATCCTGTCTCTACCAGTGTATAGCATATGTAAGCCTTGAGCAAGTTGATAACTTGTCTCTGCCACAGATTTTTTTTTTGAAAATGGAAACAATCATACTGCTCACCTCTAGGTTGGTGAAAAAATAAGATTATATGCTTAGAAAATTTTCTGCCTACAGAAAATGCCCCAAAAGTGGAGTTGTAAGAGTTAAGTAAACAATAATCAAAATAAAAAGAACCCATTTGATTTCTAGTGTCTCATCTCCAACCCAGTCCCCTGAATTTGGACTGTCACCCAGGCTGGAGTGCAATGCCATGGTCATGGCTCGCTGTAGCTTGAAAGGACAACCCACAAAGAATGTGAGGTTTACCTCAATGCATGTCCCTTGACTCCAGAATTTGTACAGCATTAATTGCAATAGTCTTAGATGTTTTCAGATGTCTCCAACGGCTGTTTTTTAAAAATACTTTTTACTGGCTTTTTTGTTATTCTTATGTTAAAGAAAAGATCGTTCAGTGATACTTGTTAAAGCACAGTAAGGAAGACGTTACTCAAGATCAGCAGCATATGTTTAGGGACCACTGCAAAGGGGTCTTATAGTATGAAAGATTGGGGTCAATTCCAAAGACAGCCTGGGCAAGCGGGAATTTATAGCTAAGGAACAGGGTGAGGGGTCTATGATTAAAAAAAAAAAATTACTAGCAAGAAACATCAGGGGTAAGGGAATTCTGACTAAACCAACCTCACAGGATTCTTGCTGAAGATATGCCAGGTTGATGAAACCTTACCTGGGGTGGGAGGGGAGAAGATAAGAAACCTGATCACATATCAAGGGTGATCAGATATTAAAGGTGGGGGGTTCTTGGTAAAATGACTTAATAGTGTTCTTTACTAAAGCTGGGTTTTATAAAAAAGTACACAGGTGGGTCTAAGTGAAGGTTCAGAACCCTGACTAAAGGTTAGTCAAGCAAAGAATCTTTGTCCCTTGTCAGAGAAGAGGCGTTAGACCAGCATAACCTACCGCATCACAGATCAAAGTGGAAATTTCCTAACAAGATTTTGGCCTTCACTGTATATTCTTACCAAATACTTTTTCTCGCTGTCATTTTTTTCACTTATTATTTAAACTTAATGAAATTTTACTATTATCACTATATTATATAATTTAGTTTTCACAGTTTTTATTTATTGAAATGTATATTACTTTAAATTCTGTTTCTTTTTGGCTTATAACTTGACTTCAGAGTCCAAAGTCTCTTTGTAAGTTCTCTGTGTCTGAAATAACATCCATTCTAAGTCTCTTGATTAAATGACTTTATTTATAAACTTATAAGAAAGTAATTGTGATTTTCTAAAAAGTTGGCCCACAGATCAACTTTTATTCATGTTAGTGTACATTCCTTTTCTTCTATCATTTACTTTATTCTCATGAAGAATTTCAAACTCCCTTACCTGAATATTCATCCTTGCCTCTCACAATTTTTATAATGTATTTTACTTAAAGAGAATCTGAAGCTCAAGCTTGTCTGGAATATGATAAATATTCTATTTGTATGAAATCTGTATTCAAATAGTTGTTTCTTCATGACAACCTTCACGTGAGTGTTATTCTCAGTCAGAGGTCTGACATTACACGGATGCAGATTTCATTCAAAGAATGCAGGGATCCATGATTTTTACTCGTAACTTTTTCTCTTTTATGTCAGTAACAAGTGGAGGAAAAAAGGGTAACTGCTCAATGGGTTCACCTTATCCGCAGCCTAGACAGAGATGATTTATCAAGACAGGGCAATTGCAATTGTGAAAGAGTAATTCAGGCAGAGCTACCTGTGTGGGAGACTGGAGCTTTCTTATTACTCAAATCAGCCTCCCTGAACTTTTGGAGATCAGAGTTTTAAAAAGTAATTTGGCAGGTAGGAGCTTGGGAAGTGGGGAGTGCTGATTGGTCAGGTTGGAGATGGAATCATAGGGGCTCGAAATGAGGCTTTCTTGCTGTCTTCTCTTCCTGGGTGGAATGGCAGAAGTGGTTGAGCCAGATTACCGGTCTGGGTGGTGTCAGCTGATCCATCAAGTGAAGGGTCTGCCGAATATCCAAAGCACTGATCTTAGGTCCCTGGGAGCAATTTGGGGAGGTTCAGACTTTTGGAACCAAAGGCTGCATGACCTCTACATTGTAATTTCTCATCTTGTAGCTAATTTGTTAATCCTGCAAAGGCAGACTGGACCCCAGGCAAGAAGGGGGTCTTTTTGGGGAAGGGCTGTTATCAATTTTGTTTCAGAATTAAACCATGAACTGAATTCCTTCCCAAAGTTAGTTCGGCCTACTCCCAAGAATGAACAAGGACAGCTTAAGGGTTAGAAGCAAAATGGAGTTGGTTAGTTCTGATTTATTTCACTGTGATAATTTCCTCAGTTATAATTTTGCAAAGGTGGTTTCAAAACTACTTAATATTGTTCCAGATACAAGTAATCACTGTCAATGGAAAAGAGTCAAACTCTGTGGAATATTTGAAAGGACTTATTCCAAGCCAAATAGGAGTGGCCAAGGCCCAAGGCACAGCCTCTAGAGGTTCTGAGAACATGTGCCCAAGGTGGTTGGAGTTACAGCTTGGTTTTGTAGAGTGTAGGGAGATACAAGACAGCCATCAATGCATGTAAGGTACACACTGGCTTCATCCAGAAAGGCAGGACAACTCAAAGCAGGAACTTACCATTCATAGGTACATTAAAGATTTCTCGATTGGCAATTGGGTGAAAGAGTTAAGCTCAGCCTGAAGAATGGGAGTCAGCAGAAGGAAATGTTTGCAGTTAAGACAAAGCTGGGGTGGGGGGTTGTGGAAGCCAAGGTTCTTGTTACACAGATGAAACTTCCAGGTAATAGGCTTCAGAGGAATGTGTCGTAAATGTCTCTTATCAGACCCTAAAAGGTCGCAGACTCTTAGTTAAATCTCTTCTGCATCAGGAAAAGACCTGGAAAAGGAAGGGAATTCTCTACAGAATGTAGATTTTCTCCACAAGAGATAGCTTTGCAGGGCCATTTCAAAATATGTCTAAGCAATATATTTTGGGGTAAAATACTTTGATTTCTTTCAAGGGCTGTTTTCTGTCATGTGATGCTCGACTGGGGTCAGGCTGGAATTTGGTATCTTATTGCTACAAGGAGTTTTCTTTGTCTTTTGCTGTTGTTGTTTTGGTTTGTTTTATGAGACGGAGTTTCACTCTTGTTGCCCAGGCTGGAGTGCAATGGTGTGATCTTGGCTCACTGCAACCTCTGCCTCCTGGGTTCAAGCGATTCTCCTGTCTCAGCCTTCCAAGTAGCTATAATTACAGGCAAGTGCCACTATGCCCAGCTAATTTTGTGTTTTCAGTAGAGACGGGGTTTCTCCGTGCTGGTCAGGCTGGTCTCAAACTCCTGACCTCAGGTGATCCACTCATCTTGGCCTCCCAAAGTGCTGGGATTATAGGTGTGAGCCATGGTACCCGGCCCTTTGTCAGGCTTAAGATCTCTGTTTAATATTAATGCTGGTCGGTTGTACCCGAATACCAAAGGGATGAGAGTAGAAAGAGGCACAACTGGACCCCCTCTTTCCATTATGGTCTAAACTAGTTTTAGTTTTTCAGGTTTTCTTTGGAATGCCCTTGGCTGAGAGGAGGGCTCATTCAGTTGGTTAGGGGGTTTAGAATTTTATTTTTGGTTTACATCACAAAGTTTGAAATCCTGTTTTGTGAAAAAAATAAAATCTTATAAACGAATACTGGAGCTGCCTGCCACAGGGTGACTAAAAAATAATATAGCGGCTCATTTGATAATTACAGTTTACCTTCCCGGCATAGACTCTCCAATAGCAAACTGCCCTCAGTTGTTTCTGAAATCACACAGAGCTCTTTCTCACAGGTGTTCACCAGCACCTCCTGCACCTGGTTCTTCTGCCCCAAACTCCTGGTCCAGGCATGCTTTTCTTGTTTCCTCACCTGATATACATGCTGAAATTGCTGTGATGCAAGAGCAGCTAAACTCTGGAGGGGAGGGGAACATTTTTTTTTCTTCCTGCCTTCGTAGGTTCTTGGCTAAAGCCCATGTAACAAAAGATAGATTTAAAAGAGAAAGACAAATAGAAGTTTATGAACACGTACATCACATATATATACATTGGAGGAACTCAGGGATGAGTAACTCAAAGAGGTGGCTAGAATTTGGGCTTAAATACTATCTTCAGTTAAAACAAATGGTGTGCAAGAGGAAGTTACTGGAAGAAAAGCAAGCCACCCAGCCTGTGGTACTTTGTCATTGTTACCTATGCTGCCCCTCTGCAGCACAGGCAGAGAGGACACAGGCTGGCCTAACCAGCTCCACATTGGAGGCTGGAAAGCTGCGTGTTTGCCTCAGCTTCAGATGACATGACTGACATTTAAGTCACGATTTAATCAATTATTATACCTTAGTGCTTATACACAAACACAATAAGATTTAACAATTGTGTGGTATTGAAACAGAATGTGCCAGGTTCGATGGCTTATGCCTGTAACCCCAGCACTCTGGGACACCAAGGTGGGTGGATCACCTGAAGTCAAGAGTTCGACGTCAGCCTGCCCAACATGAAGTATATGACCCGTAAAAGTAAACAAAAGTAAGATTTGTTGTGCAGATTGAAGCCAGTGCCTTCTTCACTGATACGAGTCTCTCAGGACTTACATTCATCCTTTCCTTAGTACAGAGAGGCAGACACCCTCACATGGATAGTTCCTTTATAAAATGTAAATTTTCCTTACAAAAGGGCAACTTTTTTCAGAGCTTCTCCTGCATATACTATTTCTCAAAGTAATCAGCTTAAAGTAACCCTTATGCCAGAGGCATATTCTGGGGTTCATATTCAGGTCTCCTACAACTCCAAGAATGATGGCCATTGCTAACTCCAATCAGGCCTAGGGGTCAGCCTCTTCCCTTCAGTCTACATCGTACAGCTAAGTTCGAATTGTAGCACTTAACAAAATTACACTGTTGTTTTGAGGCAAGGACCCCAAATGGAAAGGTGTCTTGCTAACACTGCGAGAGGTGGCAACCCTCACAGTTTAATCTCAACTTAACTTCACAATCCTCATAGGGTTGCCCCCAGCCAACTTAAACAGAGTAAAGATCAGGTCATTCCAACTAACAGGAATTAATTCTTTGATTATAACTGTGCCTAAGAGTCCAGATCACCTAAGACAGGTTGAGAGAAAAAAAGAGATTGATTTTTACCTTTCCTCAAATCTAAAGTCCTAAGATTGGCTTCTTCTTATTCAAGGAGAAGAGACGTCTCCTTCACAGGAAAGCCTACCCCCTACTCATTGGAGTGTCATGTTGCATCATGACGGCATCAAAACTATGACACCAAAACATAATAGTGTAGTGTTTATCATCTGGGATTATTCACTCTTAACTCACATAGCATATAGGACATATTATGGACTACATGTTTGTGTACCTCCAAAATTCGTATGCTGAAATCCTAACCCCCAGTGACATGGTATTAGGAGGTGGGGCCTTTGGGAAGTGATTAGGTCATGAGGTTATGAGAGTAGTGCCCTTATAAGAAGGAGAGAAACCAGAGTTCAGGCTCTCTACCAGATAACACACTGTTTGTAAACCAGGAAGTGAGCCTTCACCAAGAACCCGGCCGTCCTAGCCCCGCTGCTCTCGGATTTCCAGAACTGAGAGAAATAAATGTTTGTGGTTTAAGCCACCCAGCCTACGGTACTTTGTTATTGCTGCCGGAGCTGACTAGGACAGGACACAAACAGTCCAGTTCAGGTGAATCTGCAGGAGACGTGGTCCTGTTCCCTTGATTGTTTTCCCTCTACAAGAGGCGAAGGTTCCTTCTGGATGTCCTTCCTTCAGGGTTCTCCAGTTTAGTACATCTCCTGTAAAAACAAAACTAACAACAATAAACTGCTTAAAGCAGAACGTTTGCAGCATCACAAGGTCAGCTAGAGGCTGTTTCAGCAATAGACTCCAAATTCATAATCCGCCCTCCCCGCCCCTCAACACATATACACAACAAAAATCACAAAGTAAAGGAGCAAAGTCTTAGAAGCATGGCTCGGGCTTATGGACAAGTTATAGTTTCATCACCAAATAGAACACTCTGCAGCACAGGTCCTGCATTCAGATCTGCCCACAGATTCTTCATTTACGTTTGTATAACTAAATTACCCATTCAAGAGGTTTTATGCAAAATAAAAGAACGATGTGGCTCACAGATAAGCTGAAGTCTCTATTTTAGCAAGCAGACTTGCTTTCCGCTTTCTGAAAAGTGTCTCCAACCTCCACTGATCAAAATGTCAAAAAGTATTAGGGCCACATTTTCAACCAGCATTTATACAAAGTGCAGCACAGGCAGAGAGGGTATAGGCTGGTCAAACCAGCTCCAGACTGGAGGCTGGAAAGCTTGTGTGTTTGCCTCAGCTCCAGATGAAAGAACTGACATTTAAGTCATTATTTCATCAATTACTATATCCTAGTACTTAAACAGAAACACAGTAAGATTTAACCATGGTGTGGTATTGAAACAGAACAGGCAGGTGCAGTGGCTCATGCCTGTAACCCCAGCACTTTGGGAGACCAAGGGGGGTGGGTCACCTGAGGTCAGGAGTTCAAGATCAGCCTGGCCAACATGGTGAAACCCTGTCTCTACTAAAAATACAAAAATTAGCTGAGTGTGGTATCAGGCACCTGTAATCCCAGCTGCTCGGGAGGCTGAGGCAGGAGAATTGTTTGAACCCAGGAGGCTCACTGTTTGCAGTGAACCAGGATGGCACCATTGCACTCCAGCTGGGGCGACAGAGTGAGACTCTATCTCAAAAAAAAAACAAACAAACAAACCAAATCAAATCAAAACAAAACAAAACAGAATGACATGATAGTCTACAGTGCAACAATATTAAAATTTACCCAAAAGACATATACGTGTCATTTTATATAATTAAAACTCTTCTTCCTTAGGTAGCTGGTGCTCTGAACTTAATCCGAAGGCTTCCATAATTAGACAGAGAGATAGACTAGCTATCCTTAAACTGCCAGAAATTTACTTCTAATAGGTGGTACTGTGTGAATTAAAGAAGAAAACATTTGTATTTAGGATAGATACTTTCTGTTTTGGAAGGTATCACTTAGTGAGTGTATAAAGTTATTCCTTATGATTAGTGATGTTGCATACCTTTTCATACACCTGTTGGCCATTTTATGTCTTATTTGCAGAAATATCTGCTCAGATCCATTGCCTATTTTTATAAATCAGATTCTTTGTTTTTCTGCTATTGAGTTGTAAGAATTCTTTATAAATTTTGGATATTAACCCCTCATCACATAGTGGTTTGCAATTATTTTTTTCCCAGTCTGTAGGTTGCTCTTTCATCCTGTCAGTTGTGGCCTCTGCTGGACAGAAGGTTTTCATTTGATGGAGCCCCATTTATTTACGTTTGTTTTTGTAACCTGAACTCTTGGTGTGTTATCCAAAATACCATTGCCAAGGCCAGTGTCAAGAAGCTTTTCCTTTATGTTCTCGTCTAGAAGCTTTATGGTTTCAGGTCTTACATTTAGGTCTTTTATCTATTTTGAGTTGATTTTTATGTGTGGTGTAAGAAAAAAGTCCAATTTCATTCTTTTGCATATGGCAATCTAGTTTTTCCAGCACCATTTATTGAAGAGACTGTTCTTTCCCCATTGTGTCTTCTTGATGCCCTTTTCAAAAATTAGCTGTCCATGTGTGTTTGATTTTATTTCTGGGTTGCAGGGGCCTTTTTATATTTTTATTTATGTCAATTAATTAATTTATTTACCTAAATAGAGACAAAGTCTCACTATGTTGCCCAAGCTGTTCTCAAACTCCTGGGCTCAAGCAATCCTCCCGCCTCAGCGTCCCAAAGTTTTGGGATTACAGGCATGAGCCACTGTGCCTGGCCCTTTTTGTATTTTAATGTCTAGAATCTTTGAGGAGTTAATGAGGAATTCCACTTTACTAAGTGTGTAGTTTGGACAAGAGGCAATATTGACTACTCTCTTTGTACAAGGTCACAAGCTGAGCACCTTTATGCTTATGTTAGTGAGGACAAATAGGCCCCTAAAGGGCCTATAATGCAACTGGGAAAGGTAAGAAGAAAGAAAAGAAATTAACATTTAACATGCATCTGCAAAGGCCTGTGATGTGTACTTGGTGGGTGTGCACAAGATGTACTATTCAGAGATCGTGTTGCAAACAAGAGAAACTGATTTGGGCATATTTAAACAGAAAGAGAATTCATAGCTAGCCTACCAAATCTAAGAAATATAAAAAATCAGGTTTGGGAAATGGTAAGGAGTCAAATAAATCTAAGCAGAAGAGTCCTGGCCCAGAAATACTATGATTAACATTTGCTGCTGAAACCTCTTCCCATAGTACTGGAGCTGCTGGAAACTCTC
Organism: Cebus imitator; assembly: GCF_001604975.1. Lineage (NCBI taxonomy): Eukaryota > Metazoa > Chordata > Mammalia > Primates > Cebidae > Cebus > Cebus imitator. Next base: position 4,384,716 of record NW_016107380.1, read on the forward strand.
CACCCCACTGGACACTCACCAATGCCCCAGGAAATAATCTCTGCTGCCTGCATCACTGCATAACTGCCCAGCTGGAAGTGTGATTGGACAAGGCTAGGCCATATGCTCCTCCTAGCTGTCAAATAGAGAATGGAATGTATGCCCCTCTTTACCTTTCACAAGGGTAGACAGAACCCTGCCCATCACCAAGACTTATCCTTAATCAAGGTTTGAAATGGAAAGAAGACTTGGACGCTGGGCAGCCAACACAATGGCAAGCATTCACTGTTGTTTTGCTACTTTGGTTTCCTAATTTCTATATTTGTCACTTGCCCTTTATGGTATAAATTTGCATGTTAAAATAAATGTTCCTGTTTTAACATAGTATGATGACTCATTACCTAGTGGAAAATTTACACACCTCCTCAAAGGGAAATGACCCAACGTCTCAATAGTTTCTACCTTCAATTCCAATCTAAGATCTCTGGGTGATACTCATTTCTCCCCCAGTGACCATAGAAACCCATCTCCATGTAATGTAAGTATGGACTAAATTGAAAAGTAAACTAACAACATAGTCCATACACAACATACCAAAAACTTTTAAAAGAAGTATTAGTTGGAATATATAGTGAAACAAGGAAGTGAACACAAATAAAGGCTACAGTAGTCCTATCTGTAACTCTCACAAGGTATTTATGATGTGTGTAGCATTTACAACTTCCCTCTTCCACTATCTACTGCGTCTTGTCTTTGCTTGCAGACAGCATCTGAGCTGGTCAGGGTTTGGCTTTGGAAGTCCTTCCAATATAATGATGCAATGGTCTTCATTAATTTCTGCAGCCAGGCAGGTAGCTGTATCGCTTAAGTTCCATCCATACTTTCCTCTGTCCTTCCTATATAGCAATAACCCTATATACCCATGGCAGCCAGAGTCAGTGACTCCAAACAGTTTCTTGACAACCATCAGCCCTAATGCTCTGCCTATTTGCCTCTTCATTTAATAGCACCTAGAGCTCTAAGGAGCTAGGTGTCCAGTTAGGTTTCATTTTAAAAGAGCCATTGCAGCCGTGTGGAAGCGTTGATCACTTGGCTTCTGAAATCTTGAACACAAAAGAACCCAGGTGTCAATGTGATCCCCCACTTCCACTCTGGGTTCCTAGACCCATGCGTTTTAATTAATCAGGAGCAAATTTGTGTTAAAACACGTCTGGATAAAAATCAATTTAGCAAAATTGTTTTTAAGATATTTAAACAGATAAAATTATATAATTATTTCTTAGTCTTTCGTAATGAAGCCAACATTTAAGAATAAATTCAATATTGCCTTTAAAACGTCATTTGTTTAGATATCCAAAGAATACCCAATACTATGTAGAACAAGAATGAATAGGTGAGGAAAAAAAATGAATGGGAATAATAAGGTTGTTCTGGAAATCTCTATACAGGCGAGAACACTATCATTTGGAAAAGTATGTTGCATTCTCTTATGAAAATAATTGAAAGGGCATAAGCTCACCTGAGTATGTTACTATAGACAAAAACTGTGAGCATGTTACTATAGACAAAAACTATGAGGTTGGTATAAGTAGAATTTTGGGGGAACAATTCTTAAAAGTGAATGGAAAAGGTAATTAAAAATATTTAATTTACACTGAATTCATGATGATGATTTCAAATTGCTATTTCGTAATATTTCATATTTTTCTCAGCCAAATTTATGATTTAATTCATAAATATGTGTTGAGGCCAGGAACAGTGGCTCATTCCTGTAATCCTAGCAGTTTGGGAAGCTGAGGAAGGAGGATGACTACAGGCCAGGAGTTGGAAACCAGAGTGAGCAACACAGCAAGACCTTGTTTCTATAAAAAGAAAAATCAGCCAGGCGTGGTGGCATACACCCGTAGTTCCAGCTACTCAAGAAGCTGAGGCAGGAGGATTGCTTGAGCCAGGTCTGAAGCTGTAATGACCTATGATTGTGCCAGCCTGGGCAGCAAAGCGAGACCCTCTTTCTAAAAAACAAACAAAAAACCCCAATCATTTGTTGAGAACTAGTAGTGTGCTCTGGGCTCTCTGTTCAACCTGTCTTGATCAATACTTTTATCAGTGAAGATGTGGCAATAGGCTTATCAAAAGTATAGGTGGCAACAGGGTGAGATTTAAAACATTTAATAGTAGAATCATGATTCCAAAATGTCACAATAAGCTGGAATAATGATCCAAATAGAGATACAAGTTAAATTATTAGGTTCAAAATAGCAATTACATAAGCACAGAATTATAGAATTGTGTTTTTAAAATATCACGGAAAGAGGGCCAGGTGTGGTGGCTCATGCCTGCAATCCCAGCCCTTCGAGAGGCCGAGGCAGGTGGATCAAGAGGTCAGGAGTTCAAGACCAGCCTGGCCAAGATGGTGAAACCCCATCTCTAGTAAAAATACAAAAACATTAGCAGGGCATGGTGGTGGGTGCCTGTAATCCCAGTTACTCGAGAGGCTGAGGCTGAGAATTGCTTGAACCCAGGAGTCAGAGGTTGCAGTGAGCCGAGGTCACACCACTGCACTCCAGCCTGGGTGACAAAAGCGACACTCCGTCTCAACGTAAAGCAGAACACAGGGATTTGAGTTGGCTGCAAGTATGGTGAGAGTCAAGAACATGATAAGGCCACCAGGTAGACGATGGCTGTTGGCTGCTGTGGAAACACAGTGCCCGGAAGCAGAGGAGGGTCCCCTGCTGCCTACCTTGGTCAGCCTACATCCCACATGCTGTGCTCACTTCTGCATCTTTGCAACAACACAGGGATGAACTGAAGCAGGAAAATCAGGCTGAGGAAAGGTTTGGAGGCTATGTCCTATGAGGAACAATTGAAGAGAGCGGGAATATTTAGATCAAAGGCCCATATAGTTTTCAAACATTCAGAGGGCAGTCACGAGGAAGTGGTTTGAAATATCTTATCTGTGACTCCTGATTACAAATGCTTAGGCCGAGTCTGAAAGAAAAACGGTCTGCTTGCCTCGACTATGTGCCATCAAGCTCAGTTGCTGGCAGGCACATTATGTATAGCACATCCTTTCACAGAGAATGTCAAGGGCCATGTCCCTGGAGCATCCCAGAAGTTTGACCCTTTCCATCTGTGAGCATGCCCTGGAATAAACATCAAAAACATTAGAGAAAACTTTTCCTCTGTCTCTACTACATTCTGATGCGGCTGCAGGAGGGAGCCTTCAAAAATAGGGGCAGCTCAGTAGGACTGGAGGAGGCAGACTTTTCTCTGATCTCTGTGGAAGGAGACACTGATGGAAACCAAATCTCATTACAACCTTCAGGACCTCATGCATTCATTTATAGTTACTGGGAACTGACTCTGGGCCAGGCACTGTGTTGAGTATACTGAGATAAAATAAACCATTCTTATTCCCAAGGAACTCACAGTTTTTTGGGGATGTAGGCAAATACATCATTGCAATGAAAATTGATGAAATGCTACAATCAGGGCTGTTTTCCTAGGTAGATCTAGTTCCCCACTTGACACAAATATTAATAAATCATTTTGATTCTTTTAAATTGTTCTATACTTAATTCCAAATCTTCTGAGGATTAAAAAATGCATATTCATTAAGGAGGATGAATATCTTCTTAATTAATTGAGATTATTTACTATCAGAGACAGATGGAGGATCAGGATCCCTTCCCAAGGCCTAATGATACATGCGAAAGCCTACTTAAGTTATTATGTTAATAATTCCACAACTCTGATAGAAGCTATCAGTCAGCCCACTTCCTTGGACTTACATTATACATAGCGCCTAATTCTTCCGTCTTCTTGTAGAAATCGACGGCTCCTGTTCAGGATGGTCCATTCAACGTGTTTGGGATTTTAAAAATATATGAATATCTTTCTGACTCTAACAATTTATAAACTGATAACATTGTAAAAGATTTAGATGCCTTCTCATTGAACTGTTTTTTATAAGTGAGACTTTGTTCCATAGTCAATATACAGATGTTATATAACTATGTGGAGGCAATTCTTAATACAAATACCAAAAAATTGTAAATGCATATAGTTACAATCCATAGCAATTTTTCTGCTGCCTTCCTTTCTATCTTAAAACTTGCAGGCAAATTGTCCTTAAAGAGATGACTGTAAATACAGATATTTTAAAATGTTGGTAAGCTATTAGATCTAATTTCCCTCCAATTTATGACTTAATCCTTACACATCACATGCTCAAACATTTCCAATCTTTCACAACAATCGAGTAATAAGAAAAACTGGACCACCACAACCAAGATGTCAAAGTTTCAGTGGGAGAGTTACAAACAATGGGGAGGCTTTTGGGGGAGCAATTCTACTTAAAAGTGAGTGGAAAAGGTAATTAAAAATGTTTAAGTTACACTGATTTCATGATTATGATTTCAAATTGCTATTTAGTTACATTTCATATTACAGGCTATCAAAATTGCCCTTCTGCAGGCTGTGGGATGTTAAGTTGACACACAAGACAATTATTTACCTCTTTAAAAACATAATTTACACACAGAAAAGCACCCGCCTAAAATCTTTTTATTTTATTTTTATTTTTTTTGAGATGGCGTCTCGCTCTGTCTCCAGGCTGGAGTGCAGTGGCGCAATCTTGGCTCACTGCAATCTCTGCTTCCTAGGTGTAAGCGATTCCCCTGCCTGAGGCTCCCAAGTAGCTGGGATTACAGGCGCTCACCACCACACCCAGGTAATTTTTTGTATTTTAGTAGAGATGGTGTTTCCCATGTTGGCCAGGATGATCTCGATCTCCTGACCTCGTGATCCGCCCTCCTTGGCCTCCCAAAGTGCTGGGATTACAGGCATGAGCCACCACGTCTGGCCTA